>NW_026882470.1:0-423738 GCF_032173495.1 Musca vetustissima
TTTCATGACCTTAAAATAGGCGTGGATTTTTTAAAAATATTTTTTCATGACCTTAAAATAGGCGTGGATTTTTTAAAAATATTTTTTCATGGCCTTAAAATAGGCGTGGATTTTTTTAAAATATTTTTTATGGCCTTACAATAGATTTTTCTATAAAGAAAATATTGTTGGAATAATTCCAAATAAAATTGGCAGTTTTTACTCCTTCTCCAAGGAAGATTTTAAGCGGAGATATAAATTTGTCATTATTTATTTATAACCATTTAAAAATTTACCGGCGAACAACAGTTGGCATTTTTGTAACACCACATAATTCATTTCACTCTATCTCTTTAAACTGTTAAATATTTTTGTGAAAAATTCATCCATGAAAACACTTCAGAAAAAAAAGTTATCCTTGACTCAAGGATCTTAAATAAATTGGCCGTCAGTTGCAGCGAAGCATTTAACTTGTTACACACACAATACAATAATACACATACATACATAGCTACACAATTACGGGAAATGTCCTTTAACCCTATGCGTATTGTGAGTCCTTGACTTGGCTGCGCTATCTACCTAGCTCTGGCATATGGTTTGGGCGAGAGGGATAGAGAATTAAAAGTGTTAAACATTTTTGTGAAAAAAAACCTTGAAAATGTTTCGTTTGGATCGTAAGAATTGTTTTAATCGACCACGACTAACGTAGAGAATTAACGTTGATCGAATTTAAATTTATAGCCCAAATTTAAAAAAGGATCTTATCAAAAACGTGTGGCCATAGAAAGGATAACCAACAAAACACGGCTGTTGTCTATCAGCAAGTAAAACCTGGTTACTTACCACATCATAAAAATTAGTTAAACATATGTTTTGGGGGGAAAAGGATGATATTAAAATTTGGTTACGGCACAAGATCCTTAGAGCCGTTATAAAAATTCCAATTTACTTTTACCATTCCCTGTTGCCTCTGTCTACAGCTTGACCAGCATTTCTTTTTGGCGCAAATCAGCTTCACCCCCAAAAATGACACTGACAGATGAATGTGTGTGTGTGCAAAGTCCCTTATAAATATTTGCCAAAAATTTCCAATATTTGTCCCTAAAATTTTTTTGCCAAAAAAGGACATTTATAACAACATATCATTATCGCCAATAATCGTTGTGTTTCGACACATGTTTGGCACTTGGAAAGAAGACTCCAGTCTGCCTTTCATTCATCCATCACTCCTGGAGTTGTTTGTGGCAGTCACCTAGGGGACTCAACATTATTATGGTGGCACGTGGGTTGCACTTTGAAAAAATCCAACAACGAAAAACGGCAAGTTACCTACAAAGGTGCCAAACGCAACGAAACAAAAATCCGAAGGTGCGGGAAGTGAAATGACAACAGTTGACAGAGTTTTTGGCAAACGGTTATGCGGGTAAAGGTGGTTTCCAACTCCACTACTGTCGTTTTTCTCATTTTTCGTTTTTCCCTGATACGACAACAATTTAACGCAATTGACTACTGTTTTCACGTGTGCGGTGTGGTGCGGTGATGATGGTGGTGGTCTTCGGCGGAAAGGTACATTTCTATTTTGTTAAAAAATATATACGGGCTTGACAATGAGTATTTCCGAATATTAATTTCGAAATTTATAAAGGTATGTGGTCGGCGTTTTCGTTGTCTTTATTTTGTACATTTATTTTTTAATTGTGGCCACACGACTTTATTAGAAAAAAGAAACAAATAATTGAAATTTTCCAATTTTTATTTAATGGCCCTGAAATTACACACAATTACCCACAGTTGTAAATCAAAATTCGATAAGAATTGAAAACCAGAAAGAAATATAAAAAATTGAAACAATTGAGTTATTTGTTTTACAATAAAAATTTGGGTTACCGGACAATTGAGATATTTTAGAAAATCTACTGTGCGGACATTTGTTTGAAGGAGGACATATGAAAAACTTGTGGGACCTTGAGCAAATATGTTTAAAAAAATCCTCGCCTATTGTAAGGCCATGAAAAAAATATTATTAAAAATTCCAAGCCTTTGGGTAGGTCATAAAAATATTTTTAAAAAGTCCACGCCTATTGAAGGCCATAAAAATATGTTTAAACCAGTAAGGAAAGTAGTAAAGTCGGACGGGGACGACTATATGATACCCTTCGCCACATTGAATATATTCTACATATGTATCCTAACAGACGTCGCCTTTTCGAAGAAACATTGACATGAAATTGAACGAACTTAGATCTAATTCTAAGCCGATTTTCTCGAAACATAACACACAAGCTATGGAAGGGACAGATATCCATCTCAAAGACACGAAAATCCCCATAAACTTGCAGAACAACAACAACAACATCAAGTGTGAATAAAAATACGGAAAAACCACAAAATTTCGGTAAATACACTTTTCATGGGCGAACAAATATATAAAAATTGTAGTAACTTCAGTACATTGTACGAAATTGTGTGCCGGTCGGCCAAACTTTGGGTCTTTAGTGAACCATTTACCTTAAATCGGACGAAAGTATATATGGGACTAAATCTGAACCGATTTTCATGAAACTCAACACACATCATTCTGGACCTAATTCAGTACCCTATGTCAAATTTCGAGAAATTCGAAAGAAAGTCTTTGGTGCACCAATTTCCATAAATCGGATAAAATATATATATATATATATATATATAAATCTGAATAAAATCGGAAAAAACTATATATGGGAGCTATATCTAAATCTGAACCGATTTTCACGAAACTTAGCACACATCATTCTGGACCTAATTCAGTACCCCATGCCAAATTTCGTGCAAATCGAAAGATATATAAGGTCTTTGGTGCACCAATTGCCATAAATCGGATGAAAATATATATAGGAGCTGTATCTAAATCTGAACCGATTTTCATGAGACTTGACACACGTCATTCTAGACAGAATTCAGTATACTATGCAAAATTTCGTGAAAATCAAAAGATTTCCCGAGACTTTAGTCGACTATTTTCATAAAATCTGGCAAAACTATATATGGGAGCGATATCTAAATCTAAACCGATTTTCACGAAACTTAGCACACATCATCCTAGACTTAATTCAGTACGCTATGCCAAAATTCGTGCAAATGAAAAGATTTCCAGGGTGTGGTGTACCACATTTACCTTAAATCGGATGAAAATATATAGGGGAGCTATATCTAAAACTCAACCGATTTTAACGAAACTTAGCACACATCATTCTGGACCTAATTCAGAACTCTATGCCAAATTCTATGCATATCGAATGATATATAGGGACTTTGGTGCCACATTTACCTTAAATCGGACAAAACTATATATGGGAGCTATATCTAAATCTGAACCGATTTTCTTCAATAGGGTTCGTCCTTGGGCCAAACAAATGGGCTGTGTCAAATTTCATCCAAATCGAATCATAAATGCGGCCTGTACTTTGTTTACAATTTAACATCTACAGACGGACGGACAGACATGCATAAATCGACTCAGAAAGTGATTCTATGCATATTCTCAAAAGGAATCATGGGTCTATCACGTTTCCTTTTGCCTGCTACAAACATATGCACAAAGACATAATACCCTGGACCACAGTGTGGTGAAGGGTATGCAAATCCATGCCTTTGGATGAACTCTAAAAATATTTTCAAATAATATTGAAATATTTTAAAGCAAAAGTTTTTATATAAATTTTAAATATTTTCGATATTTAAAAATCCTGAACAATTAGAAGGCGGAAAAGCAATTGATGATTTTGAATTTATTTATTTTTTAATTCTATTTTTTTGGAGTATTAAAAATTTGTAATTATTTTTAATTGCTGTTCACGCCTTGTCAGAAAACAAATCTTTATTGCCCACATTTTTCGAATATTTTTTTTTTTTCAAAAATAATCCTCAAATGTTTAACATTAAAATTAAATGAGGCACTCAAGAGTATTTCCTTTTCAGAAAGAGAAATATCAATTTCCTTACGCTCCTCTTCCTTAAAAAAAGAAACCTGAATATTTTTAGATTCGAAAAAAGATGCGTACGCGTGTGTGTGTTTTGTTTTCAATGATCCTTACAGCATGTGCCTTCATTTTGTGGTGAGCAATACAAAAAAACATCTTCAACATGAATTATTGAGACCTTGCTGACCTGCTATCGGGGAAAAAACTGATAATCCAGACATTAAGAAGCAACAAAAACGAAAGATGACTCGTGACAAGAGCCACCTGTTTTTTCAGGTTCTACTTCATCAGCAGCATATATTTAAGAGTATGGTAGCAGCCAGCCATCCAGTCATAATCCCGAAAATTCACAGCTTGTTATCCTTGGGCAGCCTCCTGAAGTAGTTCATTATTGGGGAAGGAAAATGAAGTCAATAAGATGATTGGAATTTTTTTTATAATGAATATTGATTGGCATCCCGATGAAAAAAAAAATAATTCAAATAAATGAATATTCATGCAAGGAGGGCAGGTGAAAAAAAGAAAACTATTTTTGGAAGCAGGTTTTTTTCAAAAAAAAAAAAAAAAACAAAAAAAAAAAAACAAGAAACAAAAAAGGATGTAGAGAGGACCATTGATAATTTTTTTAATTTAATTATTTTTTCTACCAAGTTCTTATTTTTCAAATTTAATTCTGAAAAATGTTTCACTTCATATTTTTTCTTCTCTATTTCCAAATATTCAAATTTATATCGATGTCCTTCATGTTCAATTTTTCCCCACACAGCCTCTCCTTTTATGATTTTTTCGTTTATTTTTTTACATTGCAATCTTTTGGGTGTTTTTGGTCATTTTTATGGTTAGGAAATAAAAACCAAAAACCACTTCCGTTGTGTGGCAGATCGGCCTTCTGATTCCGCCAATCTCAACACAAATGAGGGATGATATTCAAAATTTTGTTGTTGTTGTTGAAGGAGGATTAACGCGTGCCCCCACTCACATTTTATTTGTTTTTATTCGTGTGTGCGTGTGTGTTTGTTTAGGTAAAATGCCTGATTTCATATGAGGAATTTGGAACCCAATATGATGTCCTCAAAAACACGACACAACACATATGCCGCATCATATCAGTCAGCCAGCCAGCCATTCAGCGATAATCATAAACTAAATATGAAATATTTTTTATGGTTCATAAAAAATAAACTTATTTGTTTATCGTATGCAAATATTATTTATTATTATTATTTTTCGGTGGGATTTATTTTTAGGGGAAAATAACGTAAAATTCTTGATTTTATTTTGGTTATTTTAGGGAAATAAAAAATTTTACGATATTTGCAAAGGACAAAGAAATGCAAGGATCTAACTTAAATTTTTAATATTCAGGGAATTTTTACACAATTTTCATCCCGAATAGTAACAAGCGCTACATATATCTACAGAGACTTCAAATATTTTCTAATACTTTTTTAAGGTCTAAATATACGTGACGATTTTTAAAAATATTTTTCAAGGCCTATCTAAAGGCTTGGATTCTTCAAAAATATTTTTGAGATCTTACCAAAGCCGTGGATTTTGAAAATAATTTTTTTGAGGTCTCACCAAGGGCGTGGATTTTTATACCCTTCCCACATTGTGGTACAGGGTATTAGGTCTTTGTACATATGTTTGTAACAGGCAAAAGGAAACGAGATAGACCCATGGTTCCTTTTGAGAATATGCATAGAATCACTTTCTGAGTCGATTTATACATGTCCGTCCGTCTGTAAATGTTAAATTGTAAATAAAAGTACAGGTCGCACTTATTTGGCCCAAGGACAAATCCTATTGAAATTGGGAAAAATCGATTCAGATTTAGATATAGCTCCCATATATATTTTCGTCCGATTTAAGGTAAATGGTGTACCAAAGCCCCTATATATCATTCGATTTGCACGAAATTTTGCATAGGGTACTGAATTAGGTCCAGTATGATGTGTGCTAAGTTTCGTTAAAATCGCTTCAGATTTAGATATAGCTCCCACATATAATTTTGTCCGATTTTATGTAAATGGTGCACCAAAGCCCCTATATATTATTCGATTTGCACGAAATTTGGCACAGCGTAATGAATTAGGTCTATAATGATGTGTGTCAAGTTTCGATAAAATCGTGTCAGACTTATATATAGCTCCCGTATATAGTTTCGTTCGATTTAAGGTAAATGGTGTACCAAAGCCCCTATATATCGCTCGATTTGCACGAAATTTTGCATACTATACTGAATTGTGTCTAGAATGATGTGTGTCAAGTTTCGAGAAGATCGGTTCAGATTTGGATATAGCTCCCATATATATATATATTCGTCCGATTTTTGGTAAATGGTGCACCAAAGCCCCTATATATCATTCGATTTGCACGAAATTTTGCATAGTATACTGAATTGTGTCTAGAATGATGTGCCAAATTTCGAGAAAAATCGGGTAAGATTTCGATTTACACGAAATTCGGCATAGCGTACTGAATTAGGTCGGCAATGATGTGTGCTAAGTTTCGTTAAAATCGGTTCAGATTTAGATATAGCTCCAATATATAATTTTGTCCGATTTTATGTAAATGGTGCACCAAAGCCCCTATTTATCATTCGATTTGCACGAAATTTTGCATGGCGTACTCAATTGAGTGTAGAATGACATGTACCAAATTTCAAGCAAATTGGGTAAGATTTATATATAGCACCCATATACATTTTCGTCCGATTTAAGGTAAATAAGGCTCAAAAGACCCTATATATCTTTCGATATGCACGAAATTTGGCATAGGGTCCAGAATGATGTGTGCTAAGTTTCTGACAACCTCTTTTATAAATTTGTTCGCTCATGACAAGTGTATTTACAGAAATGTTGTGTTTTTTCCTGTATTTTTGTTTACACATGATGTTGTTGTTGTTGTTCTGCATGTTCATGTGGATTTTCGTGTCCTTGAGATGGATATCTGTCCCTTCCATAGCTCGTGTGTTATGTTTCGAGAAAACCGGGTTAGATTTAGATTTAAGTTCGTTCAATTTAATGTTGATGGTCCTTCAAAAATTCGACGTCCGTTAGGATACATATGTAGAATATTTTCAAAATGGTAAAGGGTATCATATAGTTGGCCCAGTCTGACTTTACTACTTTCCTCACTGGTTGTTTTTATACCCTTCACCACACTGTGGTACAGGGTATTATGTCTTTGTGCATATGTTTGTAACAGGCAAAAATAATCGAGATAGACCCATGGTTCCTTTTGAGAATATGCATAGAATCACTTTCTGAGTCGATTTATGCATGTCCGTCTGTCCGTCCGTCTATCCGTCCGTCCGTCCGTCTGTCCGTCCGTCTATCCGTCCGTCCGTCCGTCCGTCCATGTATTTTTGTTAACAAAGTACAGGTCACATTTATGATCCGATTTGGATTTGGATGGATTTGGTACTTTGAGTTCTTATTGGGTAGCAAATCTCTCTACCAAAAATTATAAACAAAGGTCAATTTTTTCGGATAGCCCCCATATAAGGGTACCCCCAAATTTTCGGTATTTTGAGGTTCTTGAGCGCGTTTTTTAACTGAATTCGCTGAAATTTGGTACATTGAGTTCTTATTGGGTAGCAAATATCCCTACCAAAAATTATAAATAAAGGTCCATTTTTTCGGATAGCCCCCATATAAGATTACCCCCAATTTTCGGTATTTTGGGGGTTTTGATAGCATTTTTCGACCGAATTTGCTGAAATTTGGTACTTTGTGTTCTCATTGGGTAGCAAATCTCCTTACCAAAAATTAAAAGTAAATGTCAATTTTTTCGGATAGCCCCCATATAAGGGTACCCCACATTTTCGGTATTTTCGGGTTCTTGGGCTTGTTTTATAACTGAATTCTCTGAAATTTTGTACATTGGGTTCTTATTGGGTACCAAATTACTCCACTAAAAATTATAAATATAGGTCTAGTTTTTCTGGTAGTTCCCATATAACGGTACCCCAAATTTTTGGTATTTTGGGGGTTCTGATCGTATTCTTCAACCAAATTGACTTAATTTAGTACGTCGAGTTCTTATTAGGTAGCACATCTCTACACTATAAATAGTGGTCAATTTTTTCTGGTAGCCCCCAGGTTTTGAGGTTCTTGAACCAATTTTTTTTTCTGGCACAGGATATTATGTTTTTGCGCATATGTTTGTAGCAGGCAGTAGGAAACGAGACTGACACATACGACTTCTGTTAGGATTCATTTCTTGAATATACTCAAAGTGGTGAAGGGTATCATATAGTCGGCCCCGTCCGACTTTACTACTTTCCTTACTGGTTTAATTATGTTGAAGATTCTAGAGGAGTTATTTTTAGAAAAAAAAAACTCCAATATGTGAATGCCTTCTAAGGGGCGTACCTGATAATTTTATGATTTATTATTTTAGGCTCCCCAAAATTATTTTCTTTTCATAATTTCGTTCAAAAAGTGCCTAAGACCACCTGGGCAAACCTTTAGCCCACCAATTATCAAGGAATGCCTTTTTTGGTTTTCTTTTACAACCTTGATTAGATAAGACCATTGAAGTCTTCTTTGTTTATAATCCTTTGATTTTGAAAAGTGTTACACTTAAATTTAGAAAGGATTATCAGTTATTGTCTTATCTATTTTTATTAACACCTCAGCCGCAGCTGCTATGCGGTTTGGCCTGACTTCTTAGGATTTCTTATAAAATGCTGTGAAATTTTTGTTTTCTTGGATATAGAGCAACAAAACATTGATTGTCCTTTTTGTTGGTTAATTCTACTTTACCACACAGGGTTTCATTTATTTTTTGCAATACAAGAAAACCTTTGGCAATTTGCGGTTAATATTATCCTGCTGTCAAAAATTGCAATTTATTGTTGTACAACACCTTGGGTAATAAATCTCTCTCTCACACACATACATACGCACCCAACCTTTGTGAAGGAAAAATAATCTTTGCTAACCTACATTTGTTTTTGTTGTTTGGCAAAAGAGCGAGAAATATTTATTTCATTCTAGAATCCTTCTTTGTTTCTTTCTTATTATCTCCAAGAAGGACATAAATCATAAAATTTGGTTTTTCATATTTTTTCGGTGATGAGTTTTGGTTTTTTTCGAATTTCAAAAATATCGAATGCAAATATTTGACACATCCTTTGTTGCATGGCCTAAAATTATGAATAAATTTTCACCAACAGCTGTATGGAACTGAGAAAATGTTTAAGTGTTTCTTTTGTCTAGGACAAGATGTTGTTTCATTGTCCTGATGTTTTTGTTGGCTACACTTTGAAGTGGATAGATTTTGCATGAGAAACAATACCAAGATTTATGTAGATCAACAGCAGGATTAACGGGACACAAAATGTGGTAGTTGAAGAATGTGAATGAAGTTTCAATGGTGTGTGTGAATTTGCAACAACTTGTCTTGGGATTTGAGTCCTTAAACAGGACACAACTTTGGCATATAGTTCTTAGACTCGAATTTAGTATCAAAATAAGCATTCTTGGTCTTTAGAAATAACGACAAATTTTAATATTCCATATCGTTAGCTAAAATGCAAAAAGGCGTAACTAACAAAAAATTGAAAATTGACTTTTTGAATGAATATTGTGAATGTCAATAAACTACATGTGTTGACAAAGTCAATTTCAATTATCAATTTTTTGTTAGTTACGCCTTTTTGCTTTAGCTAACGATATATTAAAAGTCTTAGCCTTGAAGTATGCTACACTTTTTAAAATGAACTTCTGCCTTCAAATATTTCTTCAAATTCTGCACATCATTCATTTAAGTATGTAAATATTGACATTTTGACAATTTTCAAGAGCCAAAATATATCTGCAAAAATATCTGAACATCCCTCTCTTCTTTTGGAAAATTTTACAGCTGTCTGTCATCAAAAAGAAAAGTAAACAAATCTACAATTTCACAGAATATTTGCAAACTTTATTTGTTCAACGAAGATGTTCGTGTGTTTACATAAAAACTTTACGGTTCTGTCACATGAGTCATGAAAAATAAAAAAAAAACAACAACAAAGATGTTAGAAATTTGAAACCATTACAAATACCGATTTTTTCTTTGTTTTGAAAATTAGAATAAAAAATCGAATCACTAACCCTTTATTTTAAAATACTTTTTATAGACAGCCTTTAGGCGTGGATTTTTATACCCGACAAAACTATGTTGTCAGGGTATTATAGCTTTGTGCAGCCCCAAGAGTTTGTAACGCCGCGAAATATTGGTTACAGACCCAACTTTAAGTGTACCGATCGTCATATCTCGACTAGCTAAGTCGATATAGACATGTGTGTCCCTCCGTCCATCTGTCCATTATAATTTATAAACACGATACAGGCCACAGTTATGGACCAGTCTTCACGAAATTTTGCATGTAGGATGGGTTCTGCCCAATGAAGACCCCTATTGTTTTTGGTAAATATCGGTTAATATTATGGGGAAGAAATTGACCAAATACTTAATTTTTGTCGGTTTTTCTGGTCGCTCCAAACACCGCAATCGCGAATTTTTACATGCAGACAGGGGATCGGGCCAAAGAATAAGCATGCCTGTTTTGATAAAGAGCGGTCAATATTTAGCGGATCAAATGGATCCTGAATTTTGTGTGAAAAATTAAAAAAAAAATTGTATTCTATAAGGTATATATTTACTCCTGGAGGACATAGACCCAATAAGTTGATATTTAAGAGGAGTGGTTGACCATTAAATTGATACCAATTGTATTGTCGTATGTGCTCGAATGTGGGAGTTACACCTAAATATTTGAAGGTATCTCCGTATTGGTATATTATTTAGTAACCCATTACCACACTAGAGGGCGGAAATATAGCGCTGATCGCTTTAACATTTTCCATGAGGTTCTAATGTACAAGGAGTTTAATTGTTTAAGAGAAAGCATACCACTTAGGCGTGGATTTTTTACAAACCACACTTAGGCGAGGATTTCTTATAGACCACACTTAGGAGTGGATTTTTTTATCGACCACACTTAGGCATGGATTTTTTAAAAATATTTTTTATAGACCACACTTAGGCGTGGATTTTTTATAGATTTAAAATATAGATTTTTATGGATTTATAAAAAAATTATAGATTTTTTTTAAAATATTTTTTTATAGACAGCCCTTAGGCGTGGATTTTTTGTTCAATTAATTTTTTTATGTTTTCTCATCTTCTGAATGGTATTATAAGATACTTTGTGATATATGTATGTATGTATATGTTTTATATATGTATGTATTATTTTTCTATTTATTTTTTTCCAACAGCTGATACGATTGCGAATTTTCTTGCTCCGTTTTTTTTTTCATTACTGCAAGATTATAATCTTCTATCGAGTTTCTAATATCAAACGAAACGAAAATCAAAACCTATCAACTTATCCTTTTCTAACGGATTTTTAATACCATTGTTTGTTGTTTTTATTTCTTTCATTTTCGATCTGCTAAGATCTTATAACCATCGCAAAAAGAGTAGCACTAAAGATAACTGCCAATAAAACTACAGGCAAAACGATTTTTTGCTATAAATAAACAATAACAACAAAGAAGGCACCCATGAAAAAAACAGAGTAGGAAAACAAAACACCGGGTGTTAAAAAAACAAAAAAATCGCACTTCTTTACTTCAACGGACCTAGCAACAACTTCAAGGAGAGCTCGTGTTCCTTTGGCAAATCTAATAAATCCATAGCCTAAATAGCCTTGGGACAAATATCAGCATCAGCAGCAGCAACACCACTACCACCAGGAGTTTGCAAAACAATAACATTTATACAACACTTTGATTCGGATTGTTGTTGTTTTTGGGTTTGCTTAACATGGCATGGGATGGCCTTGCTCTATTTAGTTAGGTGTTGGAAAGAAAAAATTGAAAAAGAAAATCTCCTTGAAGAAGAGGGTTGTCCTTTATGGGGTGTTATTTCGCCAAAGAAACAACTGCCAGGCGCACACATTTTTTTCTTTTGTTTTTTTTTTTGGCAAGGCCAAGGATTTTTTTTAAAGAATTTTCTTGTTGTTGTGTGTTTTAATTTCCGTTAGCTATGGCCCCCTCTTGCACAAAAAAAATTAATTAAACGTAATTGTTGAAGAGAAAGCATATCATAATTTTTATGGCTCAGTTTTTTTTGCCAATGCCTTGGGGGTAAAATTTCTCCCTTCCAAAGATTTTTGTTTTTTGATTTTCCGATTCCGTTCAGAAGACATCCTTGTTTGTGGTTTTCCCAGCAGGCCATGTTCGGCGACAGCTGGATACCACAAGTCGTAAACTAAAACAAAAAAATAATCATATTTTGCAATAAATTATTTCATAATTTCTTAATAAGAAAATTATGAGTTTGCAAACTTACAAACTAAGGTTGGGGGCAAAACAAAAGACTTAAGACACAAACCTCGATAAGAAATAAAAAATCATAAATTATGAGAATTTTTTGTAATTAAATGTGGAAAAAATATTAAATAATAAAATAGGGTTACTAAAAATGTGAAGAAGAAGAAGAAGAAAAAAAAGAAATAAAAAAATTTTAAATTATGAGAATTTTTCTAAAAAATCTACGACTACTGCAGTACTCAAAAAATATATGATAAAAAATAATTTTTAAAAAATCCACGCCTATGTTAGTAGCCAAAAAATATTTTCAGTAGTGTTGGCGGTTTATTTGGGATACCATTTGTATTTGGTTTTTGCAAAATAGTCAGGCTGAATCAAATTATAATGGACAGACGGAAGGACGGACGGACACACAGTTCGTCGTTTTTATAAAAAAAAATACAAACTGTTTATGACAACATAGTTGTGTAGGGTATAAATATTAAATAATAAAATAGGATTACTAAAAATGTGAAGAAGAAAGAAAAAAGAAATAAAAAAATTTTAAATTATGAGTACGACTACTGCAGTACTCAAAAAATATATGATAAAAAATAATTTTTAAAAAATCCACGCCTATGTTAGTAGCCAAAAAATATTTTCAGTAGTGTTGGGGGTTTATTTGGGATACCATTTGTATTTGGTTTTTGCAAAATAGTCAGGCTGAATCCCAGTTCGTCGTTTTTATAAAAAAAACAACTGTTTATTAGTGGGGAATGTATGGCTTTGTTCGCCACAGTAGCCAAAAAATATATTTAAAAAAATCCACACCTATTCTAAGTAGCCTAAAATTTAGAAAAACTGCCACTGGTGTGGTCTCCACTTCGAGGTGGCAAACGATGATTACATCTCCAATGGAAGAAAATCACAATGAACCATTGATACATCTTAATGATTACAACTAGTACCTTTACACTCCCCCTCATAAAAAAAATACCACCACTCCCCCTAGAACTACAATTTCATCTGCCGAAATTTGTCATCAAAGAAATTTCTTCTCTGAGAAAACAAAAATGGGCGTACATGCAAATTTCTTCTCGAATTCATTACTCAACTAATTGATATTGATCTAACAGTCTTACCCTGCCGTTTGAAATTGCTATCCTATCGAGGTGTGATTTTTTTTTTTTTTGAAAATTATATTCCGTCATAAAATTCGTAGCCGCATCAAATTTGTGTTAGTTTTACGAATTCTTTTTTTGCGGTGTCTTAAGCAAAGGATTTTCGTGGGACAGACGTTCTGGTAATAAACTCAATTAAGGAGGTACTTGAGTTCGCTGTTCGCTGGCTACCTGTTGGTGGCCCTTTTTGTTCATTCATTTGCTGTGTAATTTAAAATCGTTTAAGATTTTCTTCTGTTCTGTTCTGTTCTGTTTGTCGGTGTCAGTTGATTGCATTTCATAGCCACAGGTGTCGTAGGGTGGCCCTTAATGAGTTACTTTGTTAGTGAGAAGAAGTAAATTACAATAACAAAAATAATTTAATTTTTTTTTAAAAGAGCTTGAGGTGAGAGAATGAGAAAAGTACGATAGACGAATTCCAATGTCCTAGGAGTCACTTTTTTATGGTCGATTTTTTAAAATAGCAACCAAGAGTTGGATTTTTTTATACCCTTCACCACACTGTGGTACAGGGTATTATGTCTATGTGCATATCTTTTTAACAGGCAAAAGGAATCGAGATAGACCCATGGTTACTTTTGAGAATATGCATAGAATCACTTTCTGAGTCGATTTATGCATGTCCGTCCGTCCGTCTGTTGGTATTAAAACAACAAACAAAGTACAAGTCGCATTAAATGATTCACCAAAGTCCCTATTTATCTTTCGATTTGCACGAAATTTGGCACAGCCTTATGAATTAGGTCCAGAATGATGTGTGTTAAGTTTCCTGAAAATCGGATCAGATTTAGATATAGCTTCCATACATATATTCGTATGATTTTATGTAAATGGTGCACCAAAGTCCCTATGTATCCTTCGGTTTGCACGAAATTTGGCATAGCGCAATGAATTAAGTATAGAAAGACGTGTGTTGAATTTCGTGAAAATCGGTTCAGATTTAGATATAGCTCCCATATATATTTTCGTCCGATTTAAGGTAAATGGTCCACCAAAGTCCCTATATATCTTTCGATTGGCACGAAATTTGGCACCGCGTAATGAATTATGTCGAGAAAGATGTGTGTTAAGTTTACTGAAAATCGGATCAGATTTAGATATAGCTTTTATATATATTTTCGTCCGATTTAGTGCAAATGGTCCACCAAAGACCCTTAATATCTTTCGATTGACACGAAATTTGGCACAGTGTAACAAGTTAGGTCTAGAATGATGCGTGTAAAGTTTCTTGAAAATCGGTTCAGATTTAGATATAGCTCCCATATATATTTTCGTCCGATTTAGTGCAAATGGTCCACCAAAGTCCCTATATATCTTTCGATTTGCACGAAATTTGGCACAGCCTTATGAATTAGGTCCAGAATGATGTGTGCTAAGTTTCGTGAAAATCGGTTCAGATTTACATATAGGTCCCATATATAGTTTCGTCCGTTAAGTTTCTTGAAAATCGGTTTAGATTTAGATATAGCTCCCATATATATTTTCGTCCGATTTAAGGTAAATGGTGTACCAAAGTCTCTTAATATCTTTCGGTTTGCACGAAATTTGGCACAGCGTTATGAATTAGGTCTAGAATGATGTGTGTTAAGTTTCCTGAAATCAGTTGAGATTTAGATATAGCTTCTATATCTGACCAAATGAAAAATTTAGTATCGGTTGCAGAATGACATGTTTATGGATCCAATTTCATTTTACTGGTCCTTTAAAAATGCGACGTTTGTTAGGATTCATCGGTTGAATATACCTAAAGTGTTGAAGGGTATCATATAGTCGGCCCCGTCCGACTTTCCTACTTCCCTTACTGGTTTAAATAATATTTTTGCATGTACTGCAATTGGCGTGAATTAAAAAAAACATGCTTTTTCAAGTATCAACAACGGCGTGATATTCGAATAAAAATTTTAATATAGAAGATATATTCAGTAATGTCATTTTAAAATTATTTTCAATGCTACATTTCAAATTTCCAATAACAAGCTAATTTATATGATGATCCTTTCAATACAACTTTCCACTTATTACACTGCCATTGTCATATTTTTTAATCCTTAAATTATGACAGAAAAAAATATTTCCTGAAAAAAAAACACCACCATCATTGCATAAAAAAATTGGGCGCGTGATCATAACCTCACTTTTGTGCAAAAGAGGATAAATCGAATTTTCGTTCGGCTTATTATTTTTTTAATGTTTTATTTAAATAGTACAGCGAACAGATTCGGAAAAAATGTCAATCGAAAGGATTATTGAAATTATGACAGAACATCAATAAAATGCAAATTGTGATTATTGTTCTTTTGTGTTGTTTTTGTATTGAATGGGGGATTTTGAAATAATGCAACTGAATTGGGTGATGACAATTTTTCGAAATTGTCATAAATAAAAATGATGCTAGGCTAAGGAGAAAATTTGGTACAGTTCGAAAAAAACGTCGAATGGATAGAATGTTATATTTTTTTAAAATGTTCATTGAAATTTTCAAAGGACATTGGTCCTTTTTGGCCTACTTAACAATATCCTTGTTTAAGTTACCAATACATTCTAGTTTCCAATACCATTTTTCAAATCCTGTTAAATTCCCCGAACAAGTTTTTTGAATTTATCGGAAAAAGGACATGGCCAGGATATCAAAGTTTTCACTTGAATGATTTTTAATTTTTAATTTTGTTGTTTTTGTGACAAAGGATTATGTCCACCTTTTTTGGCTAGACTTAAAATGGGACATTGTTTGGCTTGACTGCTAATTGGGTCACCACCACCGAAGTTGTGGCAACCAGCCGTTATGATCACGGCAAGTGCCTAAGGGGGTTGATTGGGTTAAGTTTTTATTGTTTCCATTTAAATACAATTAAAATTAAAAAAAAAATTGCAATTCGAAATTTACAACAAAACTGTTTCCGTTTTGTAATCCTTTATTGAAATGCAACCAGGCGTTAAATCGTCACAACGACAACAAATTGGTCAGAAGTCGTCATGGCAAAAAAAAAAACAAAGGCTTCTCTGGAATTTTCAAATGAAACGGCATTTTTTTTAATTTGTCAACAAATTCAACCCCGATATTAAAATTTTTGAAATGAAAATAAAAACTTGCAAATTGTTTACAAATAATTTTGGGTAATTTTTCCAAACAAAAGTTATGAAAACAATGGAAACTTTTTTATTTGGAAAATTAACCTAAAATACAGGGGTGTTCGGCAAGCCCTCCCCTACTTGTCAACCAAAAAAAAAGCTTTTGTTTTCATATTTTTTTGACTCCTTGATAAAAAAAATCATAATTTCCCTGAAAACCCAGGTGTTTTCCATACCACCCATTCAACAGAAGGGTTATAACTGTGATTTCAATGGCTTACCCTTTAGCTGCCTTTATGCTCTGCTTTTAAGCAGCTAATTTGTATGCTGATCTCCTTTTTTTTCTGAAAATTATGATGATGACCCAATGAATGCATGGAATGGCTTATGTCAGCAGTCATAATTTTAATTCCAAAATTATGACTCTAATACACCCTGCATATGATTAGCAATGCTACTCTGTACAGCAAACAGAAATGGAGCAACAGCTCTGCCTCAATATGGGATATTGTGCCACCCTTATGAGTCAAGGGGAAGCAACTTAAAATATTCAAAAGGTTGTTTTGCATATTTTTGGAAATTACGTTACGTCTATTAAAATAATTGTTATATTTTGGAAGATATATTCCTCTACAGGAGATATGTTAAAGAAAAACCAGTAAGGAAAGTAGTAAGGTCGGACTGGGCCGACTATATGATACCCTTCACCACTTTGGGGATATTCTACATATGTATCTTTACAGATGTCGTCTTTTCGAAGGAACATTGACATGAAATTGAACGAACATAAAAATGTGATCTTTATCTATAAGTTCACTATTTAAAATGTAATACCAATCAAGCACCCATTGATTATTTGGTTTACAATCAACATGTATAGGTCGAAATTATATATGGAAGCTATGCTATATCTAAATCTGAACCGATTTCAAGGAGCTATATATAAATCTGACCCGATTTTCTCGAAACTTGGCACACGTCATTCTTGACCTAATTTAGTACTTTATGCCAAATTGCGTGCAAATCGAAAGATATATAGGGCTTTGGTGCCTCATTTACCTTAAATCGGACGAAAATATATATGGGAGCTATATCTAAATCTGGACCGATTTTCACGAAACTTAGCACACATCATTCTAGACTTAATTTAGTACGCTGTGCCAAATTTCATGCAAATCGAAAGATATATAGGGACTTTGGGGCACCATTTACATGAAGTCGGACGAAACTATATATGGGAGCTATATCTAAATCTGAACCGATTTTTACGAAACTTGGCACACATCATTCTGGACCTAATTAAATACTCTATGCCAAATTTCGTGCAAATCGAATGGTATATAAGGACTTTGGTGCCCCATTTACCTTGAATCGGACGAAATTATATATGTGAGCTATATCTAAATCTGAACCGATTTTCACGAAACTTGACAAACATCATTCTAGACCTTATTCATAACGCTGTGCCAAATTTTGTGCACATCAAAATATTTCCAGGGACTTTAGTGGACTATTTACCTAAAATCGTGCGAAGCTATATATGGGAGCTATATCTAAATCTGGACCGATTTTCGCGAAACTTAGCACACATCATTCTGGACCTAATTCAGTAGGCTCTACCAAATTTCGTGCAAATCGAAAGATATAAAGGGACTTTGGTGCACCATTTACCTTAAATCGGACGAAAATATATATGGTAGCTATGGGTAAATCTGAACCAATTTCAATAGGGTTCGTCCTTGGGCCAAATAAGTGAGCTGTGCCAAATTTCATCCAAATCGGATCATAAATGCGACCTGTACTTTGTTTACAATTTAACATCAACAGACGGACGGGCGGACGGACATGCATAAATCGACTCAGAAAGTGATTCTATGCACATTCTCAAAAGGAACCATGGGTCTATCTCAATTATTTTTACCTGTTACAAACATATGCACAAAGACATAATACCCTGTACCACAGTGTGGTGAAGGGTATAAAAAGGGGGTTATATGGGGACTACCCTAAAAAGGGGGGGGGGCGAATATTCGGCTGAAAAACGCGCTCAAGAACCCCAAAATACCGAAAATTGGGGGTTACCCTTATATGGGGGCTACCCGAAAAAATGGACCTATATTCCTATATTTTTTTTGTGGAGAGATCTGATACCTATTAAGAACTCAAAATACTAAATTACAGCCAATTCGGTGGAAAAATACGATCAAAACCCCCAAAATACTGAAAATTAGGAGGTACCGTTATATGGGGGCTACCAGAAAAAGTGGACCTATATTTATAATTTTTAGTAGGGAGATTTGCTTCCCATTAAGAGCCCAAAGTACCAAATTTCAGCAAATTCGGTTGAAAAACGCGCTCAGGAACCTCAAAATACCGAAAATTGGAGGGTACCCTTATATGGGAGCTATGCCTAAACGTGGACCGATATGTCCCATCTTCGAACTTGACCTGTCTGCAGACAAAAGACAACTTTATGCAAAATTTCAGCACCCTATCTCAATTCCATCAGAAGATAGCGTGATTACAACAGACGGACGGACGGACATGGCTAGATCGTCTTAGAATTTTACCCTGATCAAGAATTATAGGGTCGGAAATGAATATTTCGATGAGTTACAAACGGAATGAGAAAATTAATATACTCTCCATACTATGGTGGAGGGTATAAAAAACGACAAAAAAATAAAAAAAAATATTTTTTAAGAAACCAAAATATTTTTTAACAAATCCCAGCCTTGGGTTAATAGCTCGGTTTTTTAAAAAAATCCGCGCTTTTAATTGTATCCCAAAGATATTTTTTTAAATCCACATCTTTGGTAGTACCCCAAACAAAATTTTTTTTTTTTTTTTGAAAAATCCATCGATATTGTAGTATTTAAAAAAATATTTAATATATCCAAAAATTTAAAATCTTCGCCAATTGTAGTTCCAGAACAATTGCAACACATTTAAATGCGCAACATCTGCCTGCTATCTTAAAGAAATTTTGAACAATTGTTAGATAATTTATTACAATGTAAGAGAAGGTGTGATTCAATGACTTGACAAATTTTCACCAATGGTCATTTGGTCCAACTGGTACCTGGTCAAGGACACCTATGGTAATAAATAAGGGCGGTTGTCTGTTTTTCATTTGAAGTCCATGACAATGATTTATAATGTGTGGAGAGATTTATAGGATTTTGTTTTTTTGCAACATATGCTATAAAATTAATTATTTGGTATTAGAAGTGTTCGCCGGGTTTCGTAGAAAAAATTCTTACTCTTGATTTGTTAATGAAAATATCCTTTGAAAATTTGATCATGCAAATTCTTTATAAAATTTGTCATTTGAAATTTCGTATTTCGATTACCAAATTTTGCCTTTTGTACACTTTCAGAGATGATTTGAAAACCTGGATACAATTTTGGTATAAATAATTTTTTTGGTTAACCAAAAACATAATTTTTTGAAGGATTTTTGCCCACAAGCTATATTTATTCCCATGAAAAATGAATATAAATTCAAGGACATTTTTTAAAAAGGGTAGCCCAAACCAATCCATTTCTCACCCAAATTGTCCTTGAAATAAATAAAAATATTTTGGTGGTAAACCAGAATATAGATTGGTGCTTAGGTAAAAAAAAGGATTAGCCGTTGGAAGAAGAAACCCTCAGCTATGAAATTTACAAGGACAAAGTGATTCATTAAATTCCAATTTTATATTAGGACAACAGGACCTAGATCGAAAAATTCGAAAACAAAATTGAATGAAAATTGATATGTCCCAGAGCAAAAACAAAAAAAAAATATTTCTTGTCATTGTTTTCTTTGTAATTAGTTACTCCTTCATAATTGGTTCTCAAAAAAAAAAAAAAAAAAAAAATGGTTGACTTTTTCTGCGATTTCCCCCTTTTTTTAACCCAAAATCACAATCAATTATTTTCTTTATTTTGCCACACGAATTGATTGATAGGTGTCGAATGTTGAATAGAGAACAAAGGCAAAGGAAAAATACGGAGGAAAAGGAAATCATTAATTGGTAGTTGTGGTAAGAGGGGATGCTTTCTTTTTTATTACTGTGTGTGTGCAAAAACAAAACAAAAATTGTGGTTAAAATAACAAAAAAAAAATTATTTTTTTTTTATTATTGGTGGAATATCAAAATATTGTACATAAAAACTTTTGATTGATGAACATTGTTTTATAGAGAAATGTTATTGATTAATTTGGTTTTCAGACATCATTCTATTCTCAATTCAGTACGTTATGCTAAATTTCGTGCAAATCGAAAGATATATAGCGACTTTGGGGCACCATTACATGAAATCGGACGAAATTATATATGGGAGCTATATCTAAATCTGGACCGATTTTCACGAAACTTGGCAGGCATCTTTCTAGACCTAAATGATTAGGCTGCACCAAATTTCGTGCAAATCGAAGGATATATAGGGACTTTGGGGCACCATTTACATGAAATCGGACGAAACTATATATGGGAGGTATATC
Organism: Musca vetustissima; assembly: GCF_032173495.1. Taxonomy (NCBI): domain Eukaryota; kingdom Metazoa; phylum Arthropoda; class Insecta; order Diptera; family Muscidae; genus Musca; species Musca vetustissima. The sequence continues at coordinate 20,999 of NW_026882470.1, forward strand.
TAAATCAGGACCGATTTTCATGAAACTTGGCAGGTATTATTCTAGGCTCAATTCAGTACGTTATGCCAAATTTTGTGCAAATCGAAAGATATATAGCGACTTTGGGGCACCATTTACATGAAATCGGACGAAACTATATATGGGAGCTATATCTAAATCAGGACCGATCTTCATGAAACTTGGCAGACATCATTCTAGGCTCAATTAAGTACGTTATGCCAAATTTCCTGCAAATCGAAGGATATCTAGGGACTTTGGGGCACCATTTACATGAAATCGGACGAAACTATATATGGGAGCTATATCTAAATCTGGACCGATTTTCACGAAACTTGGCCGACATAATTCTAGACCTAAATGATTAGGCTGTACCAAATTTCGTGCAAATCGGAAGATATATAGGGACCGTTTACATTAAATCGGTTAAATATATATATATATATATATATATATATATGGGAGCTATATCTAAATCTGAACCGATTTTTCCCAATTTCAATAGGGTTCGTCCTTGGGCCGAATAAGTGACCTGTGCCAAATTTCATCCAATTCGGATCATAAATGCGACCTGTACTTTGTTTACAATTTAACATGGACAGACAGACGGACAGACGGACGGACGGACATGCATAAATCGACTTAGAAAGTGATTCTATGCATATTCTCAAAAGGAACCATGTGTCTATCTCGTTTCCTTTTGCCTGTTACAAACATATGCACAAAGACATAATACCCTGTACCACAGTGTGGTGAAGGGTAAAAAATTTATTTGGTTACTACCATATTCGTGGATTTTTTTTCGCTACTAACATAGTCGTGAATTTTTTAGTAAATATTTTTTTGGGTGCTACCAATTTTTGTAATATTTCGCTTTTTCTTAACCACTATCCTTGACCTTAATGCAATTAGCAAGGTCTTCCTTATCCTCCGTTATCACACATTGCCCATTACACAGAAAACCACTCAGACCACAACTTATTTTTGCGGAAATACAAAAAAAAAAAAAAATTCGAAAATTTGTCAAGGTCAACCCAAGAGATGTGCCAACAGTTTGTCAGATTGTCCGACACCATTTAAGTGACGAGCAGTGTTAGGTGATAACGACCTTGACCTTGATAAAAACAAAAAATAATATTTTTTGAGCGGTTGACCTTTAAATCCTGGACGGTAGACTTTCATATTTTTAGATAGCTAATTTTAAAGTGGTCGGAAGATAAAATTTGGCATGGTTATACCAAAAGGGAAATATTGAAGTCAATGCAATTAATTTTTCTGATAACAAATTAAATTTTGAGATTTTTGAAAAATGTCTGAGATTTATTTCCTTTGCTTCCATATTGGCGCCAATGTTTTGTGTTAATATGAAATAATTAAAATTAATTTGTTTAAGTGGTAATTGCCGGACCTCCATGATGTGATAATTTGTAACCTCTTGAAATAAGTATCCTTCAAAAATAAATAGTATTAAAATCCTGTCCCGCTACTAAACACTTCTGACGCCACTAAGTTCTTCCAAGAAATTTTATTTGGCAGCCTTAAAAAACTTATAACACTATTAGGCGTCCTGAAGTTACTGATCAGTAGCCAAGTGAATTTGTAGCATGAAATTGAAAGTCTTTGCAGCACCATCGGAAAATTGTATGGCGCCAGTGCTCGAAAAATTAACCCTGTTACACTTATATGGCACGATGCAGTTGCACTTCATAACCGCTGGAAACCGCGAAATACAAAATATCCATCCATTTTTTTCCACTTCATTAGAGGGCCAAAAAATACAAAGTGTTTCTAATTTTTTGTAACAATTCATATTTAGGACTCTCCACAGGCCTATCGTATTTCCTATAGTCAACTCTTGTCGAACCATCATCGATGGAAATTATTATCCCACTGTGTAACAATTTTTTGCTGCAGAGAGTTACATAGACTCGAAAACCACAGGTAGTCCTTGCTGATCCTTGCCTCATCACCATCATCATCATAAACCGGAAACAGGTTACAAAAGAGAGTAACTCTAACTGGCGCGCACACACGCCAGCGAAGAAAATTTCTAAAGTGTTCCATTGCATGTGTGTGAAAGGGAAATTCGTTACAGGAAAAACTCTTTTTTTCTTTTCCAATATTTTCCTATTGTGAAAATTTACATTTCCTAACGACAGGATATCGGGCAATCGGAATTTGCATGCTGTGTTTGTATGTAGAAGTCCTGCTGGAATTGAACTTGTGTCATACACAAGTCAAGAGTTATGTCTCCATTAATGCGATGACGAGGATGACTATGATGAGGATGTTGGACAAGTGGAAAACGGAAAGGGAAAGTCTAGACACCAGGATGCATAAATGCAAATATTGAAGGGGAATAATGGAAAACAATGTGTTCATTTCTAACAATTGATTTCAATTTCGATAAATATTTTTTTTTATAAATGACATTTGAAAAAAAACGTACCTTAAAAATGTACCCAAAAATATTTTTTTAAAAAAATCCACGCCTGTGGTAAAATATTTTTTAAAAAATCCTCGCCCGTGGTAAAATATTTTTTTTAAAAAAATCAAGCCTATGGTAAAAAATTTAAAAAAAAATCCACGCCTGTGGTAAAATATTTTTTAAAAAAATCAAAGCCTGAGGTAAAATATTTTTTTTCAAAATCCACGCCTATGGTAAAATATTTTTTTAAAAATCCACGCCTGTGGTGAAATATTTTTTAAAAACCACGCCTAATGTAATACTCAATATTTTTTTAAATCAGCGTCTGTGGTAGTTCTAAAAAAATATTTAAAAAAATCCACGCCTATGGTAGTACCCAAAAATTATTTTTAATAGAAAATTACTGTTTTTTTTTCTATTTAAAAATCTCATAGAATTTTTCTATTAAGCAGTTCATTAACCCTTTGGATGCCCTTTCAAAAAATTATTTAAAAATCCTGTTTCCCCACATTTAAATAAAATCCTTTCATCTTCCTTTGAAGATGATTTTAAACTACATTTGCATAATCCTCCTTTACTCATTGTCTTCATCTCGCCAAGCACTTGGAAACAGTCGATATTGGTAAGATCTGTGGCAAAATGTGTCCGCATGTTGTGAAACTAGCTCAGCTAGTTTTCGCAACCCCAATTGCAAAAACTCGAATCCTTGCAAAAATATTTCTTTACACTCCACTGAATTCAGTTGAAGCATTTCTAAGAAGGTTCGCAATTTCTTGTAAGCAGCCGGATTGCAAAACCAGTTCTAATTGAGAGTCCTCACGTGTCCTCACCAGGATATCCAGACATACAAGACATAGGATTGTGTGTGTGGAGGATAGCAGCACGATCTGGCATAGATTCATCCAGCTGTGTGGTAAGTAATAGCAAAATGCAATGATCGGTATTAGATTGGAAGGGAGAGAGGTCTAGCCATGCCAAGGGAAACTTAGTTGAGGGTTGTTCTAAGTTTCCCTTGGCATGGCTAGACCTCTCTCCCTTCCAATCTAATACCGAGACGCCAGGCTTTTGTCAAGTCATCCATACGTCTGTAACGTAAATATTTGTGGCCAAACAGATTTTTCCTAAAGGGGTTTTGGAATCATGTTAACCTGAATCCTTTTAATCAAATTTGTCTCTTTGGAGAATTTCAAATTTTCTTTTTTGGTAAAATTTCTCTCTCTCTCATTGTTAAAATTACTCCTCTCTCTCTTCCTATCTTGCTCCGTTTCAATTGGATGAGCCTGTCGCCAAGCAAACCATTCCAGGACTACCTGCTGTTTTTGACTCAGTTCGCCTAACTCAAAATGTTACACAGTGGGATAATAATTTCCATCGATGATGATTCGACAAGAGTTGACTATAGGAAATCCTGTGGAGGCATGTGGAGAGACCTAAATATGAATTGTTACAAAAAATTAGAAACACTTTGCATTTTTACCCCTCTAATGAAGTGGAAAAAATGGATGGATGAATATTTGTTTTTCGCGGTTTCCAACGGTTATGAAATGCAACTGCGTCATATAAGTGTAACAGGGTTAATTTTTCGAGGACTGGCGCCATACACTTTTCAGATGGTCCGGCAAAGACTTTCAATTTCATGCTACAAATTCACTTGGCTACTGATCAGTAACTTCCAGACGCCTAATAATGTCATAAGTTTTTTCTGGCTGCCAACTAAAATTTCGTGGAAGAACTTAGAGGCGTCAGAAGTGCTTAGTAGCGGCACGGGATATTAATGATATTTATGTTTGGAGTATCCATATTTTAAGAGTTTAAAATTATGACATTATGGAGGTCCTGCAATTGCCACTTAAACGAATTAATTTTAATAATTTCATATTAACATCAAAAATTGGCGCCTGTATTGAGCCAAAGAAAAATTCTTCAGACATTTTTTCAAAATCTCAAAATTTAATTTTTTATCAAAAAAAAAAAATAATAATAATAATAATAATAAAAATAAAAAATAATTGCTTTGACTTCAATATTTCTCTTTTTGGTATAACCATGCCAAATTTTTATCTCCCGACCACTTTAAAATTAGCTATCAAAGAAAATGAATGACTACCGTCCAGGTTCTAAAGGTAAACAGCTCAAAAATTATTATTTTTTGTTATTTTTTATCAAGGTCAAGGTCCTTATCACCTAACATTGCTCGTCACTTAAATGGTGTCAGACAATCTGACAAACTGTTGGCACATCTCTTGGGTTGTCCTTGACAAAATTTCGAAATTTTTTTGTACATCCGCAAAAAGGAGTTTGTGGTCTGAGTGGTTTTCGGTGTAATGAGCAATGGGAGATAACGATGGATAAGGAAGGTCTTCAAAATTCTATTAAGGGGAAGGATATTGGTTACCTTATTTTCCTCAAATTGGGTTTAAAAGGAAGAAATCTACGCCTATGTTAGGAGCCAAAAAATATTTTTCAAAAAAAAAAAAATGTTTTTAAATCCATGCCTATTGTAGTACCAAAAAAATATTTTTTTCAAAACACACGCCTATGGTAGTACTCAAAAAATATTTTTTAAAAAATCCACGACTATGCCAATAGCCAAAAAATATTTTTAAAACAAGACAAAAATGAAACTCAACAAGTGAAAAAGCAGTAAGTTCGGCCTGGCCGAACTTTGGATACCCTCCATCATAGGGTTGACAGCTACTAAAAATGAAAATATAGGGAACATACCAAAAAGGGGACCTATACCGACATTTCTAAAAACAGATTATGTAAACCATAATACAAATTTTAGAAATTTTTAAAGGATAATTACACCCTCAGCCTTATGGCTAACACGGTGAAAAAGTGCCTCATCGAAATATTGGTTCTAGACCCCATGTTTCTTTGAACCAAATCCGTTTCAGAAAATTTGGATTTCATCCGAACTTTGTCCATCTTATTATTTCTTCCAATTTAGTTCAAATTCGAAGATGGGGAATATTGGTCCACTCCTTCTGAAATCTCCACACAGGAATAAATGCGGCTATAGTTCATTATCGAACCTTACGTTCTAATTGTTTATCTTTCTATCCTCCGCAGGTAAAATGATTACAAAAGAGTCTTAGAACCAAACTCAAAACACGGAACAAATCAGATAACTATTTTAATATTAAAAAGGGGGTTATATGGGGACTACCCCAAAAATGGGTTGAGTATTAATAATTTTTGGTAGGGAGATTTGTTACCATATACGACTACAAAATACCAAATTGCAGCGAAGTCGGTTGAAAAACGCGCTCAAGAACCCCAAAATACCGAAAATTGGGGGTATCCTTATATGGAGGCTATCCGAAAAAATGTACCTATAGTCATAATATTTTGTGGTGAGATTTGGAACCTATTAAGAACTCAATGTACCAAATTTCAGCGAATACGGTTGAATATCGCGCTCAAGAACCCCAAAATACCGAAAATTGGGAGGTACCCGTATATGGGGGATATCCGAAAAAATTGACATATATCTCTAATTTTATGTGGGGAGATTTGGTACCTATTAAGAACTCGAAATACAAAATTACAGCCAATTCGGTGGAAAAATACGATTAAAACTCCCACAATACCGAAAATTAAGAAGTACCGTTATATGGGGGCTACCAGAAAAAGTGGACCTATATTTATAATTTTTTGTAGGGACATTTAGTACCCAATAAGATGTACCAAATTTCAGCGTATTCAGTTGAAAAAACGCGCCAAGAACCCCAAAATACCGAAAATTGGGGGGTACTGTTATATGGGAGCTACGCCTAAACGTGGACCGATATATCCCATCTTCGAACTTGACCTGCCTGCAGACAAAAGACAACTCTATGCCAAATTTCAGCACCCTATCTCAATTCCTTCAGAAAATAGCGTGATTACAACAGACGGACGGACATGGCTAAATCGTCTTAGAATTTTACCCTGATCAAGATTATATATACTTTATAGGGTCGGAAATGAATATTTCGATGAGTTACAAACGGAATGACAAAATTAATATACCCTCCATACTATGGTGGAGGGTATAAAAATATTCGGAAAAATATTTTTTAAAAATCTACGCTTATGTTTGTGGTCCAAAAATTCACGCCTATTGTAGTACAGAAATTTTTTTTAAATCCGCAAAAATTTTTTTAAAGGAATTCATTATTTGTCACTACTCTCTTATTATTATGACATCCTTTTATGCAAATTCCTTTAAAGGATACCTGATTTTGCATTAATTTAGAATTGCTAATGATGATGTTAATGTTTTTCCTCATTGAATTTCAAGTAGTTTCTGAGGTCCTCGACGGCAAGCATTGATATCCTTTGAAAGGATACTTTGTAAATAAATTGTTTGGTGAGAAAATAATTTTTTGCATAATTATGCAAATTTTCATTTCAAGTGCTAGATAGATAAGCAGGACCTCTTGTGTGTGTTAACAAAGAAAATTCGATGTGTGAACAAAAGGGGTAGAGAGGACCTAACATTATTTTTTGTCAAATTTATTATTGCAAAAAGTAGGGTGTGTATGTACAAGCACTTATACATATGTATGTATTGTTGTTTTAGAAAGGAGTTGTTGTTGTTGTTTCCAAAAAAAGGACACTGTCGTCCTAATGTGTAATATGTCATATTATCTTTACCAGCCATCCCTGCTCTGTCCGGGATCTCAATAACACATGCTACAATAAATTAATTAATACAATAATGTCCTGATCTTGATCCTCAACCTGAAGTGAGAAAAAAACTACAAGACCCTACTAATGAAAAAATCACCTGTTTATCCCAGAAGCACATACACACACGCACTCACATTCAGACAACCTAAGGAGAGCAGCTAAATTGAATTGAAATGAAAAAAAATAAAATAAAAACAACCTGCAACAGTTTCCATTCCACAAACATGATCCTGCCATAAGGACAACAACATCAAATCAATATTTTTTTTTTGAGGCAAAACATGGACATCATTAGCACTTGAAGTGTGTGTTCTGGAAATTAAAGGAAACATGTTGTAGAGAAACAGGTGGGATTTTCTATCTCTTTCTCAAATTTTTATTCCAATCGATTAAAAGGATATAAAACAGAGATGATAAAGGATAACGACTGAAAAATAAATGTGTTTACAAGGCGGGAATTTTTTATAAAGAACAAGTGGCAAAGGAAGGTAATAAAATAAAAACAAATGTTTTGATAAATATTATGGGGAATTGTATTTACAAGGATAATAAGGATTTTGATATTTTTCAGAGGCTGCTTAAGAGAGTTTTTGAAAGGAATTTTTTTATTTTAATTTTTTTAGTTATTAAAAATATTTGCTGCAATTTAAAGGATACCAATTTAAAAACAAAAAAATATTCGGAAAAGGATTTAAGGTTCCATGTCCTTGAATCCTTTTCAGAATATTTTTTTTTCAAATTGATATCCTTTAAATTGTAGCAAAATATTATTGAACATATTGAATATTATTGAACATTCAAAGGCATATTTTGTTCTTTTGCTGTCAAAATATGGCTACTTGACTCCCAAAGGATACCTCGAAATTTTCAAAAAAAGGGTTGGTGTTCCGCCAATGCCTCTGGTGTCCTCGTTTTCAAAAAAAAAAAAAAAAAAAAAAAAAAAACAAATCGTTGCATATCAAAACAAAACCCATTTGAATTCATAATTATATGTACATGAAATAATAATAATATTTTTTGGGAGGCATTTGAATATTGTCACCAAAAAAGGACACACAATCAAAAAAACAAAAAACAAAATTGGAAAAGAAAGGAAGGAGTTAAGAAAATCCAAATAACAACATCCAAAAAAATCTGCATATAAATTAGCTAATTATAGGAGAGAAAAAAGTATCAAGATGAGGGGTGACTTAACACAGCCCAGGAAAAAAATTCTGGGAGAAAGGATTGGAGACTGAGAAAGGACACTGAAAGGATTACATTGTAAGGCATTTTGTGTGTTACAGATTTTTTTGCGTTGTTATTTTGATAACATAAATATTTGGCTGCCAAAGGACTAAAAGGCAATATTCTTGTTTGAAAAAAAATATATATTTCGAACAAAAGGTTTGAAAATAGTCGCTTTGAAATTACAAGGATTTACATAAAATTATATGTCAGCCATTAGGGTAATATAACTGGAGATGCAATGCCAGACGTGAGACAGAGTGAGAGGCTGTAAGGGGGGTTGTGCCTGCCAAATGGTGTCACATTACATTTTCGTATTATTTTTTTTTCTATAATTTCATTAGAAATTTACATGAAAATTATGAAAATATTTTGGTGGAAAAATCCAAAAAAAAAAAATGGCATTTGGTTAGGGAGGAAAGGGGTTTAACTTTAATTGAATTATAGGTTGTCAAATAATAATTAAAAACATATTTTATGGGAGGGAAGGAGATTTTGACTACGATGACATGTTTATTCGAAAGGGGGAAAAATATTTTTGAAAAAAAAAATATATATAAAAAAACCAAGAAGAATATGACCAACATTGAATGGGGCCAATAATATGAAATCCTACAACACGTTCGTCATATATCGAAATCTGAACCGATTTTAACAAAACTCAAAAGACGTCATTCCAGAGTACAGCCGACAGCTTTTGCATCATTTCGTGTTAGTCGAACGCATGTAGGGGGTCTTTTTGCAGTATTTACCCGAAATCGGACGAAAATCTAAACCGATTTCAATAAAATTTGGGAGATGACATTCTAGTGTCAAATCAGAGGACGGTGCAAAATTTCGTCTCAATCGTACAAAAATTGGCTATTTGATGGGCGATTTGTTTGAAATCGGACGGAAATATATATGGGAGCTATAGCTGAATCTCAATCGATTTGGTTTAAAATTGACACATATTATTGTAGACTTAATACATTAATATATATAAAATTTCGTGTCAATCGAACAAACGTAAGGCCTTAGGTCCACCATTTATCTGGAATCGGACGAAACTATATATGGGAGCTATATCTAAATCTTAACCGATTCGGATCAAATTTGTCACACATTATTCCACGTTCAATTTAGTAGGATATTCAAAATTTCGGTTGAATCGGATCTTTGGTGCACCATTTATATTAAATCCGACGAAAATACATATGGTAGCTATATCGAAATTTCTACCGATTTAAATCAAACTTGACACACATTATTCTATACTCAATTAAGTACGATATACTAAATTTCGTAATAATCGGACAAAAATTGGATATTTCGTGCACTATTTACCGGATATCGGACGAAAATATATATGGGAGCTATATCGAAATCCAAACCGATTTGTATCAAATTTGGCATATGCGATTCTCGTCTCAAATCAGTTGGCTATGCAAATTTTCGTGGTAATCGAACAAACTTGGGGTCTTTCGTGAGCCACTTACCTGAAATCGGACGAAATTATATATGGGAGCTATATCTATTTCTCAACCGATTTCTGTCAAACTTGACACACATTATTCTACACTCAATTTAGTAGGCTGTGCAAAATTTCGTGCCAATTGGACAAACATTGACTCTTTCGTGCGCTATTTACTTGAAATCGGACGATATTTTATATGGGAGCTATATCGAAATCGGAACCGATTTGATTCTAACTTGACACAAATCATTCTATACTTAATTAACAACGATATGCCAAATTTCGTGACAATCGAACAAACGTGGGTTCTTTGGTGAACCATTTACCTGAAATCGGACCAAATTATATATGGGAGCAATTTTAAGATCTGAACCGATCAGGATCAAACTTGGCACACATTATTCTACACTTAATTAAGTAATGTATGCAAAATTTCGTAGCATTCGGACAAACGTTGGGTCTTTGGTGCACCATTTATCCGAAATCGGATAAAAATATACATGGGAGCTATATCTAAATTTCGACCGATTCCAACAAAACTCAATACACATCATTCTAGATCCAATTAAGTAACCTATACTAAATTTCGTGACAATCGGACAAAAATTGGCCCTTTTGTACGCTATTTACCTGAAATCGGACGAAATTATATATGGGAGCTACATCGAAATCGTACAAAATAAAAAAAATCGCTGTTGCAAACATAAATTTACTGTAAAAAAACTTCATTTCGGGGGGACGTCCCCCTGCGTACGTCCCTGATGGGAGCTATATCTAAATTTCGACCGATTTTAACAAAACTCAATGCACATCATTCTAGACTCAATTAAGAACGATTCACTAAATTTCGTGACAATCGGATAAAAATTGACTCTTTCGTGCGGTATTTTCCTGAAATCGGACGAATATTTATATGGGAGCTATAGCTCAATTTTAACCGATTCGATTCAAACTTCACGCAAGCTATTCTATATTCAATTCAATATGCCGTACAAAATTTCCCGTCAATCGAACAAACGTAAGGCCTTAGGGCCACCATTTACCTGAAATCGGACGAAATTTTATATGGGAGCTACAGCTCAATTTCAACCGATTTGATTCAAATTTGACACACACAATTCTACACTCAATTTAGTAGGCTGTGCAAAATTTCGTGGTAATCGGAGTAACATGGGGTCTTTTGAACACCATTAACATAAAATCGGACGAACATATATATGAGAGTTATATCAAAATCTTAATCTCAGGATCAAACTTGACACACATTATTTTACAAACAATTTAGTAGGCTTTGCAAAATTTCGTGTCAATCGGACAAGGAGGAGGTATTTTAAATTAAAATTTATTTTTCATAGCCTATCCATAGGCGTGGATATTTTAAAATATATTTTTCATAGCCTATCCATAGGCGTGATATGTTTTTAAGGGAAATTTTCATAGCCTATTCATAGGCCTGGATATTTTAACATTAATTTTTCATAGCCTATCCTTAGGCGTGGATGTTTTTCAAATAAGTTTTCATAGCCTATCCATAGGCGTAGATATTTTAACATTAATTTTTCATAGCCTATCCTTAGGCGTGGATGTTTTTCAAATGAATTTTTCATAGCCTATCCTTAGGCGTGGATGTTTTTCAAATGAATTTTTCATAGCCTATCCTTAGGCGTGGATGTTTTTCAAATAAGTTTTCATAGCCTATTCATAGGCGTAGATATTTTAACATTAATTTTTCATAGCCAATCCTTAGACGTGGATGTTTTTCAAATGAATTTTTCATAGCCTATCCTTAGGCGTGGATTTTTTTTCAAATAATTTTTCATAGTCTATCCTTAGGCGTGGATGTTTTTCAAATGAATTTTTTTAGTCTATCCATATCCCATGTTTTCTTTTCTTTAAAAATTATACCCCATCAAATAAAACACATTTTTTTTTTTGAGAAATTCAATCGTTGTGAATGATATTTGTTTCCTTTATTGTTGTTTTGTTTTTTTTTTCTTGTTCTTTCTCATATTGTTGTTGTTTTTTGGGTTTTTTGTTTTTGTAATACATAATTTGATTAAGTACTTTGTTTTGTCTTTTGCTTAATTTCATTACTTTCCCATTCAATTGTTGTTGTTGCATTTTAATTAACATTTCTATTTGCCGAACCTCAAGAACCTGTAGTTTTGCTACTGGGTCTTGGGGCAACTCTTTTATGTGTTCTTCTTCTTCTTTTTGGGGGTAATACTATTTGGTTTCACTTGATGTTTCTGTTTTCTTAATAACATATTTTTTATGTATTTTTTTCAATAATAATTGCATGTATTTCTTTTTTCTTAATTTTTTTAAATACATTTGAGCTTGATTTGTTTTGTTTTTTTTTATTGTGGAATTTATTTTTTTTATTGTTTTTTTTGGTTTTGGCTTTTTTCTTTTTTAACAAAATTTATTCTAAATAAAATTTAAAATTATTATTTATTGTATTTGGTTTGTTTTGTTTGTTGTTGTTGTTTTAAAAAATTCTATATATAATATGTGATTTGTTACTGTTGTTGTCTTAAAAAATATGCTAACTTTTTTGTTAATATTTATAATTATTCATAATAATTATTTTTTATGTTAATAATAATATAAATTTTAATAATTAATAATAATTATTATTTTTAATAATAATAATAAAAATAATTAAATAATCATTAAATCTTACACTCAAAGAAATGCTTTTTGTTTTTTTTTTCAGTGTGTCACATTGAGTCTTAACAAGACGAGAGAGAGAGAGAGTGTAACAAAAAAACGTGAGTTTCAATTGAGTGGATGAGTGAGTGAGAGTGTCCATCATGTGAGTGTATATATATATAGGGCGAGGGGTTAGGTGTATATTTCAAAAAGTTGCTAGTTGTTTTTTTATTAAATATTTTTTTTTGTTTTTTTATTATTTTAATTATTATCGTGTCCAAATGTTGAATATGAGAAAAAATTGTGAGTCTTAACATTCGTATGTTTCGTTGGTGTGTATGAGAATTTATAAAAAAATGTCTTTTTTGTAAACTTTTTTGTTAAGTGATTGTGTTTTTGTAATTTTTGTCGTTTGTTTTTTCTCAGTGTATTTTAATGTTTTGTTAGGTTTTGGTTAGTAGTGCAAAAAATTCGTGTATTTATAGTTTAAATGGTGAGCGAGAGAAAGGGGGTAATTAAAAAAATTATATATTTTTTTTTATAAAAAATTATATTTTTATATATAGAATTATATTTTCATAAAAAAATTATATCTATAAAAAAAATAAAAAAATTATTTTTATATAAAAATGTTTTTTTTTTTACATAAAAATAATATATTTTTTATATTAAAACCAGTAAGGAAACGGACTGGGCCGACTATATGATACCCTTCACCCCTTTGGGTATGTTGTACACATTTATCCTTACAATTGCATGTCACTGGTCCCTCGAAGGAACAAGCTCATGTCATTCTGCAGCCTATGATAAATTTAATTTCATTCGGGCAGATTTAGAGTCGTCTGCACCACACTTTGGTGCACCATTTTCCTTAAATCGGATGAAAATACTTATGGGTGCAATATCTAAATCTGAACCGATTTTCACGAAATCGCAATTTAAGACTTAATTCAGTACGCTATGCCGAAATTCGTGCAACTCAATTAATTTTCAGGGACTTTGGTGCGCCATTTACTTAAAATCGGACGAAACTATATATGGGAGCTATATCTAAATCTGAACCGATTTCCACGAAACTTAGCACACGTCATTCTAGACTCAATTCATTATGTTATGCCAAATTTCGTGTAAATAGATGGTTATATAGGGACTTTAGTGCACCATTTACCTAAAATCGGACGAAAATATATATGGGAGCTATATTTAAATCTGAACCGATTTTCACGAAACTTATCACACATCATTCTACTCTTAATTCAGTACGCTGGGCAAAGTTTCGTGCAAATTGAACGATAAATAGGAACTTTGGTGCATAATTGGTCTTAAATCGGTCGAAAATATATAAAGGATCTATATCCAAATCTGAACCGATTTTCAAAAATTTTTACACACATCATTCTAGACCTAATTCAGTACACTATGCCAAATTTCATGTAAATCATAATCACACCATTTACCTTAAATCGGACGAAAATACATATGGGAGCTATATCTAAATATGAACCGATTTTCATGAAACTCAGCACACATCATTCTAGACCTAATTCATTACGCTGCGCCAAATTTCGTGCAAATCGAAAGATATATAGGGACTTTGGTGTGCCATTTACCTAAAATCGGACGAAAATATATATGGGAGCTATATCTAAATCTAAACCGATTTTCAAGAAATTATACATACATCATTCTAGACGCAATCCAGTACTCTATCCAAATTTCATGGAAATCGGAGTATATATAGGGACTTTGGTAAACCATTTACTTTAAATCGGTCGAAAACATATATGGGAGCTATATTTAAATCTGAGCCGATTTCCATGAAACCTAGCAAACATTATTTAAGACACAATTCAGTACTCTATGCCAAATTTCGTGCAAATCGAAAGATATATAGGGACTTTAGTGCACCATTTACATTAAATCGAACGAAAATATATATGGGAGCTATATCTAAATCTGAACCGATTTTCAAGAACTTTTACACACATCATTCTAGACCTAATTCACCGATCATACGATACCCTACACAACTACCACAGAACTCTATCTTTCTGTGGATTTTTATTCCTTCTTCTTCTTGCCCGATTAGAGGTCAACAGCACCTCCTTCTTACACTGACATATTTTCCGAATGTTACCAATATTCAGTACAGCCCTTCTAATTACTTGTCCATATTCCCTTCACCGTGGGTTGTGTTGTGTTGTTCGACCTATAGATCGACTCCAAAAAAAAAAAAAAAAAAAAACACAAAAAATTAAGTTTTCGGTCCACTTTATACCAATATTATTATCTGATCATCACCGAAAATTATAGACGTTATCCTAGATCATACCTGGATCCTCATGCGAAATTTCAAAGCGATTTGCGCTATATTTCCGCCCTCTAGTGTGGTAATGGGTTACTAAATAATATATGAATACGTAAGCATCTGTAAATATTTAAGTGTAACTCCCACATCCGAGTACATACGACAATGTAATTGGTATCAATTTAAAGGTAAACCACTTGCCTTGGATATACTGTCAACTTCTCGGGTCAATATCCTTCAGGAGTAAATATATAAGCCATGAAATACAAATGTTGTCATTTTTCACACAAAAGTCAGGGGCCATTTGACGGGCTAAATATTGACAGCTCTTTATCAAAACAGGCATGCTTATTCTTTGGCCCTTCTGCATGTAAATATTTGCGATGTTGGGGCCGTAATTGCGGCCTTTGGAGAGACCAACATAAACCGACAAAAATTAAGTATTTGGTTCATTTCATCCCCTAAATATTAACTTATCTTTACCAATAGGCGTCTTCATTGATCTTTATCAAAACAGGCATGCTTATTCTTTGGCCCCATCCCCTTCTACAGTTAAAAACTAGCGATGTTGGGGCTCATAATTGCGGCCTTTGGAGCGACCAGAAAATACCGACAAAAATTAAGTATTTGGTCCATTTCATCCCCTAAATATTAACCGATCTTTACCAAAAACAATAAGGGCCTTCATTGGCCAGAACCCATCCTATATGAAAAAATTCCTGAAGATTGGTCCATAACTGTGGCCTGTGTCGTGGTTACAAATTACTATGGTCAGACGGGCGGACGGATGGACACACATGACTATATCGTCTCAGCTAGTCGAGATATGACGATCGATATACTTAAAAGAGGGTCTTGGGCAAATATTTCACGGCGTTACAAACTCTTGGGCCTGCACAAAGCTATAATACCCTGACAACATAGTTGTGTAGGGTATAAATATAATTTTTTAGAAATGTATTATTTTTTATATAAAACAAAAATATAGAAAAACAAATTTTTTATATAAGAATATATTTTTTATATAATATATGATAAGTTTTATTTTTTGCATTATATAAAAAATTTTATTTTTTATAATATTAGTTTTTAAATATATTTTTATTAAAAAAAAATATTTTTGATGATCTATATTTTTTAATTTTTAATAGAAAAATTTATTTTTCTTATAAAAAAAAATATTTTTCTATTAAAAAGGGATATTTTTAAATAAAATATGTATTCAAAAATATATTTTTTAATAAAAATATATTTAAAAAATAGTATTTGTTTATTAAAAATAAAAATTTTTATATATATAAAAAATAAAATTTTTTATATAATATATGAATTATATAAAAAATATATTCTTATATAAAAAATTTGTTTTTATATATTTATATTTTTTTAAATGATATATTATTTTCTTTAATTTAAATTTTTTTAATTACCCCCTTTATTATATATATTGTTTATACATTTATTTGTGAATGTCTGATTTGTGTTATTTTTAATTATTATTTTTTTAATATTTATAAAAATGTTTGTTAACAAAAAAAAGAGTTATGTGTAAATTCTTAAGGAATATTTGTTTACGTCTTTGTTGTCAATTTTTTCTATTTGTTGTTTTTTTTTGTTGTTGTTTGATTTAATAAATGTTTAACTTTTTTTCATAGTTGCATTCATGATTTTTTTATATATTAGTTATGATTTTTATTATAATTAATATTATTATTTATTTTTATTTTTTTGTTAAATACATTACACAAAAGGAGATAGCATTTGTTTTTTTCATGATTTTTTTTTGCCTTTGCTTACTTTCCGGGGAGGATGTAAAAAAGGATATAGTTTTTTTATAATTTTTTATAATAATTTTTTAATAATAATTAACTAAATTTTTTAATGGTTATGTGATGTTTTGGGGATTATGTATATATGTATGGAGGATATTAGAAAAAAATCTTGTATATAAGCCTGGTTTTTTATTACTTCAAATATTTTTTTTCATTTCATTGTATAATATAATGTTATTAATGTTTTTTGTCGCATGAGATATAATATAGTACTATCAGTCTCACTTCCCGTGCCTAAATAAGAAAAAAAATTGTTTTTTTTATTTTTTATTTCTTGATTTTGGAAGGGTTTATAATTTTTGTTTATAAAATAAGTTTTTTGTTTTTTGTTTTTTTTTTTTCATATATGTGTATGTATATTTTTCTTCCTGGGGTTCAATTTTTTGTGTATCTTTTTGCCTTCCATAATTTTATTATTTTTTTCATCTTTTTCATGTTAATATGTTTCATTTTCCTCATCATTAATTAAAATATATATATGTTCAATGTATATTTATTTATATATGTGGTGTGGTGTATAAATACTCGTTTTGTTTTTATTTATGTTTTTTTTTTGTTTTTGTTTATTGTAAGGGGACTAATACATGTTTACGGTTGTTGTTTTATTTTTTCATTTTTTCAAATCCATGACTTCTCTTGAGTGGAGAGAGGGGGGTGAAGATTTTGAGATGATTAATGTTATGGGGACATTTATATGTAAAAATACTCCAAAATATTTCGATTTGGAAAAATATTTTAAAATTTGGATTTTTTTCTAGTAGACAATTATTGCATGAAATATGTGAAATAAATAAATAATAAGAACTACTGCTGCGACTTTTTTTCTATACTGGAAAAAATTAAATAAAAAAATATAAAGAAAATTACATTTTTTTAGACGAAACGGCTGAAGCTAGATTCTTGACATGTTGGTTGAGGGTCACTCTTGCTCCAAAGGTGACAGATAAGGCTGGGTTTTTTGAAATTCGTACTAGAATGATACGAAAAGTACTAAAAAGTACTAAATGTGATACCATTTGTATTTGGCGAACCGGTGAAGCTAGAAATCTGAAATTTGGATTGAGGGTCACTGATGGAGTGCACAATAGATGTAGCAAAGGACTTTTTAGAAATTCGAACTATAAGTATCCGAAAAGTACTGAAATGTACTAAATTTGGTACAATTTCGTAGCATGTGAATGGATAGAGCTAAAAACTTGAAATGTGGAATGCGAATTAGGGTTGAGATGTAGAGTCTATTTAAGGAGATGATTTTGAAAGCGTGTACTCATGTGTACGAAAAGTACTATATGGTACTATATTTGGTAAAAATTTAACTTATGCTAATAAAAGAATAAAGTGATTGACTGGCTGACTGATTTAATGATTCATCAACTCCCAGTCGAAACGGCTGAAGCTAGAATCTTGAAATTTTGGGTGAGGTTCACTCTTGGTCCAAAGGTGACAGATAAGACTGGGTTTTTGGAAATTCGTATTAGAACAGTACGAAAAGTACTAAATGTGATACCAATTGTATTTGGTACAGCTAGAACTCTTAAATTTTATTGTACACTGATGGAGTGTAGAATATATATAGCAAAGGTTTTTTTGGACATTCGAACTATAAGTATGCGAAAAGTACTAAAATGTACTAAATTTAGTACAATTTCGTAGCATGTGAATGAATGAATTGAGCTAAAAACTTGAAATTTGAAATGCAAATAAAGGCTGAGATGTAGGGCATATTTAAGATGATGATTTTGAAAGCGTGTACATATGTGTACGAAAAGTACTTTATTCGGTACAAATTTAAATTGGAGATACAAATCGAACTGGAATCCTGAAAATTGAAAGTAACATTACCGTCAGAGTGTAGGATTGGGATATGTACGCTGTTTTGGAAATTTTTACTTATGTGTACAAAAAGTACTAAATCGTACTATAATCGGTACAGTTTGGATTTGGGTGATCCTATAGAGCGGGAAGAATGTAATTTGGAATCAGTATCACTGTGGGGGTGTGGGATTGGGGTCAGGATTCAGATTACGAAAATAATGCTGAATTTTAGGTGAACCAATAGAGCTAGAATCGTCAAATTTGGAGCCAGGATCACTGTTGAGCTGTAAGATTGAGATATGTAAGAAGTTTTAGAAATTTGTATTAATGTGTACTAAATTTGGTACAATTTGGTACAAGAGTTGGAATCCTGAAACATAGAATTGGGATCACTGTGGAGAAGTAGGATTGGGGTATGTAGAAAGTTTTGGAAATTGGTACTAATGTGTACTAAATTTTGTACAACTTAAATTGTGGGTGGAACCGATAGTGTTGGAATCCTGAAACTTGGATTTTTGGATCACTGTGGGGTTTGGGGTAAGAAGGAGGTTCTGGAAATTCGTACTACTTTCTACTAACTTTGGTACAATTAGAATTGTGGGTGAACTGATAGAGTTTGAATCCTGAAACTTAGATGAAGTTGAAGGATTGGGTTATTTAGGAAGTTTTGAAAATTCGTTCTACTGCGTACTAAATTTGGTACGATTTAAATTGTGTGTGAACCAATAGAGTAGTCCTGAAATTTGAATCTGGAATCTTTGTGGGGTGTAGGATCGGGGTATGCATGAAGTTTTGTTGGATGGTTGAACAGGGTACTTAAGGAAATAATGTGTGCTAAATGGAAGATTTGAGTGAACCTTTAGAGCTCTAATCATGAAATTTGGTTCTAAATGGTACTCAAATTTAATTTATGGTCGATGTTAATGCACGTTTAAATATTTACTACATTCGCTAACGAAGTTGCCGGGCATATGCTAGTTTACAATATTTTTTCTGTAATATAAAATATCCCATGCAATATTTTTTTTCTACTAGAAAAAATTATCTCATTTTTTTGTAAATTTGAATATTTTAAAATATTTAAATTATGGAGTATTGATTTTATATATTTTTGTTATGTATGTAAGTATGTGTTTGTCTTAATTTTTATTTTCCTTAATTCTGTTTCCGTTTCCTCCTCATCCTCATCTTTATGTTCATCATTTTATTTTTCTTGTTTTGGTTGTTCAAAAAACTTGAGTGCACAATATGTTAACTTTCATATATGTATCCATTTTTTTCTATATCAAAATTTTTGTTTTATTAGTTATTTCTGTATTTTTGTTTGGTTGAATGGATTTGGGAGGGCAAAAAATAAAAATTAAATTTTGAAAAAAAATTTCAAGAACAAATTTTCATTTTTTAAAACACACACACGCACATTTATATATTGGCTAATTTAAAAATACGCTTGCCTTTATAACAATGATAAAATTAATATTTATAAAGGATTAAAGGAAAATTATATATTTCTTATTAAAAAATATTTTTTATTAAAAAAATTTAAAAAAAATATATTTTTTTATTAAAAAAAATAATTAAATTTTAAATTTTTATATAACAAGAAAAAACATTAAATACAAAAAATATTTTTTTTAATAAAAAATAATTTTTTTTAATAAAAAAGTATTTTTATAATAAAAAATATATTTTTTATTAAAAAAATGTTATTAAAAAAAATAATTTTTTTTAATAAAAAAGTATTTTTTTTAATAAAAAATATATTTTTTATTAAAAAAAAAATTACTTTTTATTAAAAAAAAATTATGAAAAAAAATTTAAATAAAAAATATTTTTTTTAATAAAAAATAATTTTTTTTAATAAAAAATATTTTTTTTATATATTTTTTATTAAAAAAATAATTTTTTATTAAAAAAATATTTTTTATTAAAAAAAATAAAAAATAATAAAAAATATTTTTTTAAAAAAAAAATATTTTTTATTTAAAAAAAATTATTAAAAAAAATATTTTTTATTGAAAAAAATATTTTTATTAAAAAAGTATTTTTTTTAATAATTTTTTTTAAATAAAAAATATTTTTTTTTAAAAAAATTATTTTTTTAATAAAAAATATATAAAAAAAATATTTTTTATTAAAAAAAATTATTTTTTATTAAAAAAAATATTTTTTATTTAAATTTTTTTTCATAATTTTTTTTTTAATAAAAAGTAATTTTTTTTAATAAAAAATATATTTTTTATTAAAAAAATACTTTTTTATTAAAAAAAAAATATTTTTTTTTAAAAAAATATTAAAAAAAAATATTTTTTTAATAAAAAATATTAAAAAAAAAATGTTTTTTATTAAAAAAATATTTTTTATTCAAAATATTTTTTTTATTTATTTTTTTTGTTTTTTTATAAAACTATGTTTTTAAATAAAAAAATATATTTTTTTAAATAACAAATATATAATTTTTTAAATAACAAATATATATTTTTTTAAATAAATAATTTAAAAACAAATATTTTTTTTATTAAAAAAATATTTTTTATTAAAAAAAATAATTCTTTTTTAAAAATTAATAATTTTATTATATTTTTTTTAATTCATATATTTTTAATTTTTTTTATATATAAAAAATGTGCACCTTAAAATTTGGTTATAATTTATTTTAAAAATAAATTTTAACAAATAAAAAAATGTATATGAATTAAGTTAACAATTAGTGTTTAAATATTTTTTTTGCATTTTTTTAAATCTTTTGCTAAGAAAGTCCGTTGTCGTTTGTCTTTTTTTTGAAAAAGGGGGGAGTTCCATTTATTATGGGAGTTTGAGTTTTTTTCTATAATTTTTCGATTCCCTTGTCAATTCGTTCGATTTTTTCGTTTCGATGCGTTTCTTGATTCCTTCCATCATTCTATGCTTCCTTCTTTCCTTCAGATATCTATGGCGGTTTCATTCCAGGTTAATTTTGCTTTATGTTAAAGTATTTCCGTTTCATAGACCTGTTTAGTTGTGGTGGTGTTGGTTCCGCTGCTGCCTGTATTGGTTACCGTTCCCGTAGTACCACCATTTGTTGAATTGGCCCTATTCAAAATAATTTTCTCATTGGCCACAAGTGAAGAGGGACCATTGCCGGGAGCAATCACTCCCAGCGTGGTGGTGGTTGTGTTGCCACCTTGACCATTATCGCCAGCCGCTGGGGTTAAAGTTAAACTAATTTTCTGTTGGATATTCGATTCACTGCCCATTTTTTGTAGGGGTACTGGTGCCCCAGCCGCCGATGCTGCAGCAGCTGCCGCCGCCGCTGTCATATCAACCGAGGGCATTTTGCTCATTTGCTGCAAACGCTGATACTGCTCCTGTAGGACCTTCTGCTTTTTGAGTAACTCCTGGTGGCGCATCTCCAAGGCCACCTGACGTTGCATGCTGTCGTTGCCAGATTCGTTGCCGCTTGACGTTTCACCGCCACTGTCAACGGCGGCTGATGATGATGCCACCGCCGCCGCCGTCACAATGGCAGCATTGGCACCATCCTTTGCCTCCGTCTCATTAACCGTCGGCATAATTTGTGGTACATTTGGACTTGTGGGACTGGCCAGGGGACTACGGGAACTTGTGCGAGGTGGTGGTGGTGGCGGTATGCGTTTACCCACCTTCATTATTAGCTCTGCATTACGTTCGGGTACCGGTGGCTTGGCCACAGCGGTACGCATTATCGGTATGGGTATAATATCACCCTCACATTGGGTGGGCATCGAATGCAAACGCCTCAAACTGGACACATTGGATGCGGTAATTAGGGGTACAACTGGTATGGGTTTATTGACGGCATTGGGTGTGGATGAATTGGCCACATTATTCTGGGCCGTTAGTTCATTGATGCAATTGGCCAGATTGGCTTCGTTTTGATTATACAAATGGGCCTGGGAAATTTGGGTGGTTACGGTGCTTTGTACCAAAGGGGTACTGTCATCGGAAGTGGAATCATCGGGTCGGTTCTGCAAATAAACAAAATGACCAATTTTTTTCTATTCCTCCCTCACTCCCTCTCTTGCTCTCTTACCTCATTATTGGCTATTAGAGGCTTTGAAAATGTCTTCAATTCATCTAACAAAGCATCGAGTGCGTTTTCTGGTGGGGCTCCCCCGCCGACAGCGAACGTCCCCATCCGGGGTTGTGGGATTGGCTAATTGGAATAAATATTTTTTATTTTTATAAAATTATCAACGTTCTTGGATTTTTATTCTCTTAAAGAAATATCCATCAAAATATAGAATTGTAACATAAAATTGGAAAAAAAATCGTGTTGAATAAATATTTTATTATTTGCAAGGATTTTGGAAAAAATATTGAAAAAATTGCGTAATTTTTTCGGTGAGAGAGGAACTTGTGGATTCAAATATTTTTAATAAAAAAGTTTTTTTTTGTGGATCATAATTTAAACCACCATGCGGATGACAGGAGGAATGATCTGCAGCGGCTATCTACTGTTGAAATGGTAAACAGTGACTTAGCAGAGACATACACCCGAAGAGAAGATTATATAACACGGCACCATATGCCGCTAGGTGGCTCTGTAACCACATAAAGGCTATCATTTCCCAGAGATGGAAAATTGTTATTTTTGGAAAAAGTAACGTACTCGACCGGGCCGAACTATTTATGCCCTCCACCTTGATGTTAAAATTTAATATACCGGAAAACGATCGCAACTTTTAAATGAAATTATTCTATAGTAAATTGCTGTCAGGAGAAAATATAATACCAAACCACAAACACTCAGCTAGAAAAATGGGGCTAAAATACCAAAAAATTAGAGTAACGGGCGGCCTGAGGGCTATACCAAAAGTGGGACCGATTTTCCAGAATATTGGTAGAAAAATTTGGCAATCAATGCAAACTTAAAATATGAAAAATTAATCGGAAAGGATGTCCAAACTCCCGAATAATTCGGGGTACAAATTTAATAAAGACGTCATCTTGTGGTGGAAGGCGTAATTATTAACATTTAAGATATTTTATTATTCAAAGACTGCGGGACTTCTATAGAAATCTAAATATTTATAAATATTTGTTGCAAAAAAATATTTGATACAACTGAAAGTTGTACTCCAAATAATTTGTTTGTGCTATCAAAACGTAGACCTTTATATTCTATATTCAATATCAAATATCCAGGGAGTAGTAGCAGTTTTTACCTTATATATTGGATTATGCTTTTCATTTCTCACCGAAATTAAATTACACAATTTTTTCGTTAAGTGTTATTTTTTTTTAATTTTACATCCTTAACTATAGCAAATTTGTTTGTAGCATATTCTTTCTGTACATAATTTACACAAAATATTTATAACATTCATATTGGATTTTTTTTTAAATTATGAAAGCTTTCTACAGATATTGTCAATATGTCATATACAAAAAATACAAGAAATTTCAATCCAGTTAAAACAAGACAAATAAATCCAATCACAGTCAAAACAAGCTATTAAAAACATCCAATAAATAATTCAGCACATTGGAAATAAGGGACTTCGAAAAAGCTTTTCTATGCAAAAAAGTTCCACATGCACATATAAAATTACAAAAATTAATTATATACAAAAATTATAACTATGGTCCACATAATTTTTAAAAAAAGAAAAAATTATAAAAAAAAATAAAAATTATATATTCCGTCAATTTCATATTAACAAATTTTTCATGAGAAGCTACAACAAAAAATTTACGAAAGTTAAGAACTAAAAAATCGAATATATCTTTTGTGGATTGTGGACGGTGAGGGAAAGTTTATGGTTAATGGTAGATGGATGGAGAGAGTGAAGGACCGTTTCTTACTGCTAGGAAATCATTAAACAAATATATACGTCTATACAATTTAAATCATATTTGTTTTATAAAAATACTTAATTTAGATTGTAAGGTTCAGCATCAGTATGCATTCTATTGTGCTTTGTTTAAAATATTCAACTACTATGTTCGAATACATTCGATTAAGCATAGGATTTCCAAAATTTGTTTGATGATTTCCTCTTTTGAATTTTTTTTTATTTTCTTCTAACATTTATACCTATTCACGTTTCCTAAGAAAACTTCACCGACTAAAAACATCAATGCTAAATATCACATTGAATACTAATTATTATGATTTAATAATGCCAATTCCCATTTAATTACATTCAACATTTATTAAAGTGTCAGTTGTGGGTGAAAACAATGATGAAATGATAAAATTTACAAATGAAAATGACAAATGAGTATGTACTTTGCTGTACTATTGAATATATGAGTGATTATTTAAGACCGTAGGTTATGTGGTATAGTAATACTGTCGGAAGATATATCGACTCTGCAGTCCATGATAATCAATCTTGAAGAATACTGTCGTATTTGGAATCTTACTGTTAACATGGCAAAATCTGAAATTCTGGTATTCCGAAATGGCGGTCGACTTAGTAGAAGTGAGAAATGGTCGTACTGTGGAAGCGAGATAAAAATTACAAATGAATACAAATATCTAGGCGTTACCTTCACACCAAAACTTTCATTCTCAAAACACATTCAAAACAGAACAAGCCAGTCAAAAATGGCTATAAACTCGACCTGGCAAAACTTCCTGGGGAAAAAAGAAGTTAATATTCAAATGAAATGGAATGTCTATCAATCTGTATGCAGGGCAATACAATCATATGCGGCTGAAGCCTGGGGGTTTTCTTACTTCGACGAGATAGATAAATTGAAGCGTTATTTCCTAAAGAAAATATTAAACGTACCCAGTTTTACTCCAAATTATGCTCTCATGCTAGAGACGTCGGTCGATCTATACACACTCAATATAAACTTACAGTAAAAATTGTCATAAAATTAATAAATCTTAATTTTCAAAGACTACTATTGTGTATTTTCCGAGAATTTAACTTCTATTATAGGATACTAAAATTTTTAAACATGTTAAGGAAATCAGAGATATGATCTGGCTCTTGGCTATATAATAGAAAAATTGAATTTAAAAAATATTGGGCTATTTATGTTAGTTTTAAGTTCTCTATAAGGTAACAGTTCTGGCATATTTATGTTGAGTGTTTTTTTGAACCTTTTTTGTTGATATTCCGGTAATGAGATTCTTTGAGCTTGAGGTCTTCTGTTAAATTAGTTTATTTATTCAAATATTTCCCGATATTTCGCAATTATCAAATTGCATCTTCAGGGGTGATATCTACATAATAATAGTCAGGTTTTTCTTAATAGCTAATGTAGTTGTACTAAAATTGTCTATAGTTGATATTGCACTGACATATTATTACATGGTAAAGATATTGATGTTTGTATGTGATATGTAGCAATTTGGTCATTTTTGGAGAATATTTCGGTGATTAAAACCGAACACAAACGAAGTTTGCCTATTGCTTTGGGTAATGCTTGGTTAATATTAGGGTATGAAGTGGCCAAAAACTTTATTTGTTTCTTGTTGTCTAGACGTCACATTTATGATCCAAACCTTACAAAATTTTACACGGAGAAGGTGATTGAGCCAACGGCTAAGTATGACTGTTTCCACGATGTTCAATATTTAGCGGGTCAAATGAATCGAAACTTTTGTGTGAAAAATTCCATGTTATATCGTACATATAGGACATAGACTGGATAAGTTGAGAGTATATCGAACTTGGCCTTTAAATTGATACATACCGATTATATGGCTATATGTAATCAGATATAATAGTTATATATACCTATTCGGATATTGCTTAGTAGTATCATTAGAAGAAATGTCGCGTTTTGAAATTTTACACGAAGTTCCTATTATGATTAAGGACTACGCTTACAATTTTCAGTGATGATCAGACCCTATTTAGGGGATGAAATCGACCGAAAACATTATTTTTGGTCTTCTAGTCGATCTAGAGGACACAATTATAATCCGAACATCATACAGGAAATTTTGAATCTTATGGCATCCATTCCGGGAAAACCTAATTCGAAAAAGATGCCAGATGAGCTGTTGACCCCAAATCGGTTAACAGGTTGTAATGTAGTGGTAGTTGTTTAGGTTATCACAGAGCCACCCGTCTGACTGTACTGCTCGTTTCACTGGTTCTTTAAGTGTTTAATTCTCTGCATCTTCTATATCTTTTTGTTCCAATGAGTTTAAATTTTCAAATATTATTATTCCCGTATGATACATGTAGTTCGATTTTGGAATTATGGAATCCTAAATTAGTGGCGATTATGTGCAAAATATTTTAACGGGATATTACATAAGTGAGGATTTATTTAAATATTCTTCCTTGCACTTTCAAATTTGACATTTTTATAATTATTTTGTTTTGTATTCAATAGGTTTTTATAAAGGTTTTTAAAATGTAGATATTTATTCCACGATCCCTTGATTTTACATTAGAATAGATTATTTTTAAATAATTTTCCCGGATCTTTAAGAAATATGTTTCTAGGATCCCAGATTACCCGCAAAATGTTTTTTTTTTTTCAAAAATCCTACATTAGAGTGGATTTTTTAAAATGTACATTAACATATATTTTTAAAAATATTTTTATGGGTCCTACTCATACTTGGATATTTTTAAAATAATTTCTTATTGATCTATTGAAATTTTTTTGAAATCTTTTCTTTCTGAATCCGTAGATTTTTTGGGACCTATTTATGCTTGGATATATATAAAATATGTTCTCCTATATGAAACTTAATATTGAAATTTTTGAAATATTTTTTTTCATAATTTTTTACATTTGGTCGCATTTGAAATAGATTTTGTGGTATTCCATCTCTGAATATTCCGTTATATTTCGGAATGATCTTTGCAACCACAACGCCACGTATGGTCGAGTAGCAGCAACACAGCTGCGGTTTGTGTCTGTAAAAAGTGATTTCCTAATATTAACACCGATGTTTAACCAGCAGATGGCGCCCAATGTGAAAAATATTGATTTTTGAAGATGGTATAAATTTCAATATACCCAGACGAAATATGTGGTCTTGTGTATAACAAAAAAATAATTTTTATCTGATTGGAATATTTTCTAATTATCATTTTATTTCTTTTAATTTTTTTTATGAAAATCTTCTGAATGTTTTCTGATTTTCTGTTTTTCTAATCAGACTATAAGACTAATTAGTGCGCAATCGTAACGTAACGTAGAGTAATGCGATGATGGCGTTCATGAGTGATAATAATAATAAATGAGAGCAAACGATGAGTAATGATGGTGAGAGTGATGAGAGCTAATGAAGAACACTGATTGATCTTGCTTTGATGAGAGAATAATGTATATTAATGGACCAATTATTAGACGATTTTTTGTTTATAAATATACCAATAAATAAATCAATAAAATTTTGAAACATGACACAAAGTTAAGAAGCCATTTTAATTGCACATAAAAAAATAACATTTATAATGCAATTATGTGAAATGTAAATTTTTAAAAATACATAATTTCTTATATGAAAATAATACAAAAAATAAGACATTAATAAAAATAAATTTGAAATCAACATAATAATTATATAAACCAAAAAGGACAATTAACAAGCGTTTTAATTAAAAAAAAATAAATAATTTGAAAAAAGTTTGTTAAGATTTTGGTTTTTCTTTTTTTTTTGTTAATATATTACATTATTGTAACATCAACCTAGATTTGTTTTAAATTATTATTTTTTTTCATATAGCTTTAGATAGTTATTTATATAGATTTTGGTGATCTAATATTAATTTTTTATTTTTTGAATACGGTTAGTTAAATATTGTTTTAATAGAAAATTTGTTTGTTAGGTTCTCTGGTTTTGTTGCTTAGAGAGAGAGAAAAAAGTAGTTGGGTGGTGTTAACAATCAAAGTCCAAAAAGAAGAATATGGAAAACAAAACAAACGCCAAGAAACTTAAAAATAAGTTTATATATTTTTAAAGATTTTTATATCTTTTGTGATTGTTTTTGTTTTTTTTTAATTATTTAGCAAAAAAGAAGTGGGGGATCATTACTCAGTGATTGCCTCTTTGAAGTTTGAACTCCAGCGCCAGTTAAACTACACGCATTACCAAAAAAAGAAATGTCAAAAAGAAAAGAATCGTTGTTGGTAACAAAAGAAAAAAAAGAGAAACGAAAAAAGCAAAGAAAGAAAGACGTTTGATTTTTGTTTGGTTTGGTTTATTTTATTTTATTTTTTTATAGGTCAATTATAACACGCAATGCTGCAACAACATTTAAACTTTGTTGTAGAGAGACAGAGAGGGGGAGAGAGTTTTTTGTTGTTGTTGTAGTAGTAGTTTGTTGTTATGATGATAGGTCATAAAGAGATTAAAAAAGTAGTAGTTGGTTGGTTGTTGTTGATTGGTTGTAAGTAATAGTAGTAGTAGTAGAATGAGAAAGAGAGAAAAGAGAGGATAACAATTTTTGATTGGTTTTTTCATCTGTTTTCTTTTGATTCGATTCGTTTGCTAATTGATTTTGATTGATTTTTAATTGTTTTGATTAATACAATGACGTCCTAATTATACTGATTTAATGGAAATAAATTGTCTAAATAATAAACTCTTTTTGAAAATTAAGGGGAGCCAAATTGAGATAAATAGCTCCTATTGAAAATACTTAAACGGCTGCTAGTTCAAAAACGTGGTATACTTATGGGCGCAAAAATAATAAAACTTCAAAGTATAATTATTTAAAAAATACAGAAAAAGGGCATTTATTTTAGTATAAAATACAGAAATATACTTTTGCATACTTTCAGGTTTCCACAAAAAAGTCAAATAATCTTGGATTTGAAGGGCTTCGAATGGTTTATTTATTGACCTCAAAGGGCTTCAAACTCTACAAAGAGCATGTCGACTTTTAAAGGACAAAATCTTCAGAGCAACAGAAGTGATTTAATAGAAGTAACCAACACGTCCGACATGTGTTCCCAAATAGCGAACGTTTTTTTTTCTAAAAAAATACAAGTGCAATTTGATCAAAGTTGCTGTATAGAAGATTTGCATATTTGGCCCAATCGGACATTCCATAGCATGTTAAATAAAGTCATATAGTTCATATAAAAATAATGGATTTCTATAACACATTTAACAATAATTAATAACAATATACGAGGAAAGCCTATAATAATTTGAGTCCAGCTGTAGAAAATAATTTGTTTTATTGAAAAAAAATAGTTGTTCGGGGTATTTTTTCTGTAGAATTTATTTCCTTAAAAATTTAAGAAAATTGTCAGAAAAATTTAGAATATCTTTTAATACGAATCTATGAGCCTTGGAGTATTTTTCTATTGTGGTAGAGTTCCTAGATCGATAATACCTATGAAGGACGTTTTCTTAAATCTATGGTGGGACAAATTTCATGAATTTTTATAGGAAAAAATCCCTCACTCCCTTGACAAATAGTTTTTGACTCAGTACCTGAGCTCTTTTCTTATAAAAAAATGCAGTAGAAAATGACATCTCGTTAATATTAACCTAGGAATTCTGAAGTTTTTTAAGGATAACGCATAACTTTTCGGAGGCTTTAGAAAAAGGCTGACATCCCAAAAAAGAATATTAACCTATGAATTCCGAAGTTTCTTAACTTTTCCGAGGCTTTAGAAAAAAGGCTGACATCCCAAAAAAGAATTCATCCTTAAGGCATTTCGATCTGAGGATATTCCTCTAGATGAAAAAATTGGTTAACCAGCGCTGATAACTTTTCGGAGGCTTTAGAAAAAGGCTGGTATCCCAAAAAATTCGATTTCTGAGGGAATTTTTCTCTAAAAATAAAATATCAGGTTTTATAGACATTTTCTTAAATAAAAATATTATCCTAGCCTAAGGACTGAGAATTTGTTCTTTAATGTAAAAGAGTCCAGATTTTTGAAAATAAGTTGTCCGAAACTGATGACATAATAGGAAAAGCCCATTCCGTACTCAAGGCAGACCCCATGTGCCTTGAGTACGGAATGCCAAAGAAAAAATCGTCCTCTGAGCCCATTTATTTATTTCCAACACTTGAGAAAACTGAAGAAAAATTCAACTTCTATGTCAGAGAGTTTCTGAAACAAGAAAATATGCTAAAAACTACTGAGCGGCGCTATATAGTCGAACGGCCGACCATATGATACCCTACACAACTACCACGAAAATCAAATTTTATGCGGTATTTGCTTTGTTTTCCCGATGAGAACATTTACGACAGAAAATCAAAATTTTGTCACTTTAGGTTTTGTTTGATTGGACCGTCGGAATAGTGACCAATCATCATCTTAACAGCCGTTCAAAATATTTGGTCAGATACCCTTCATCGTGGTATAATGCCCTTCATAGCGTTCTTCATATAGTAATGTCCCCAAGAACTAGAAAATCTGACCAAAATAAAAAATTGGGTTCATTGCACCCCCAAATACCATCCCAACATCATTGAAAATTATAGGCGTTGTCCTTGACCGGAATTTCATCATTTCATTCTAATTCTATGGTCAGACCCCTTCCTCTGTGTTATAATTGCAGTCTCTAGAGCTGCCAGAAATACAGACAAAATAAAGTTTTTGTTCCATTTCATCCCCTAAATATTTACCGAAAACAATAGGGGTCTTCATTGGCCCGAACCCATCCTATGTGCAAAATTTCGTGAATATTGATCCATAACTAGATCGACTCAGCTAGTCGAGGTATGATGATCGGTATACTTAAAGGTGAGTCTGGGACCAATATTTCGCGGCGTTACCAACTAATGGAACTGCACAAAGCTGTAATACCCCGACATCATAGTTGTGTATGATATAAAAACAGTTCAAACATATTATTGAGGGCCGCTTGGCCTCAATAATATTTTCCGCTTGGAAAAATTATTCTGAAGACGTGAGGGATTGTTTTTATAATACAACATATTAGTACCTTGAGAGAATTTTTGGTGGGAGATTTTATTTTAGACGCTCAAAGAATGAAGCCTTTTTATTAATAGAAAACCAAAATGGAACTCGTGAGGTCATATTTCATATGCGATGCATGCGGAGTTTTTCACAACCAGTCATTCCCTCAGTCTGAGAGAATTTTTTTCAAAATAAAAATAATACTCCAATGATAGAGGAATTTGTTTTACATAAGAAAACATTGTAATCAGGCTAATGTATTCGTTTTCAGTACATAGAATGTTTATCGTTAGCAATAATTTAATCCAGAAATGAACAAAAATAATATTAAAACGTCTCAGGAATATTTATAATAAAAAAATCGGTCCCAATAATAAAAAAAAAAATACTTCAAGGTTTAAAAATTAAATTCAAACCTGAGAAAATGTTCGTCTAAGTTAAATACGCAACAAAATTTTTTAAAATATTCTAGAAGTGTTTAATTAATCAAATACATCATTGAGTTTAAATTCTACATTTTCATCGCTTGACTTAAAATTTTAAGCCAACGTAATACGCTCCGTTTAACCTCCAGTTAACTTCCTGCGTTGCGTTACTTCAAATTTGGCTCCCCTTGTAAATTGACTTGATGTAGTTACTGTTGTTGTTTTTTAATTTAAAACAAAATGCAATAAATAATTACTGTTCTGCGTCTAATGATGTCTTCGAATGATAAGATTGCACCGATTCTGTTCATTGATTTTTTGTAAAAAAATGAAAAACTTTGAAAACGAAACTGACTACAAAATTGTGGTGTTTGTTCTTTTTCTTGCTCTAATAGTTTTGAGACGTTTTTTATATGTTTATTTCTTTTAGATATTTTTCTAGTTTTGAATTTTTTGTTAGTTTTTGTTTTTCTTCTTTTTTGATTTATAAACTAGCTGAAGAATCGGTGAAGCGTTTCTTTGAAACTTGTTGTTGAATGAGGGAGAGTAACAGAAAAAAATAAAACATAAAAAATTAACCTAAAGCATAAAAATCACCAATGATATTTTTTGTTGTTGTTTTTGCTTTACGATATTTTGATTTTATTTTTTTCTTTTGAATGAAGAGAGGTTAAGGGAAAAATTAAAATTATTGAAATTAAATTATTTGAAAGTCAACATAAAATTTTATGGCCAATTGCAACATAGGTATAATTAACTGAAGATTTAAAATTTTTTAAAGTACAATAAATATTTCTTTAATAAAAATATGAGTTATTTAATTAAAAAATAATTTTTTTAATAAAAATATTTTTTTTTAATAATAATATATAATTTTTTTGTATAAAAACTATAAATTTAAAATGTATAATAATTTTGATATTGTATCCTTTTAAATTAAACAAATATTTCAAATTTCATTAACTCAATTTCAAAAATACAATACTTAGATTAACCAATGGGCAGTGGAACAGGGCCATAATGACTTATTTTTGTTATAAGGAATTATTTAGTTTATTATTATCATTTAAAGAATTAAAACATTATTTAAACATTATTTCAAAATCTACTTAATTTATTTATATTTTGTTATATATTATTAATTAATTTTCTTAGATTTTTATTATAATATTTTTCAAATATATTTATATATTTGATTTATATATGTTTAAAATTATAGGAAAAGACCCACTTATATATCCAGTCTCAGAATATTTGAGTATAGATATCCCTCCACGAGCTATAGTAAGCACATGGGTCTTCTTTGGAGTATGGAGGGCGTATGACTGCTGTCGTAAGTCATACGCCATGTGGTACACTAAACTTAAGTACATTGCGTTAGTAGTATCTGCCCAAAAATGCATAAATCTATTGAAGCTAGGTACTTTTGCTCAGAACAACATTGAAAGAAGAGGACTTGAACTTCACATCGATATATAATATATAGCTGTAGCTTAACAAATATTCGAGATATCGTTAACATAATACAAATACTCAAAATCTGACACATTTGTTATCAATACTTTATTATTTGCCAAAAAAATCATAATTATGTTATCGGTAGGTATTTTCAGGCAGAAGTAAGTTGAAAATAAAGGACATCAACTTCACACTGATATAAGATATGTAGCTGTAGCTTAACAAATACCAAAGATATCGCCAAAAATATACAAATACTGGAAATCTGCTACATTTTCCGTCATATTATATAGCAAATCGGTATTATTTGCCCGAAAATTAAGATTTGTGTTACAGCTAGACATTTTTGGTCAGAACAATATTAAAAGAAGAGAATTTGATCTTTATATTGATATAAAATATATAGATGCAGCTTAACAATTATTCGAGATATCGCCAAAATGCTGCAAATACTCAAAATCTGTCATATTTGTTAGCCATACAATATTATCTGCCACGTAAATCATGTTTAGGCTAAAGCTAGATATTTTTGCTCGGAACAAAATTAAAAGTAGAGGATTCGATCTTTATATTGATATAAAATATATAGCTGCAGCTTAACAATTATCCGAGATATCGGCAAAATGATACAAATACTCAAAATCTGTCACATTTGTTAGCTATACAATATTATCTGCCACGTAAATCATGTTTAGGCTAAAGCTAGGTATTTTTGTTCGGAAGAACATTAAAAGTGGAGAATTCGATCTTTATATTGATATAAAATATGTAGCTGCAGCTTAACAATTATTCGAGATATCGCCAAAATGCTGCAAATACTCAACATCTGTCAAATTTGTTAGCTATACAATATTATCGATCAAATAAATCATGTTTAGGCTAAAGCTAGGTATTTTTGTTTGGAACAACATTGAAAGTGGAGAACTTAATCTGCACATAGGTATGAAATATATAGCTGTAGCTTAACAAATTCCAAAGATATCTGACATATACAAATATTAAAAATCTACAAAATCTACTACGAACTATAAAAGACCCTTAGGTCCTCCATTGGCTCCAGAAGGCACTATTATGGACGATTTATAATTTCATTAATTTATTTCTTTATTATTATTTTCTAACAATTAAATATTTAATTTTTTTTTTAAATTTTCATTATGTTTTAATTTTTAAAAAATAATTTTAATAAATATATAATATTTATAATTTTTTAAGAATTTCTCAAAAATTCATTATAACCCTGAGCCACTGTATATTTTTTATATATTTTTTTGTATATTAAATAAAATTTTGTTTTAGGTTATGTATATACACACAGATCTAATTTAAATAATTATAGGTTTGGTTTTGGAAAAAAAACAAAAAATTCTGGTTTGTGGAAAAAGTATATGGGAATTTTATCGGTTGGTTATAACTGTAGCTTTCTACTTAGTAAATTAATTATAACAACAAAAATCAAAAATTAACCAAGGATATTTGAAATATATTTTTTGGGAAATTTCAGTCTTTTTAGAAACCCAAATTCCAACAAGAAACGGAAATCATAAAATTTGTAACTCAAAAAAAAAGAAGAAAATAAAATTTCAACTTCATGGTGGTAAAAAATTCAGTTTAGCTTAATTATGGGTTAACTAATCTGTTCAACTATATAAATGGTTTTAAAAATTACGTTTTAATGCAAAATCAAATCAAACTATAATGTATTTTTGTTGTTGATTAGCATTTATTTTTTTGTTGGTTGTTGTTGTTTTGGTTTCAAATTTGTTTGGTTTAGTTTTTGAAAAAAGCCTCTAAAAGTGAAGTGCTTTCTGTTTTTTTTATAGGTTAAGGGGGGCTAAGGGGGTTTGGGGGGCAGTGAAATAGTTGGGAATTTTGGCTAAGTCAGCATTTTCGGTTTTTGCTGGGTGTGTGTAAGTGTTACTGTGTGTGAGTGTCTGTATGTGAAAAGACTATGCACTGTGTTCGTATGTTGAGCTACAACTAAACTTACCTTATCGGGTACGGGTACATCAGCGGAACGGGGTGGATCTTCATTAATTGGCGGCTCAGTGGGTGGTAAACGTTGTTCTTGGACACTGGCCAATCTGCAAGTGAAGAAAGAAATTTCCAGAAATTAATTTTAATTATCTGTTAGGCAAATCATCTTCATGAAATACAAGACCCTAATTAACCTGCAATGCCATGGGGCAAAGGTGACTTGCTTTTTTTTGTTTCCCATGATTTCAATTTTAATTTAAAAGTCAAACTTTGTGTTAATTCATGATTTTTTCTGTTTGATTTCAATTGCAATCAATCAGTAATTGTCTGCTGAAGACTAACTGTTTTAATCCGACACATGAATAAGTTGTTTTGACATGAAACGACATACAAAATTGCGTACGGCAAGGCCACCACAAAATGAATATGAAATTAAATTTCATTGCACATAAAAATTCTCATAAAGTATTCGATTGAAATTGGATGAGAAAAAATAAATAAATTAATTAAAAAAACAATAACAATAACAAGACACTAGTAAATCTTCCAAAAATTTGATATTTTGTGACTTTGTAGATCTTATGAGTTAAAGGGTAAGTATTTGGTCTAAAATAATGGGTTTCTGGTAATAAAAAATGATTTTAAATTAATGAAGTTCTTCGCCTAGAAGTAGGCAAGAAATTGGTCTACTTTCTTATTGAGGTTAAGAGGCGTATGACTTATGGCAATAGTTATACGCCATGTGGCACACTCCATAAAAATACTTTGTGGCAGTATTATTTGGCATTAAAATCCTATTTGTGATGCAGCCGGGTATTTTTAGCCTGAATAACATTTGAAGTAGAGGACTTCAGCTTCACACTGATATCTAAAATATAGTTGTAGGTCAACAAACATAAGATATACGGGGAACATTATACAAATACTCAAAGTGTGGCATACTAACTTGAAATACTTTGCGTTAGTATTATTTGCCCCAAAAATCAGATTTGTGTTGCAGAAATGTATTTTAGAACAAAATAACATTGAAAGTAGAGAACTTAATCTTCAAATTGATATATAATATATAGCCGTAGCTTTATAAATATCAGAGGTATTCACAAGATGATATAAATATTTAAAATCTTTCACATGTTTTAGCTATACAATATTAACTGGCTAGAAATTCATATCTGTGTAGCAGCTAGACATTTTAGGTCAAATTTTGAATGAAATTTGAGGACTTAAGCTTTACATTTATATAAAATATTTTGCTATAGCTTACCAAGTACCCGAGATATTGAGAAAAGTATAGTGCAAAATGTTACCTCAAATTTTTAGTCGAATTCTTTACTGTATATTTTTCAACCTAGTTGTAGACATTATAAATATGTGCCTAATACCTGCTTCGAATTCTCTGAGGCTAAAAATCACCCTCCATAAATATTTGAGAGAGATATCCACAAAATGAGATATCCCCAAAATGATATAAATATTTAAAATCTGTCAGATGTTTTAGCTATACAATATTAACTGTCCAGAAATTGATATTGGTGTTGCAGCTAGGCATTCTTTATCAGAACATAGATGAAAGTAGAGGTCTTCAGCTTTATATGTATATAAAATACTTAGCTGTAGCTTACCATGTACCCGAGATATTGACAAAAGTATACACATAATCTAAATCTGCAAAATGTTACCTCATATTTTTAGTCGAAGACTTTTCTGTATATTTGTATAATGGTAGACATTATAAATATGTGGCTAATATCTGATTCGGTTTTTTTGGGGCTAAAAATCACCCTCCATAAATATTCCGTCGTTTATTTTCGTCCTGAGGGCGTATGATTTATGACAACAGTCATACGCCGTGTGGTACACTAGATTTAAATGCATTGCGTTAGTATTATTTGTCCCAAAATTATATTGGTGTTAGAGATGTGTTTTTTGCCCAAGACCACATTGAAAGTAGAGAACTTAATCTTTAAATTGATATAAAATATATAGCCATAGCTTTAGCAATATCGGAGATATCCCCAAAATGATATAAATATTCAAAATCTGTCATATTTTTGTAACTATACAATATTATCTGCCCAGAAATTCATATTTGTGTTGCAGCTGGGCATTTCTGGTCAGAACATAGATGAAAGTAGAGGACTTCAGCTTTACATTGATATACAAAATATAGCTGGAGCTTAAGACCTCCTAGAGATATCGCCAACATGATACAAATACTTTAAATCTGAAAATGTCACATTTTTCAGCTACCCCTTTAGTCGAATTCTTTTATTTATATTTTTCCAGCCTAATGGTAGACATTTATAATACGTGTCTAATTTCCTACTCGGATTCTTTGAGGCTAAACACATGCTTCCATAGATATTCATTCCCTCGTCTTTTTACCAGAGGGCGTATGACTTACGACAATAGTCATACGCCGTGTGCTACCCTAAATTTAAGTGTTTTGCGTTAGTATTATCTGCCCAAAAATTCATAATTATGTTACAGATACGTACTTTTGCTCCGAACAATATTCGAAGCAGAGGACTTGAACTTTACATTGATGTAAAATATATAGTTGTAGCTTAACAAATACCCGAGATATCGTTAAAATGATATAAATACTCAAAAGCTGTCACATTTGTTATCAATACTATATTATCTGCCAAAAATCATAATTATATTGCAGATAGGTATTTTTGAATAGAACTAACTTGAAAATAGAGAACTTGAACTTCACACTGATATAAAATATATAGCTGTAGCTTAACAAATATCAGAGATATAGCCACAAATATACAAATACTGGAAATCTGCAAAATGTTCTGTCACATTTCATAGCAATTCGGTATTATCTGCCCTAAAATTCCTATTTACGTTGCAGCTATGCATTTTCCGCTCGAACACCATTGAAAGTAGAGGACTTGATTTTCATATTGATATAAAAAACATAGCTCTATCTTAACCAATAACTAAGATATAGCCAAAAATATACAAATACTCAAAATCTGAAAAATGTTCCGTCAATTTTTGTTTGCAATTTCAAGGCCTAAATTTAATTCTAAAAACAAAAATCACTCACCTCTTCAATGTCACCAAAGTACCAGTTAACTTTTTGCACCGACGCAATGCCGATTCCAAGCGATCGGGTTCTTCTTTTAGGAACTTTTCTTCTCTGACGACTTTTTCCATTTCATTCGATAAAATACAGCGCAGGCCATTGGACAAGGCGGGGAATTTCATTTTTAGTTCGGCAACGGTTTTACTGAAAAAAATCAATTCATTAATCAAATTTATTAAAAAAAATGCTACCCAACTCACCTAGCTCTGCTCAGGACCAAAGCCATATCCTCCACCGCTGTCATATTAACTCTTGTCCTACGATTAATAACCTCTCCTCTTAGACTCTCCACCGATGATTCCAAATCACTTAAATCTTTTTCCAAACGTATTACCTCCTGTTTGTACAGCTCCTCCTCACGTGATATTCTCGTTGCATCTTGATCCTGATGACCCCATATACTACCGCTGCTGGCCAAGAGGGTGGCACGAATACGCATAAATGTACTTTTAATATCTTCACGGACGGCCACGGCTTGGGCCTGAGACAACCTCCTCAGTGTTCTCACTTCGGTTCTTAAATCTTTGGCTTTCTTTTGCAGACCCCTTAAATGATTATAGACCTCAGGGGCCAGAGCAATATCGGCCCGATAATTGTTGTGGGCCGTTTGGGCCAATACCATGGGTTTGGGAGGTGGTGGCGGTTTAAGGCGATCACGTTCTAGAGGGAGGAGAGAGAAAATATGTAGAGTTAGTTGGATATTCAATTGGAGAGGAGGTCTTAGAAGCTTCTACACACAAGAATTTTATGTGCAAAAGATAGGCGTGTCATTCATGGTCGATATTAACCTTGGCTCTTACCTTGTGATGAGGTTCTTGGCAAAGTGGAGGACTTAATGGCTGGTTTTGTGGGCTTGGTATCAGCTTTACATGTTCACAAACATTGAAGTGTTGTTGTTTTTGTTTTTATAAAACACATTATTATTATTTTTGAAAATTTTAAATTATGGTTTCAGAACACTGACAAGGGTCGGAATAAGGCATGCACAAAAACTACGTTTAGAAGTTGATTTTTCAGAAGGGGTAGAGGCATAGAAATTCAAAACTTGAAGCTACAAAAGAAGCGGATATTTTCTTCTTGGAAATTTAAAGCAGTGTGGTTAGGTTTTTTTAATGGGGTCCAAAACTACTAAAAGAGGGGGTCTTAGTTCGGTACGGATACCTTTATGGCAAATAATAAAAATATGTAGTTAAAACGGAAAATAAGAAGAATTTGAACATGCAGAATAGAAATACGAGTATAAAAAGTACAGATTTATGCCAGAAAGTCCAAGTGGAATCATTATAGGAACCTATGCAGGATAGTAGTCCTGTAGATTTTTCTATAGAATATAGAAACCCATTATATTTTTTTTAATGACTGGATAGACCTTCAGATCTTCATGGAGAATAAGATACGTATAGGCCTTAGAAGACTTTTCGCTGAACCCTAAAATAATTTCAGATCTTATATAGACCGGTTCAGACTTAAAGGGCTTCCTGAGGCCTTCTATTGAACATGGACGATCCTTAATTCTTCTATGGACTTTAGAAGAACCCCACGTCTTCTGTAGACTTTAGAGGACCCTTATGTTTTTTATGGACAGTAGAAGACCCTCTTATCTTCCATGAAGCACAGAACCAGCGCATGTCTTCTATGGTCTATAGAAAAGCCACAGACCTTCTATGGATTGGAAAAGTTCCAGATATTTATCCAGTATCAGAATATGTGTATAGTATAGAGGACTCTCCACGAGCTATAGTAAACCCTTAGGTTTTCTTTTGAGTATGTGGGGGCGTATGATTTACGACAACAGTCATACGCCATGTGGTACACTAAATTTAAGTACATTGCGTTAATATTATCTGCCCAAAAATTCATAATTCTGTTGCAGCTAGGTACTTTTGCTCAGAACAACATTAAAAGTAGAGAACTTGATCTTCACATTGATATAAAATATGTAGCTGTAGCTTAACAAATATCCGAGATATCACCAAAATGATACAAATACTCAAAATCTGTCACATTTCTTAGCTATACAATATTATTTGCCGATTAAGTCATGTTTATGCTACAGCTAGGTATTTTTGATCGTAGAAACATTGAAAGTAGGGAACTTAATCTGAGTATTGGTATAAAATATATAGCTGTAGCTTAAAAAATACCAAAGATATCGGAAAATATACAAATACAAAAATTCTACAAAGTGTTTACATCTTCTTTTAGACGATCTAAAAAACCTCTTAGGTTCTCAATAGGCTCTAGAAGACACTTCTATGGACGATTCTCAGGACTTTTATGGATTATATGAAACTCCAAAGGCTTCTGCGAACTTGAGAAGGCTCTTGGGTCCTCCATGAACTGTGGAAGACACCCCTATGGACGATTCTCAGGACTTCTATGGTTCATATAGAACTCCAAAGGCTTTTTCTGATTTTAGAAGACCCCCAGGGTTCTTATGATTTCCAGAAAAGCATTAGATTTTTTTAAGTTTAGGTCCTACATAGGCATTAGAAGAAACTTATATGAACCACCCATAGGACTTCTGTGGATTATATGAGACTACGGACCTTAGAAGATGCTTATGTTTTTTAAACCCTAGTAAACATTATCAGTTTTATGTGAACTTTAGAAGATTCTCGAACCTTTTACAGACTATAAAAAACCCGCAGCTTTTTTTGGACCATAGATTTCATTTTGGCCTCGGAAGAACCTCACATATTCTGTGGGACACAGAACACCTTCAGGTCTTCAATGGAGTATAGTATATCGGAGGGTCGTTTGGTCTTCTACGAACTATAAAGGAGGTCAAGCTCCACAGGCTCTTCTGCGGATTATTGTGGTCAATAAAAGTCTCCAATGAAGATTTTTTGTTTGTATCTCCAATGATGGCATTATATGGGATAATTGTCTTCGATGGAGATTTGTTGTTTTACAGAAGTCTCCAATAGAGGTTTTATATTCTATAATAGTCTCAAACTGAGATATTTTATTCTATAGAAGTCTCCAATGATGGAATTTTTTCTGTAGAAGTCTCCAATGGAGGTGTTTTATTCTATAAAACTCTCCAATAGAGGCATTTTGCTTTACGGAAGTCTCCAAATGAGGTATTTTATTTCACAAAAGTCTCCAATAGAGATAATTTATTTTACAGAAGTCTCCAATGGAATTTTATTTGATAGAAGTCTCCAATAGAGGTATTCTGTACTATAAAAGTCTCCAATGGACATCTTTTGTTTTACAGAAGTCTCCAATGGAGATATTATGTTTTAAAGAGGTCTCCAATGGCGGTCTTTTGTTTTACAAACGACTCCAATGGAGGTGTTATATTCTATAAAAGTCTCCAATAAAGGTCTTCTATTCCATAAAAGTCTCCAATGGAGGCATTTTATTTTATAGATGTCTACAATGCAGATTTTCTCTTCCAACATAAGTCTCCAATTAGTTTACTCGGTTCTATAGAAATCTCCGAAGTAGGTGTTCCAGTCTATAGAAATTTTTGAAGCGGTTTATTCATTTCTACAAAAGTCTCCAGTAGAGGTTACAGATTCAGAAGTCTCCAATGAAGCTGTTTTATTCAATAGAAGTCTCCAATGTAGGAATTTAATACATTTAAGTCCCCATCGGATGAACTATAGAAGTCTCCCATTTCTCTCACAGAGTAATATGAGATCTACAGATTCTCTATAGGTATTGGGGTCGCTGTTTGTGGCATAAATCTGCACTTTCTTTGTATATATTAAAGACAATTTTATATAAAATCAAAAAAATCGTATTTTTTTAAAAAAATTACCAGCATGTTGAGGACTATGTGATTTTGGGATACCCTGTATATCATCACTAAAGGATACGCTCTTCTCAAAGGATACCGATTTTCCTATAACAAAAAATTATTACCACAGAAAAAAAACTTTGGATTAGCAATAGTTTCATAATGATTTGGAACTTTGGATATGATTTGCAAAAATCTCAGAATTCATTTAATAAGGTGGGAGGTCAAGGACAAAAACAAGAACTTACAGGACCTTTCAAAAGGAGGCA
This sequence comes from Musca vetustissima, assembly GCF_032173495.1. Lineage (NCBI taxonomy): Eukaryota > Metazoa > Arthropoda > Insecta > Diptera > Muscidae > Musca > Musca vetustissima. Next base: position 63,217 of record NW_026882470.1, read on the forward strand.
GTATACAACCCTTTAAAATATCCTTAGAATCATTCAGGGATCTCCATTATGAAGAGGCCTTTAAGGATATTTCAGTCACTTGTTCCTGGCCTTGACCCTCCATCATTGAAGACCTTCGGGACTCTCACGAATATACTTACCACAGGCATTCTTACCCAATTTGGGAGCCTTTTCTCTAACATACTGATCATCACCGGCACCATTAACTAAAATGTGATAATTTTCGATAAAGCCGTGTTTGTGTTTGACAGGTTAATAGCATTTGGAAAATAATATTTAAAAACATTTTAGGTTAGTAAAAGCCATGTGAACAGAACTTTTTTCTCAGTGTATGATGAGAGTGAAAAATAAAAAAAAAAAATTGCAGGTGAAATTTTGTTTACACTAAAAATTATAAATGAAATGTTTTGGCAAAAGCGGTGACGTCTTAAATGACAATAACAACAATAAAATAAAAATAACAACAATAAAATTGATAATAAAAAAATTATTTGATGACTTGGCACGCGTTGCCATTGCATGAAACCAAGTGTCGCTAATTTGCGGCGGATGTGGCTATAACCGAACGAAACTAACTAACATACCATGGCATGGTGTGGGTACTACCAAATAGTTGGGATCCAATGTTGGCACTGGTATGGGAGCTATTTGTGGATTTTGATTTACTAACGCTTTTTGCACGAGGCCAGTCAAATTGGCCAGCTGGCGTTCCATATGTTCGACGCGAAAGCGATGCAAGTCTTCGGGTCTGGAAAAATAGGAGAAGACGAAGGAAATAAAAAATTAGATTGGAAGGTAATTAAATTTATTATATTTGAGGTTGGTTAGAGGGGTCCAATATGGTCCTACTTCGATCTAGAGAGCCCTTTGAGGTGTTTTTTATTTTGTAAAAGTCTCCAAAAAAGATTTCTTATTTTTAAAGGATTCTACAATGGAGATGTTTTTCCATAGAAATATCCAATAGAGATTTTCCATATTATATATTCCTCCAAAGGCGGACTTTTGTTCTCTTGAAGTCTCCACCGGAGATTCTTATATTTTATGGAAGTCTCCAATGGAACTTTCTATTCTAATTGCTTATAGAAGTTCTAATGTTTTATAGAAGTCTCCATTAGAGTTCTTCTTTACTCAAAAAGTCTCCAATGGACGTTTTCAGTTCTGTAGAAGTGTGCAAAGGAGTCTCCGAGTTTTTAGATGCCTCAAATGGAGGTTCTACATTTCACAGAAGTCTCCAGAGGAGCCTAAAAGGATTATTTTATTTTATAGAAGTCTCCAATGAACGTCTTCCGTTCTGTAGAAGTCTCGAAAGAGGTCTATGATGTTTTCAGTGGAGGTCTTCTATACTACAAAAGTCTCTAAGAAACGCATTCTGCTCTATAATCGTATACGTTGTAAAATTCTCCAATGAACCTATACAATTCTATAGATGTCTCCCAAGGGGTCTCCAATGGACCAATGGGTATTTTAAAAAAGTCTACAATGGAAGTCTACCATTCTATAGAATTCACCAAAGAAGGTATACTATCCTTTAGAAGTCTGGCGTGGAGGCCGTAAATTTTATAGAAGTCTCCTATGGAGGTCTCAAATATTATTAAGTTCTACAATGGTGTCCAAAATGTTCTCAAATGCCTTCCAAAATGCCCTCCCATCCCTGCCTGCATCTTGAGACCTAAAAAATACTAAAATTAAATGTTTTCTTTCTTCCGACACGCTCTGTTAATTATTCTGCCGGCGCCACAACTTTCCAGGTCTGTGAGACAAATTCGTTTTTGTCATTCATTTGGAATTTTCCTTTTGCTGCAGTTGTCACTTGACGTGAAGAGTGAAAAGAACATGGAAGCGGCAGATACATGTAGTGGTAATTAAAAAAATAAAACAATTTCCCAGAATCCCAATTAAAATCCCTCTCTTTTTCCCCCAACCTAGTTACCGATCCCCATTTGTTCAGCAATTGTCTACATGACCTATCTATCAGCGAGTTATTGGTGCTGCAACGTTCTCTTAATAAGATCGATTTGATGCAACCGGAACCGGAAAATCGTTATTTGGAAACGGAGGCCGAGGAGGCAGGCAATTGTGAGGAAATGAAGGAGGGCAAGTGCTTGAAGCCATCTTCAATGGCCTTGGTGGCGGAATCGAGGTAATGTTTTTGAAATCTATGATTTTTTAAAGTATTAAATGTTTTTTTTTTTTGTCGCATTTTAGAGGTTATGTGGAACCACCTCACCCGGGTTATGCACCATCGCATCACCACGAGTCGTGGGAGGAGGAAAAACCTTCGAAGTTACAGATTTTATTTCAAATCACTGTCACAGCTTTATCGTTTCTATCATTTGGTGGATATCTGCTGTGTTTGATTGTCCAGTCCATAAAGAGTAAAGGTAAGTAGGATATCGGGGGATTTTTGAGAAATTTGGAATCAAGGAAGTCCTCAGACAGAAGATTTCTGTTCTTTTTATACCAAGAGATTTATGAGAAATTTGGAATCAAGGAAGTCTTCAGACAGCAGATTTCATTTCTACAGAAATTTACTGTCGGTATAATTCCTTTTGGGAGTCACCTTGAGATCATCATCTCCAGTGAATGCCTAATGTAGATCATCTTTGTGTCACCAAGTATTTCAGGTTGACGGGATTACATTGAGTTTCCCGTCAACCTGAAATCTTTGATAAGTGGTTCGGAAATTTGCTAAATGTTTATGTCCAGTAGGTGGCGTTTCTTTGACCGCTGTGTCACCCAGTATTTGAGGTTGTCTGGAAACTCAACGCGTGAATAAAGTCCTTGATAAGTGGTTTGGAAATTTGATAAATGTTTATGTCCAGTAGGTGGCGTTTCCTTTCTAATAATTTCCTGCCCATATAGGTCCAACAAATATTTATTAATACCCTTTGTGAGACACGTTGTCATCATCATCTGCAGTAAATAGCTAATAAAGATGACTTTTGTGTCACCCAGTATTTTAGGTTGTCGGAAAATTCAATGTGCATAGAGTCTTTGATAAGTGGTTCGGAAATTTGCTAAATGTTAATGACCAGTAGATGGTGTTTTCTTTCTAATAAATTCCTGCCCATGTAGGTCCAACAAATATGTTATAATACTCTTTGCGAGTCACCTTGAGATCATCATCTCCAGTGGAATGTCTGATGTAGATGACCGCTGTGTCACCCAGTATTTTAGCTTTCCTTGGAATCTCAATGTGAATAAAGTTCTTGATAAGTGCTTCGGAAATTTACTAAATGTTAATGTCCAGTAGGTGGCGTTTCTTCTCTAATAATTTCTATATAGGCCCAACAAATATTTTATAATACCCTTTGTGAGTCACCTTGTGATCATCATCTGCAGTGAATAGCTAATAAAGGCTACCTTTGTGTCACCCAGTATTTGAGGTTGTCTGGAAGCTAATCTTGAATAAAGTCTTTGATAAGCGGTTCGAAAATTTGCTAGATATTAACCTGCAGTAGATGGTGTTCCTTATCTAACATTTTATTATTAGTTGCACACATTTTCAGGAGAATATATTCTAGACTTCGAATCGGATTTCTAACTTTTTGTAACATTTTTTCAGTAAATTAAATATTTCATTTTTCATATTTTCATTTCCAGGTGGTACCTATTTCCATCCTATGACCTCAACCGCAGCCACCATGACCAATGTAAAACGTATTAAGGTATATCGCAGAAGTCGTCGATCATCACTGCCACCTATTGCACCGTCAACAAATTATAATTATTGGCAATCGGCCAATCCCTATCAATATTATTATAAGGAAAATAATTGAAATAAAAATATTACAATAAAAATTAAACCAAAAATTTTCCTGATTTGAAATTAAAATTTCATAAATTTAAGGGCCATGCATACATTTTTGCTTATAACTTTGTGTTTGATTGGCCGATGATTATCAAAATTTCAGAGAATATACATTAAGGACCGTAGTATCTAAAAACGTAAAGAACTTTAAAACTTGTTAAGTCGACTTAGCATAATATGGTTCGGAGGCGTCGAAATATTAAATAAAATTAGAACAAAAAACCTTCGTGAATTTAATTTAAATCCAGCGTTTTAATCATTTGGTGGATATCTCCTGTGTCGGATTGTCCAGTCCATTTACTCTTAATGGTAATTGTTAAAGGTAAGTCAGATATCGGGGGGTTTTTGAGAAATTTGGAATCAGGGAAGACCTCCGACAGAAGATTTCTGTTCTTTCTATACCGGGGGTTTTTTAAGAAATTTTGCAAAGAAGAAAGTCCTCAGATAGAAAATTTCTCCTCTATAAAAATTTCCTGACGATATATATATCCTACAAATATTTTATAATACCTATTGTGAATAACCTTGAGATCGTCATATCAGTGTATGTCTAATGTAGATGACCTTTGTGTCACCCAGTATTGACTGGACATTCAATGTCAATGTTGCTATGTATTAATGACCAGTAGGTGGCGTTCCTTTTATAATATTTTAAGTTGGCACATTTTCTATAAAATCTATTCTAGACTTCGGATCGGTTTTTTAACTTTATGTATTAAGATGGTCTGGAAAACAAAGCCACGAATTAATCAGTTGATTATTAGAGTGCTTGAAAAGTGGATTAGGACCTTGCTAAACGTTGAAGATCTCAAGAGCTCGTGGTAGTGTCAGTCTTACTCTAGATCTAACATTTGGACGCCAAATACCCTTGGGATGAGACACCACTCAAATATGTTCAATCAAAAAAAAAAAAAGTTTGATATTTACCTTGTCGGATCATACATTTGATTATTGCGGGGTATACGGCCAGCAGGGCCCATTTTAATGCCATACAAAGCATATTGGTCTTCAGTCATGGTAACTTCGCTGTAATAACAATAATATGTTTATTACAAAATACTTGAAACCCATCCCTCCCCAAATATCCACTTACGTTTGTTCCTCATCAATAATGGGCGCTATCACCGTACCCCTTGTACCATATTGATAATACGAGGGTTCTTCATAATTGCCACGTGTTGATCGTTCCGGTGAACTGGTATAACCATCTGGAAAGTTATTTTATTAAAATTAAAAATCGATAAAATAGGCAAAAGGTTGTCAACAAAGCTACTTTGAAAAAATTTTAACATATTTTTTACTCAATCAAATTTTATAAAAAAAAAATATAAAGCTACGTATTTAAAAAAATATATAATAATTTTAACTACATTAAACCAATTCGTATGTGTTTTGGATGATAATAATATACAATGATCGATATGGCAGAACTGTGGAATTGAGGGTTAAGACTTCAAAAATTCATTTAAAAAAAATTCCTTTAACATATTTCAAGAAGTTGGAGCATTTCTGAAATATTTTTTTACCAAAACGTCACTTAAAGCCATTTCTTTTTCAGGCAGATTTTCTGCTGACGCCTCATAAAATCTAAAGAATTATCAGGCAAATAATTGATAAATGGAGGAAAAACTGACGATTTTTTAACTGAAAAAAGTTTCAGTAAACCACTGACTTGATCTAATCTATTCCAAGGACGAAAAGGTACTCAAATTCTTGGCGTATTTGCATTTAAAGTTATTTCTATACTATATGACTGCCTATAGTGAAAATACATACCTATAGGGACCTTTCTGAGGCGGAATATTTGCAAAAATGAGACAAAATTCAGGTATCCTCCTTACCTATATGGGCCTCAGTAGTTTTCCTTTATACCTATAGTGCATATATATAGTGCAAGTACATACCTATATGGACCTTTAAAAATGATTTCACAATACCTAATAGATCCTCCTTACCTATATGGGCCTCCTATACCTATACGCTCCTATTGTGCTGCCTCTTACCAATAAAGGCTTAGACAGAAGTCCACCGTATCATAACCAACCTCTACAAAGCCCCTCCTTACTTAATGGAACCTCTATTGAGCACTTCTTCAATTATATGGACCCCTATACGGACCTCTATAGAGCTCATACATAGCTATAGGAATCTTCTTACAGTTACTGTACTCATGAAGTCTCCCCCTTACCTATAAAGGCCTCAGTAGGGTTCATACATACCTATATATACCTCTATTGTGCTGTCTCTTACCAATAATGGCTTAGGCAGAAGTCCTCCATAACTAAACGGACCTCTACAGAGCTTCTCCTGACATAATCGAACCTCTTATTATGTTATTCTTGAATTATAGGGACCTCCAAAAAGCTCTTACTTTAGTTTTTCGTCCTCCGATCAGTATTTCCTTAACTATACCGACATCTACAGACCTACAGGGACCTTTAAAAGAGTTCTTTATACACTTAGGGACCTCAAGAAGTCTTCTCCTTACCTATACTGACCTTAGAAGGGCTCCTTCATACCTATATGAACCTCAATTGAACTACTTTTCACCAATAGTGGCTCCAGAATAAGTCCTCCTAAACCTAAACATACCTCTACAGAGCTTCTCCTGGCACCATACCTATATAAACCTCTAACGAATTACTCTTTCCCAAGAACTGCTCCTAAACGTGTCTCTATACAGCTCCTACTAACCTAATCAAACTATACCTATATGAGCCTTTTTACCAATAACTGCTTCGGCAGAGGTACGCCTGACCCAAACGGACCTCCACAGGGCTTCTCCTGACTTAAACGAAGCTCTATTTTGCTATTCTTGAATTCTACGGACCTCCAAACAGCTCCTACTCCACTATACCAACCTCCGATGAATATTTCCTTAACTATGCGGACCTATACAGAGCTCATACATACCTATAAGAACCTATAAAATAGCCCTTTGAACATTTAAGGACCTCATGAAGTCTCCTCCTTACCTATAGTGACCTTAAAAGGGATCTTCCATACATATATGGACTTCTACTGAATTATTCTCTATCAACAATTATTTTAGAAGAGGTACTACGTACCTAAATGGACCTCTACAGAGCTGATTATAAAGTAATTGAACCTCTATATAGCTATTTCTTAATTAGACAGATGAGCATTTCCTTTCCTGTACGAATTTCTATAGAGCTCAGACACACCTTTAGGGACCTGTAAAAAGGTTCTTCTTACATTTAGGGGCCTTATGAAGCCTCCTTTTACAGAGTTCCTCTTTTCTTAATCGAAACTTTATACCTCCTTACCAATAGAATCCTCTATTGAGCTACTCCTTATCAATAAAGGCACCAAAAGAAGTCTTCCTTACCTAATCGGATCTCTACAGAGCTTATCCTGACATAATCGATGCTCCGTAGACCTACTGATAATTATACGGACCCCCATAGAGCTCCTATTTCATCTTATTGACTTCTGTAAAGTTTCCTACCTATACGGACTTCAAAATACATCGAAATAAGAACCTATAAAAGAGTTCTCCTTACATATAATGATCTCCTCGAGTATCCTCCTTACCTATACAGACCTCAATAGGGTTCCACCATACCTTAACGGGCCTCTACCGTGTTCCTTCCAACTTTGAGCATTTATTGAGTCTATTGGCATACAGAGTTCCTACTTCACCAACTTCCTATGTCTTCTTTCTTACGAGTATAATGACCTCAGCAAGTATCCTACTTAACTATACAGGCCTCAATAGGGTTCCTCCATACCTATATAAATCTCTATTGCTTCAGAAGAATATGTACTTACCTGAACGGACCTCTACAGTTTTCATTCCAACTTAATCGAACCTCTATTGTGCTATTCTTGGAATCTAAGGACCTCCACAGTCCTTCTACTTAATTGTATCGGACTCCAACAAGTTCCTAAAGAGACCTCTCCGTAGCTTATCTAACTTAATGGAGGTTCTCCTCACTTAAAGGATCCTAATTTTGCTTCCATATCTTCCCTATAGAAAATTCAGAATATAAAAAAATGCCCTTGTATGGGGTCTCCTTGATTTGACCTCAAATTCCACAGCTCTGTTTTCGGTGGTGCCAATTCTGTCATTTGTAGTTTTTGATCCGTCAAATTCCAATTTTGAACTCCTCCTCCTTCAAATTTTTGTTGTTGTTTTTTTCTTTTTGTATTTTTTGTTGTTGTAATAACAAGTACCTGGTATACTGTATAACTGATCCGGGGGATAAGGAAACAAGGGTTCCATGCTACCCCTGGAGTTGGGCGTTCTTAAAGGTTTCAATGGCGTTCCTAAGCAATCACATCATATACATACATATATATTTATATATTTTTTTGTTTATACAATTGAATTAACAAACATTTTGTAAATAATATACAACAACAATAACAACAAAAACAAGGTGTAACAAAAAAAATATTAACTGGAATGGAAGAAATGAAGCATGCACACAAGAGGGGCCAAAGTTAGGTTGATACAAGGGATTTCGAACAGAAAACAGAAAAAGACAGTAGGTAGGTCAGGTGATAAGGTCTCAACATAACCAAAAACGAAATAAGACAAAAACAATAACAAAATCTCAAAAAAAATTATGAATGACAGCTGACAGCCATACTTACCCATGGCCACCTTATTGCGATCGGTATACATCCCACGTGGTAATGTCTGTGAGGCACCCACATAATAGGGAGCCTGCTTGCCAATCTGTAAATCAAAATAGAAGACAAACAAAGAGCATTAGTATTATTGTTGTTGTTATTGTTGTTATTACTTCGATGTTGTAATAGCTCATCATTATCATAATCATGCCACACAAAGTTGTGGGGGACCCGTTTCTTTTACCAATATTTTTTCTCCCGCCATCACTCTTACGTTCATAACCATGTTTCGTAAGAAAGCCAAAGCAACGAACATTTCCTTGGCATTTGACCAAGTTTTTTTTTTCCAACGATGTAAACAAGCCATAACATGCAGCAGCTGTTGCAGCAGCACCTTGGCTTCTGGAAGCTAGGCGAACACTTCGTTGTGGCTATTCTGCATAATTTCACTTTCGATTTTTTTTATTAAGTGTTTATGGCCAATTTGTGTGGATAATTGGCCACAAGATGGGGCTTAAATGTTTGTTTGCTTATTTTTGCCATTTCCATGCCCCACATTTTTTCTCTCGTCCCTCCCCTATGTTTGGATTTTCCCATTATTGCATAAAACAAATAACGAACCCCAGCCCACCCTCTACCACATCTCAGCTATCTGAGAATTATAAACTGCATGGCATAAAGAAAGAGTGTCAAGTTCTTGGTCATGAACAATTTTGCCTTATGGTATTTTTCTCGCTGTTGTTGTTTTCTTTTGCTTTTTGTTGTTGTTGTTGTTGCTTTGTAAATAATCGCCTTTGTGCTTTAATTAGCATCCATTTATGGCTAAAAGGCCTGGCCATAATAAAATCAAAAGGTGGAAAATTAAAACGTTGCGAGTGTGTGTGAATGTTTTGCCATGTGTAAACCACATTGCAGTGGAGCTTGGTTGAAGTGACAAGGAGAGCTACATCCAGGGAAATGGGAATAAAAAAGGCGCAATATATGTGTCCGCATTACCTATGCGAACCTCAGGAGACTTTGCAAATAACGGCTTCGGTACAGGTCTTCCTTACCTATACGGGCCTGTACAGAGATCGTCCTAACCTAATCGTAGCTCTATAGAGCTATTCTTGAAATATATAGACCTGCAGCGAGCTATAGCTTAACTGTACCAACCTTCCTTAGCTATATGGACCTCTATATAACTCATATATACCTATAGGAACCTCTAAAAGAGTCCTCCTTACTTATAAGGACCTCTACAAGACTTCTGATCACCTATGACTGCCTCTATTAAGCTATTCCGTATCAACGACGGCTTCAGAAGAGGTTCACTTTAACTAAAAGGAGCTCTACAGAGCTCATTCTAATTTAATCGAACTTCAATAAATATATTTTTGAATTATACAGGCCTCTCCTTCATTTTATGGTCCTCTATAGAGCTAATACATATCCATAGAAACCTCAATAAGAGTCCCCCTTACATGTAAGGACCTCTTCAAGCCTCCTGATTACCTATAACGCACTCAGTAGGGTTCGTCCATACCTATATGAACCTCTATTGAGCCTCTAATAAGGGCTTCAGCAGCGATTTTCTTTACCGAAACAGATCTTTACAGATCTCCTCTTACTTAAATGATTTTCTATAATAACTTTATCTTAACTTATAAGAACCTCTTCAGGCCTCCTGGCCATCTATAAAGGCCTCAGTAGGCTTCCTCCATACCTATATAAACCTCTATTGAGCTACTTCTAATCAATAAAGGCTTTAGTGCATGTTCTCCTCACCTAACCGAACATCTACCGGGTTCCTCTTAACTTAATCAAATCCCTATGGGGCTATTTTTGTATTATACGGACCTCAGCAGAAGTTCTCCTCCATTTTATGGACCTCTATATCTATCATTTGTACCTATAGATACCTGTATGAGAGTTCTTCTTGCCTATATGCAAGAGGTCATTTCAGTAAAGTTGGAGCTCTATAAGGGTCTGTATAGGCAATGAGAAGTTCGTAAAATTAGCTAGTAGTTATAGAGAAGCCCTTCAAAGGTTCCTATCACCAAGAAAATGCTTTGGTAGGATACTTATAGGTAAGGTAAAATCATGTAAAGGTCCTCATAGTTAAGGAAGAAACCTGCTGAGGTTCTTATGGGTGATAGTGATTCCTATAGAGGTCCGTACAATGAAGTAGTAGTTCAGAATAGGTTTGTACAGGTAAAATGGAACCACTGGAGGTTCATTTAGTAATGTAGGAGCTTTGTAGAATTCTGTGAAGGTGATTTGATAGGGTACTTATAGGTTAGAGGAACTCATGTCCTAATAGTTACGAAAGAAGCCTGCTGAGGTACCCATAGGTATTGCGGTCTCTTGTAGAAGTCCGTAAAATTAATTTCTAGTTGAATAGAGGTCCGTATAGGTTAAACGGAAAGGTTAGTGGTCAATTCAGGGTAGTAGGAGGTATGTGCAGGTTAGGAAGACTCCTACATAGCACTATATAGGTTTGTACAATTATGTAGTAGTTCACTAGAGGTTACTTATACGGTGGAACTGTTGGAGGTTCATTTAGTAAAATAGGAGGCCTGTAGAGGTCTGTGTAGGTAAGGAGGACTCGGTATAATTAAAAAGTTGCTATAGAGAAGCCCTGAAGAAGCCTCTAAAAGCAAGTAGGTGCTTTGATAGGGTACTTATAGGTCAGAGGAACTCATGTGGAGGTCCTAATAGTTACGGAAGAAACCTGTAGAGTTATCCGTAGGTATTGCGGACTCCTGTAGAGGTCCGTACAATTAAGTAGCAATTCAGTAGAGGTCTGTAGAGGCAAAATGGAAAGCTTTGAGGTCTATTCAGGGCAGTAGGAGGTATATGCAGGTAAGGAGGACTCTTATAGAGCACTACATAGGTCTGCATAATTAAGTAGTAGTTCATTAGACGTCCATATAGTAGTTCACTAGACGTGCATATAGGTAATATGGGACTGTTTAAAGTCCATTCAGAAAATTAGGAGGCCTGTTGAGGCCTGTGCAGGTATGGAGGAGTCGGTATAAGTAATAATTTATTCTGGAGAAAGCCTTCAAAGGCCCCCATAAGCAAGAAGGTACTTTGGAAAGGCACTTATAGATTAGGGGAACTTCTATAGTGGTCTTTATAGCTATGGAAAAAGTCTGCTGAGGTCCCTGTCCGTAATGAGAACTCCTATAGAAATCCATACAATTAAATAGTGGTTCAGTAGAGGTTCTTATGTGTAAAAGGAAAATGATAGAAGTCTATTTCGTAAAGTAGAAGCTTTAGGGAGCGCCGTGTGGGAGTCTGTAAAATGAATTAGTAGTTATAGAGAAGCTCTTCAAGAATACCTATAATTAAAAATGGGGCTTGATAAGGTACTTATAGGTAGGGGGAAGTAATATAGAGGTCCTTTTAGTTACGGAATAAGCCTTCGGAGGTCCCTATAGGTAATGAGAACTCCTATAGAAGTCCATTTAGGATAGTAGGAGGTAGTAGAGCACCACTGGGGCTAATATAGAGGATCTGTGTTGTTAAGGGGGACCTCACTAGAGGTCTGTATAGGTAAAATGAGACTGTTAAAGGTCCATTCCGCAAAGTGGGAGGCCTGTAGAGGTCTGTGTAGGTAGGGGGAAGTAATATAGAGGTCCTTTTAGTTACAGAATAAGCCTTCGGAGGTCCCTATAGGTAATGAGAACTTCTATAGAGGTCCGTTCAGGGTAGTAGGAGGTAGTAGAGCACCACAGAGGCCAATATAGAGGATCTGTGTTGTTAAGGGTGACCTCACTAGAGGTCTGTATAGGTAAAATGAGACTGTTAAAGGCCCATTCCGCAAATTGGGAGGCCTGTAGAGGTCTGTGTAGGTAGGGGGAACTAATATTGAGGTCCTTTTAGTTACAGAATTAGCCTTCGGAGGTCCCTACAGGTAACGAGAACTCCTATAGAGGTCCATTCAGGGTAGTAGGAGGTAGTAGAGCACCACTGGGGCCAATATATAGCATCTGTGTTGTTAAGGGAGACCTCACTAGAGGTAAAATGAGACTGTTAAAGGTCCATTCCGCAAAGTGGGAGGCCTGTACAGGTCTGTGTAGGTAAGGAGGAATGCTATAGAGGTCGATATAATGAAGTAGTAGTAAAATACAGTTTCTTATATGGCTCCTAGAAGTGGTCCAAAAATATTTTTCTTTGAGAAAAATTAAATTTGTTGTGCAATATAAACAAAATGTTGAACTTTTTTTCTTGAATTCCTTTACAATGTTGCCTGACCGGAGATTATTCGAGAGATTGTAACCATGACGTTTGCTGTTTTGTCGGTTATGCGTTACAAAAATATGCATTCCCATTAAACCGGCTTAAAATGAGTTAATCTGAACCAGCGCAAAAAAACTGCTACAAATGAAATTGAAAGTTGGTTAGAACTGGTCAGAAGCCAAAGACGTGGTCAAACCAACGGCCACTGAACTGAAATATTGACAAATTGCCAATGTAATTTGTCGATGGGAAATGAAGACAAAAAAACAGAAACAGAATTCCAAGAAACCACTTCGAAGCAATAACCGGCCATCGGAATGTAACAAATGTTTGTTAGCAACTTTTAGTGCCCGACACTTGACAAGAAGGGTGTCTGTTGTGATAGTGAGGGAATGGTGACAAAAGAAATGAGTGAATGAATGAATGAATGGTCCGTCCGTCCGTCCGGCTGTCCAACGTTGTAATCAAGCCATTTGGAGCAAGTCCAATGCCCGTGCCATTCATCAGTTGGCAGCTGTTACCCACAGCAGAGATCGTGGTAACACCTTTTGTTTTGATTTTGATTTTTTCTGTTCGTTACAAAATTTCTTCAAAGTGAATTTTTAAAGCCAGATACCCACACACAAACACACCGACACACACGTTTTAATTTCAAATGGTCTTTAATAGTGACAAAGCTTGCGGGTTTAGCTTGACTTAATTGTGGGGTTTAGCTGCAATTTTTGTTTGCCAAAACAAAAGAGCTTTTTCAGAGCTCTGTTTGGGTAGGCAGCATGTAGGAAGCTTGGCTTAGCTTCGGCGCAGGCGCACAACTGCACAACTCCCTGAGTGTCGATTAGATTTTCTGTTAGTCTGCAGCGGACCATTGCGGTAAACGGACGTCAAGTTAAAAGTCGTAAAAAATATAATTTTCGTTTAAAACATTCGGATTCGGATTTAATTACCCTGCACTATTTTTTTCTTTCGTTACATTTGTGGTTAATTCAAGTTGTGTGTGGTTTTAAACCAAATCCCCATTAATTGGGTTAATTTCTTCTGTGCGCGCGTGTTCGCCAGCGACAAGGAACCAAAACGAAACGAGCTTCTTTTAATTTGTCAACATAAAAATGCGTTTAATTTATTTATTCGCGGTAATTGGCTGGGGCCAATGCGTTTTAGGCCATGCCTGGAAGCCCATAGTGGGACATCTGCCACCGGCCACCTCTACCATAAGTGGTTCCAAGGCAACCTCGGCCACATTTACAAGTTCGTTTAGTTTACAGCAGTCGCATCCTGAATACGGCAGTAAAACGTCAGGTTATTCCACGGCCGAGGCAGCTGTAGTGGGTACACCAATTGGTGCCCCCAAGGAGCTAATAATTAAAGAAATACCCGCCGTAACTGTGGCTGAACCAGTGGCAGAGGTTCTTCCACTCAAATCCACCGTCAAGACCTATGCCACCACAGTGCCAGCTGCCATTAACTTTGGTGATGCCAGATTTGGTTACAAGGGAGCCGTGGCATATAGTGAGGTAAAGCTCCCAAAAAGGACCTTCTAAAATCCAAAAATTTTCCTAATTCCCAACTTTTCCCCTTTGTTTCTCCCCCTCTTCCCCCATTCTTAACCCTAGGACCAATGCTCGGTGAAAAAATATGCCTTCAATCACGACGGCATTGTGGAATATGACAACGAGGTACCGGAGCTGTCGCAATTTACCATTTGTTTCTGGATGCGTTTTACCAATCACAGTGGCGATCATGTCATTTTAACATATTCGGGTAAGTGTCGTTTTGTTGTTGTTGCTGTTTTTTGTTTTGTTTTGAAAAGCTTTTAACGGATTTGCTATTCATTACTGGGTGATTAGTACAGTTGGTATGTTGTTATAAGCGGATTTTGTTGTCATTAATTGTTGTTTGAAGTCTTTTTTGTTCTTGTTGTTGTTTCTGATTTCTTGAAAAGAATGCTGGGAAATTCTTAACCGCATTTCAATACAATGTTTGTGGTCTGAATTAAAACAAAAAAGTAAAGCAACGGGCAAAGAACGACAATGTCGCAAATCGAATAAAAAATTAAAAACCCCTAAAAAGTGATTCTGCTGGCCTCTATGAGCATTTTTCCTACCTATATGAACCTCTAATGAGCCTCTGGTAACCTGTATGAACCTCTATGCATCTCCAATTCCCTTATACATACTTCCATAAACCCCTATCATAGCTATAAAGCCCTGAATCGCAATCATCCTTATCTTAAGGGACCTCTGTAGGGTGTATTCCTACCTTAAAATCAACTTATTAGACTTCATAAAACTTTACCCTATCCATAGCGACCTCCAAATAGATTCTAGTAACCTGCAGGAGCCTCTATGCAGCTCCTATTTAGTTTTAATGACCTTCAGAAAGTGCCATTTTAGTTAGATGGGTCTATAAAGAAATATTCCTTGCCTCTAGGGACCTCATCAAGGCTCCTACATATCTATAAATACTAGCAGGATATGGACCAGCAGGATACGGACCTCTATACGAGTTCTCTTAACCCAGAAGGACCTTGTCAAGTGTTCCGCCTGTCTTTAGGGACCTCCGAAAGGTTTCTTCATAGCTATACCGACCTCTATATGAGTCATCTTAGCCCAGAAGGGCTTTATCAAAGATTCTGCTCGACTATAGGGGCCTCCGAAGGGTAACCTAGTAGGATCTCTTCATGTGCTCCCTTTGTATTTAGGGACCTCTGAATGTTTCCTTCTTAGCTGTACGGATCACTTTATGAGTTCTTCTAACCTATAAATTCCACCTCAAGAGTTATCTTTGCCTATAGCAACATCCGAAAGCTTCCTTCTTAGCTAAACGGACATTTTTCATTTTTATGAGTTCTCCTAACCCAGAATAACTTCAGAAAGCTTCCCTCTTACCTATACGGACCTCTATATGAGTTCTTCTAACCCAGAAGGATTTTATCAATTTTAGGGACCTCCGAAAGGTTCTTTTTACCTATACATGCCTCCATATGAGTTCTCTTAGCCCAGAAGGACCTCGTCAAGTGTTTCGTTTGTCCTTAGGGTCCTCCAAAAGGTTCATTCTTAGCTAAACAGAACTCTTTATGAGTCTTCCTAACCTATATATACCTCCTTAAGAGTTTCCATCGCCTATAGGGACCACAAAATTGTTACTTTTAGCGAAACTAACCCAGAACCTACGAAAGGTTCCTTCTTACATATACGGACCTCTATGTGAATCCTCCTAACCTATAGTACCTCCTACAGGGTTCTTCTAACCCAGAAGGACTTTATCTAAGATTTTTTGTTTTTAGAGAGCTCTGAAAGATTGCTTCTTATCTATATGGACCTCTATATGACTCCTTCTAACTCAGCAGAACTTTATCAAAGGTTCTACTTGTCTTTAGAGACCACCGAAAGGTTCCTATATACGGAACTCTATATGATTCCTCCTAACCTGTGAATACCTCCTCAATAGTTATCCTTGTCTATACGGACCTCAGACTGGTTACTTTTTACCTATACAGACCTCTATATGAGTCCTCCCATCCACGAAGGACCTCATCGAGAGTTCTCCTTGTCTTTGGAGGCCTCCTAAAGGTTCATTCTTAGCTATACGTACCTCTTTATGATTTTTCATAACCTTATACGTACCTCTTAGCTATACGTACCTCTTAGCTATACGTACCTCTTTATGATTTTTCATAACCTACAAATGTCTCCTCAAGAGTTCTCGTTGTCTTTAGGGACCTCCAGAAGGACATCATCTAGAGCTCTTAAGGTCTTTCGGGACCTACAAACCGTTCCCTTTTAGCAATATGGAGCTTTGTATGATTTCACGGCCATGGATTTTCTATGGAAAATTTTTAGAACCTTCTAGGTATTATAGAATGTCTATAGAAAATATTGACCCTATCAATAGCCGTAGAATGGCAAAAATGGTAGAATTTTGTTTCAAAAAGGAGGTCCTTTGTGCCAAATATTTCCTATAGACAACCATTTTTGGTCCCCTTTTTAGGATCCTAATATTTATGAACCCTGAAGATGCTACACATTTTTCTAGGGAATTGTTAGGACCTACATTTGAAGCCATCAATTTCCCATTGCCCTTTCCCCCATTGTTTTGTTGACCGGAAAAATATTTCCTCTAAAAATATTTCATATCACCTACTGCTCTACCAAATAATGGCCACTAACCATATCCGGTCAGCTTCGGTTACCATTGAAATGGACATCAAAAAAGCCCATTACATATTTTTGACACACAATTGGCAGTCGAATTTATTCATTGAGAGAGATGGAAAACGGAAACCCGTACGGATTCTTCCGCTCCATTCAAATGGTCGACAACTGTGAATGGCCAATTTTGTATTCAGACAATATTATTTCCTTACTGCTTTACATTTTCCAAAGCATCCTAACGAAATTCAAAAACATTTTCCTTGTAACATAGATTCGACAAAAAGGCATCACATTATTTCCCCCCCGTCTATTACCCTGTAGTTGAAGATCTTCTTCAGCTGAAAGCGATGCTTAGTTTTAAAATGACTATTGGCATCGTTTACTTTTTGTTGTTGGTCAATTGTTTACCTACTTCGAGAGAAAGACTTGGATGTTGGCTAGGTCTGTATGTCTGCCTTTTTTTTGGTGCTGTGGTAGCTGAACGACTGCTGGTTGCATCTTCTTCGTCTACCATTTGAAAAAATGGTAGATCTGCTGTCGGTTGCGCAAGACTAATTTTGGGTTATGAAGTTTTTTTTCTGTTTTTTTTTTGAGTATCCCCAAAAACATTATTAAATGCTTAGAGAAAAAAGTGAAAGGAAGCCAACTTCCTGCTGAATGTGCCACGATCATCATCGACGTCGTCATCGTCATAGCTATGCTTTGGGTTCGGTCTAAAGCGCCAAAGTGTGTGCATCGTTTCTCTTAGTGGTGAAGCAGTTGGCCAGGTTTTTTTGTTTGAGACTTTGACAAGTCATGCGAAAACTCAAAGACATTTTTCTTCAATTTTATAGAGAGGGTCGGAGTGGTCAATCCGCCTCTAGAAGGTTCCAAAGTTTTTTTTATAGAAAATCCAAGGCCTCTATGAGAGTCCAAAATGTTTTTATATAATATCTATGGCCCATAGATAGGTGCAAAAACTGTCCAAAAAAAAAATTCATGGCTCCTGGAGGGGTTCAAATATTTTTGATGGAAAATCCATAGCTCCTAGAGGGGTCCAAAAATCGAATATAGAATATGCATGGCCCCTAGGGGAGACACAACTAAATTCTATAGAAAATCCATGGCCACCAGAAGATTGCAAAGATGTTCTATGGAAAATCCATAGCCCCTAGAAGGTTCCAAAAATGTGCAATAGTACATCCAAGGCCCATAGAAGGTTGCATAAAATTTCCAAAGAAAATCCATGTCCCACAGAAGGTTTCAAAATTCTTCTATAACAAATCCATGGCCCCTAGAAGTTTGCAAGAATTTTCTATAGCAAATCCATGACCATGAATGGCCAAAAATTTTCTATAGAAAATCCATGGCCACTAGAAGCGTCCTAAAATGTTCTATAGAAAATTTATTGCCTCTAGAGAGGTCAAACAATTTTTTTATAGAAAAACTAAAGCCCCTAGGCGGGTCTTAATTTCTTTCTATATAAGTCCTTGGCCTCTATGAAAATAAATGATCTTTAAAGGAGTCCAATAATGTTTTGTAGATAATACAAGGGCCTTACAAACTTCCAAAATTTTTCTATAGAAAATCCATGGGTCCTAGAAAGGACCCAATTTTTTTCCGAAGAAAATCCGTGGATCCCGGAAGTGTCCAAAAATATTTATAGAAAATCTCTAGGGAATATATTTTTGGGCTCCAAAAATGTTATATGTGTCAAAGGCCCCTAGAGTGAACCCATTTTTGGTATCTTCTCATGGCAACCCTGTTAAGAGCTGCCACTGGCTTTTGTAAAGCAGATGAATCAGTGGGGTAATGGCCAAATGTGGAGAAATAAAAATAAATAAACCGCACAAGAAATGTAATGGTCAATTTCAAGTTGCAAAGCAAAGACACTGACTGTCTCTCTCTCTCCATCCATCCATGCATTACATAATTGCTGGAAACGTGAAAAAACAACAACAGCAGCAACAACAGCAAGTGGATGTTGCTGCTGCTGCCCCGTTTCATGTCGTTGATTTTGTCCATTGAGATGGTGTTGTTTATAATGAAAATGAATTTGTTGTTGTTGTCGGTCTCATGTCTAGTTAGGCCGGTATTGGCTTAGTAGGCCTCTATGTTTCGTTTTCTGATTTTTTTCTTCATTGCTTCGGAATTTCCATTTGAATTCACATCACTGCTGGCCAATTTCCCATCACCGTTGCCGACCAGACCAGGAGAATTGCTGCAACAATTGACACAAATTTGCTTAACAGTGCAAGCGTGAATTCAAATGCCCAAAACCAACAACAACAACAAAAACAAACAAAAAAAGTAAATTCGCACCGCACGAATAGTTGCCAAGTTTGCAAAACTCAATTACTAGGTTACTGAAATGGGTTGCAATAACCAACCAGAGAACCTCTTTTCCACGAAAATAAAAAAAACGAAATGATGTTCACACAGTAAACATTTTATGTGGATTTTTATGTGGAGTTTTGTAAAGGTAAATTGGGAATGGACAGTGGGAACCAAAAACGTTTTGAATTTTTTTATAGAAGGCCCCTAGAAAGGTTAGGGTCCAATTTTTTAAAGAAAATTTTTCTATTGAAAGTTCTATTGAACATTTTTGAAGCCTGGATTTTCTGTAGAAAATGATTGCAACCTTCTAGGGGGCATGGATTTTCTATAGAACATATTTGGACCTCTTCTAGGGACCATCGATTTTCTATAGAACATTTTTGGACCCTTCAAGAGGCCATAGATTTTCTATAAATTTTTTTGGACCTTCTATGAGCCATAGATTATCTATAGACAATTTTTGAACCCTTTTAGGGGCCATGGATTTTTATTGAAAAATTTTGAAACCTTCTGAGGGCCATATATTTTCTATATACAATTTTCGGACCCTTCTAGTAGCCATGGATTTTCTATAGACAATTTTTGGACACTTCTAGGAGCCATGAATTTTATATGGAAAAGTTTGGGACACTTCTAACGGCCATAGATTTGGTAAATTTTTTTTGAACCCTTTTGGGGCCATAAATTTTCTATGGAAAAGATTTTCTATAGAAATTTTGGAAGGTTCTGAAGGGAGTAGATTTTCTGAAGCAAAAAAATGTATACCCTACTGAGAGCCTAGGATTTTCTGTACAAAAATAGAAAACGTTTCTATAAAAAAATTTTGAGCCCTCTATTAACAAATACCAGTCTGCATGCAAAAGAGACATCTACAGACCTTAAACTGTCATGCACACTGGGAGTGGATGTCTTTGCTAATGGTAGTACAACGATTACATCCGACAGGTGTCGTTTCTACACATCAATATCTTATGGACTTCTGTGGTCGATATTATCCGAACGTCTTACCGGAACGTCTTTTACATCTTTTGAAACTGATACTAATCCTTCCTCAATGTGGCTTTTCTTGATGCCGGATCCAAATCGGTGGCCGATTCGTCCAGCTCGTAAAAGCCTTACCACATCTGCAGCCTTTTGGCTTAGTATGAAGCCATAGGAGTCGTTTCTAATCATCGATATCTTATGAACTTCTGTGCTTGAACCACATACTAAGCCGCCCTCAACAAACTATAACCTAAATTGTTTGTCACATTCCTTGACGCTGGAAAAATCAAATGGGTGACAGATTCATCGAACTCGGAATATGGAAACATAGCCTCACCACTTTTGTCTGCAGCCTTTGGTCTCAGATATGAAGCCAACTCGCGATACATGTCCATCACAGCCTTCTTTGTTGAAGCCTGTTTCTGAATCAGAATTACTGCGGTCAAAAAGCATTTTTACTGAGGAAACCTAAAACATATTATTAACAATGCCGCATATATATGTTTCTTAATAAAAATTCAGCATTTTTGTGACTCATGTAGAAGAGACATCTACCGACGTTAGTAGGGGTGATTGTCTTTGCTATTAGTTGTACTAAAATATTCCCCTATAGATGTCGTTTCAACTCCTACATATTTGATGGGCATCTGTGATTGATGTGACAGAATTTATGATTAAATTAGGTATCACATCGAGCTACATCTCTGAAATGTTAGCTTGTAACATCTTGCCGTAAAAGATTATAAAATTCTGGTAATTAATTACATAATGTACCAATAGATGGCGTTGTGGGGAAACAAATTATACCTTAACGACTAGAATTTGACTGAAAACTGGAGGAATGAACTTAAATTCTTAAACTTATGAATTAGTATAATGGCCACAGTAGAAAATATTGGCCTTGTTATGGAGAATTATAGAAGGCATTTAAGAGGTCTCATAGCTTTGATTAAAATGCCAAAAAACCTTCGGACATATTTCAAATCCGTAAACATCTATAGTATGCTACAGGGTCTTGCAATCTGAAAATCCGAATTGCAAAATAACTTCAATTTTTTGTTATTTTGCAAATAATCCTCAGTAAATTCGGAAATTAAATTTGATTTTTATGTTGAGTATCGAAATCAATTACTTTCAACTTTGGTGGAATAAATCAAATTTGATTTGAATTGGTTATATAATAATTATGTATGTATGTTTGTAAGATCCACACACATAATCTCATATAATTATGAGCAACAAAAATTCCGCAGCAATGAGATTTCTTTAGCTAATGCAAATGTAACGTCTTTTTTACGACTTATAATCATCCGCACATGATTATTTTGAAATTACACTTAATTTCGAATGTAATCCGTAGCATAATGTTTTAGCTAATATGTGATGCCGGTTGATTAGTGGGTTGTTCGGTCGGTCGGTCCGTCATGAAAGACAATGGGTATCATTACGGCAATTGTTTTGTGATTAATTGCCTTATTTACTGTTAAAGTTGGCCCAGATTCGAAATTTTTTGTTATTGTTTATGTAATTCATGCTGTATTGTTATCGCATAACCCTTTTTGTTTTTGAAAGTTAAAGAGAATTAATTTAATTGAGAGTCAGTTTTTCGAGAGGTTAAAAGATTCCTAAATTAAATAATTAAAAAAGGTCGTTTATAGGTCTTTAATTAAATGACATCATTCTAAGGGTTCTCAACAAATAAAAGGAGCTATATAGATTTTCTGAAATCTATAGGTTAGAAATCAGCATATATATCTATATATAAGCCATAAGTAGTATGGACCCTCATAGAGATATATGGTGAGAATCATTTTTATAGACTTCTAAACCTTCATGACTTTCTTCTTTGGGCTATAAATCCCTTTCAGTGAAATTCTTTGGATTAATAGGAATATTTTGAGGACTTCCTTAAAATGAAAACCTATTTTAGATCTTTTCCGTATTCTAGAGATATATTTCAGGATAAAATATAGGAATGAAGGATTTCACAAAGTTTTTGATAGCGTACAAGGCGTCAATAGATGTGTTCGGTATTATTGAAAGGATCAAAAGCCTTTCGTAGAGGTAGGTGGACGATAGTTGGCCTCCGAAGAAATCGTAGATATAATTGAGAATGTCTTTTCAGGAATTTGTGTCTAATAGCAAGCCCTTGTAAAGTTAGAGTATATTTTCTAGGTCCAAGAGCCTTGTTATATTTTAGGGAACTTCTTAGATGTCTTGAAGGAGATATAAGACCTTCTTGAAGGTTTTTGATAACACAAAAACTCTTCTGTGAAATTTTCCGAAAAGGAGCTGTATACATTTTCTGAAATCTATAGGTTAGAATTCCGCATATGTTCCTATATATAAACCATAAGTAGGATGAAGCCGGATTTTATTTATTTTTTGTTCAGCCAATCTGTTTTTTTTGATTTATTTTGTGTACAGATATACTTTCGTCAAATGGTAATTGTGTAGTCGTCATATAGTCCACCTTGTTCTAAGCTATGATATATTCGTAATAGTAATGACACCTATATGTCGTTTTGCTTTGTGGTTTGGGTCTACGCTTATCATTTTGTCCGATAGTTGGCAATTAACAATGGTCAACATAATGTAGATACGGCTTTTGGATTATATTTTATTTGAAATAGGGTGTATTTTCGATACAAATCTAAATGGAACTAAAATTATTAAATTCAATCATTTCCCGATTTTCCCTTCTAAAACTATGCCACTCTTTTTAATAGATCAGGATTTTATTTTATTCTACAGATCTATAGATGGCTTATATTGGGAGATTTAATATTTACAAGAAACACCAGTTATAGTTATAATATCATAGCCAAATAACGACACCAACATGTCATTTTGCTTTGTGGTTTGGGTCTACAATTAACATTTTGCCCGATAGTTGGCAATTAACAATGACCAACATGATGTAGATACGACTTTTGAAATAGAGTGTATTAGGGACATCCACAAGAATAGCAATAAAATATTTTCGATAAAAAATCGAAATAAAAATAAAATTATTAAATTTAATTCTTCCACGATTTATTCTTAAACGTTGGCCTAAAAGTTATTTACAATATTCCCTATTATTACAGGATTTAAGTTTATTTTTTTGATACATGAGGTATTCTATAGATTTATATATGACTTATAATGGGAGATGTAATATTTACAAGAGACACTAGTTATAGAATTGATCATCCTTCAATCTGTTTTACTCAGGAATAGCTTAGTCAAGTAACGACACCTACATGTCGTTTTGCACCAGAACAGGTCGTGTAACAGGACAGTCATGGTGTCGCTAGACCTATCAAAGGCATTTGATACCGTCAGTCACGCCAAGCTGTTCGAGGACATCGAGAGAACAATCCTCCGGCCAAGTTTGAAACGTTGGATCGTAAACTATATGTGTGGACGCCAGTCGTACGTGGAATTCAGAGACAGGAAATCGAAGGCCCGTAGAGTTAAACAGGGAGTTCCCCAAGGAGGGGTGATATCTCCTGAACTGTTTAACCTCTACCTCTCTGATATTCCACGCCCACCGGACGGCATAAAGATCGTAACATATGCGGATGATTGCACGATTATGGCGTCAGGACCTAAAATTGATGACATTTGCGAGAGGCGTGGATGTCGCTGATTTTTTCCGGTCGAGGAATATGAAAATATCCGCCACTAAGTCAACGGCCACACTGTTTACCACATGGACAACGGAGATGAGGCTATCTTTGTATGTGCAGGTCGAGGGGTCCACAATTCCGACCACTAATTACCCCAAGGCTTTAGGGGTCACATTCGATAGCCTATTCAAGTCGTCCGCGCATGCCACAGCTATTTGCGATAAAGTCAGGAGCAGAAACAATGTTTTCAATTCGCTAGCCGGCGGCAATTGGAGAGCTGACAAGGAAACCTTGTTAATGACTCATATAGCAATAGGCCGGTCTGTGGTAAACTATGCGGCGCCAGTGTGGTCCGCTAACGTCAGTGCAACGCAGTGGAAAAATCTTCAATCCTGCCAGAATACCGCCTTGAGGACTGCAAAAGGGTGTCTCCTCATGACTCCAATAGACCACTTGCATGAGGAGACGAAGATCCTTCCTGTGCGTCAACACAACAAGATGTTGTCGATGTAATACCTGCTTGGGTGTTATAGGAGCAGCCATCCGAACCGCTACCTAATGGATAGGCACCCACCACCCAGGCATGTCAGGAAGGATCTCCATGATCTGGAGAGAGAGGTCCAAAGGTACAAAAGGGAGCCTCTAGATCTAGAGCAGCAGCTACCTCGACAAACTAGAGTGGTCTTGGCACAACTGAGATCTGGATGGTGTAGCCGCCTCAATTCGTATTGGGCTCGAATTGATGGAGGGGTCGACAATGTCTGCCCGGCATGTGGTAACGGACCACATGACACGCTACATCTGTTCAACTGCCCAGCCAAACCCACTCACCTAACCCCATCTTCTCTCTGGACTCAACCAGTACAGGTCGCAGCCTTTCTGAATTTGGAGTTAGAGGCAGAATCAGATTAAAGAAAATTTAAAATACACAGCAGTACTAACTGCTACAACAACATGTCGTTTTGCTGTGGTTTGGGTCTACGCTTATCACTTATCCCGATAGTTGTTAATTAACAATCATCAGCATAATGTAGATACGGCTTTTAGAGCGTGTTTTATTTGAAATAGGGTGTATTAGGGACATCCACAAGAATAGTAATAAATTATTTTCGATAAAAATCTGAATAAAAATAAAATTAAATTCAATTTTTTCATAATTTATTAAAAAAAATCACCTAAAGATTACTTAGAAAGTCCCCTTAAAGTGTCTCCCTAAAATATGCTACTCTTTTTATTGGTTCAAGGTTTCAGTTTATTTTTTGATATATGAGATCTTCTATAGATCTCACATACTCATCTTCCATAATTTAATTTTTTTTTAATTTTTTGCTTTGTTGTTTTCTAATTTAGCCGAAGACGGCCATCGTGATTTTCAATTCTGGGTAGCCAATGCCAAAAATTCCAGCTTTATATCGATGGCCATAAAAGATCAGCAGGTATACAGGTATGTACAAAAACAATTTTGTTATTAAATAATTTCATTAGTTTGTAATTTATTTTCACAAAAAAAATATTCCCATAAATCCTTCAATCATTTCAC
The DNA here is from genome assembly GCF_032173495.1 of Musca vetustissima. NCBI lineage: Eukaryota > Metazoa > Arthropoda > Insecta > Diptera > Muscidae > Musca > Musca vetustissima. The sequence continues at coordinate 88,459 of NW_026882470.1, forward strand.
ACACGAAAACAAAAAGTAATTCAATCAATCATTCGATAATTTCTAAAGATGTTGGAATAAATTGTGTTCAATGTTCAATTCATTATGTTGTTATTTTTAATGTTTTTGTAGTTGTTGTTATTTTTTATTCTTAATTTTTTTATTATTGTTAACATTTTTATCTGTTTTTTATTATTTAGACTCAACTATCCATTGCGGGTCCGTCAGTGGCATCACACTTGCACATCATGGAATGGCAAAACTGGTGAATGGCAGGTCTGGCTAAAAGCCGAACGTATTGGGCGAGGTTTTCACAATTCCGTAAGTTTTATTTGTCTGTGTTTTTTCATTCATTTATTCAATTTCATTTTAATTTAATTTGATTAATCATTTGCGTCGGGTAATCAATTACAATCATAGATCTGATATGTCAGGAATTAAATGGTTTATGAGCAAAAAAAAAAAAATTAAATAACCTTTCACCGGAATGGAAGGGGGATTTATGACAAAAACTCGTCAGAGATTAAATGTAGTTCAAGTACGATAACACATGTGAAGCTAAAGAGATTTATAGCTATGATAAAAAACCTAAGTACTATTACGGAAAAAGAAAAATAACCAGTTCATAAATAGGGAATATATATAAGGGGGAACAAATTACAATTTTTATTTCCAAAAATAATATTCTTCCATGCTAAGGTTCGAGCTACCTATTTATAGAAGACTATAGAAAATATTACATAGTAAAAACCAAAAAGCTCTTAAATGACATCTACATATCGTTTTACTGTGGTTTGTGGCTAAACTTATTCAATAATGTAAATGTTGCTCGATCCACATGGTGTAGATACGCCTTGGTGAGCATGTTTGTTTTGAAATAGGGTGCATATGGGGGAGTCGACAATTTAAGCAATAAATATCTTCCATAGATAATAATTTAAAAAATAAAAAACGGCATGTAAGGATATAATGAATAGACGTCTGAAATAGGATATTCGCACTTCATAGGGAATTTTTCAGGCATAGAAGACATTTTCAAAGTTGTTCTAAACCATGGCAGACTGCTGTACAGGTCTTCCCGGAGAATAGGGCAACCCCAGGAGGATTTCCTTAATGTGTCCCAAGCATACGGTATGAAAATTCTATAATAAGGGATCCCATAAAGAATTTTTTTAGGAATCGTATTCATTTAACGAATCCCCTCGGCCTGAAAGTCCCTTAGACATATTTTCTAGAATGAGAGTATTCACATGGCTTTCTATAGGAACTTCATAGAGCTATACAGTGAGAATTCTTGCTACATGATCTATTATTATTAAATAAACTACGCAGAAAATTTTTTTGACTTCTAAACTCTCATAACATTTTTCTTTGGGCTATAAATCCCTTGTAGAGAATTTCTATGGATTAATAGGGATATTTTGAGGACTTCCTTAAAATGAAAATCTATTTTAGATCTTTTTCGTATTCAAGAGATAGATTTCAGGATAGAATAGAATAGGAATGAAGGCTTTCACATAGTTATTGATAGCGTACAAGGCTGCGATAGATGTTTTGATATTATTGAAAGGATCAAAAGGCTTTCGTAGAGGTAGGCGGTCGATAGTTGGCCTCCGAAGAAATCGTAGACATAATTGAGAACGACTTCTCAAAGTTATTCTAGGGAAAGAGTATATTTTCTAATTCCAAGAGCCCTGTTATATTTTTAGGGAACTTCGTAGATGTTTTCAACAAGATATGAGAACTTCGTGGAGATTGTAGATTACACACAACTCTTCTGTGAAAGTTTCCGAAGGTACATTATACTTCGAAGGTAGTGTTTGGTCCTTAAAGTCGTAATCTGTTCCACAGAAGACCTCAGTAAACAATAGACGACAATCGTAGAGATCTTCATTCAGATGGAGATCGTTTAAAGTGATATTTTATCAAAATGAAGACTTTTAATTAGGCAGATGCCATTCCCTAATTTTGTCATCGGAGTTTGTATAGTAGGGCATTTATGGGAACATTTGTTGGAACAGGGTATTTCTGAAATAACAAAACATAGGAAAATGAATACCCTGTGTGTATGTAGGAAAATGAATACCCTGTGTATTTCTTATTCCACAATGGGAGCACATTACAGGGGTCCCTAGCAATCGATATTTTCCAAAGAAATATTTATGATAATTCTAGAATCAGGGTATCTTCTTCATAATGAAACTGGTTGAGAAGATTGGAGTTTCAATGAATATTTTTTAATCACAGGGCGTCTCTAAAGTTTAAATAGAATAATAAAGCTTCCTGGGTACATTAGTAGAACAGGATGTCTCAGAAAATATTTTTTTTTCCAGAAATATTTATACAAATTCTGAATATAGGAGGTCTACTATATAAAGGAATATTTTGAGGATATCGAAGCTTTAGTGTTATGTTATAAGACAGGGTAACTTCAGATATAAATATAGGATGAATTTGTTCAGACAGGGTGTCTTAGAAATTATAATTTTAAATTAATGCTACCAGGAGGTCTTGTAACGCATTGTAGGACATCTTTCCCGAGGGTTATGAAATTCTAATTTAATTTTACTATTTTTTAATTATTTTTTTCAGCTTGTTGGTCACAAAATTCCACCCAAAGGCAAACTATATTCTGGTGGTCCCTCAGTGACAGGTAAAATCTCCGAAGGCTTACATTTCGAGGTAACGCTGATACAAATCTATCGTGTGGCTTTGAGTGCTGGTAAGGCCCATAGGGATCATAAACATCATCATGCCCATCATTTCGATCATGAGGGCAAGGAAATACATCCGACGACAAAGGCACCACCAGTGGTAAGATTTTGGAACTAGAAATCTTTATAGAAGATATAGATTTTTTTATATTTTTGAATTCTTTCAGATCAATCGCCCTCAGCCCATGCATACCTTATTGGCCAATGGTCAGATACCGACAAGGGTGCGTATAAATCTGGCTCAACCCCAGGCGGCAGTGGCTGGTAATGATATTCTACCGAATCCTACAACGGCTGCCGAACAGGCCTTGACAATTCACACGAATTTCATAAATGGACAAATAAATGCCGGATCGCGATTGGTGGCTCAGCAGCTGATTGGCCTGAATCAGAAATATGGACCACACGCCGCACAAACAGTAAATCGTCAGGCCATTATTGATCCCAATAATCCAGGCAAGGTGAAATTTGTGGATGAAACAGAAACCCACATTCTCTTCAAAAGGGATATGACCGGCCAAAAATCCGCCGGCAAGGATAAAAATCTACAAAAACGTGGCCTAGTATTTTTGGATGATGGTAGTATTGTAGATGATCCCTTGATACGCGGCCCTGGTGCTTTGAAATATGACGGTCTTGCGGAATTTGGTGGCCAACAGTTTAAGGAGGATTTAAGTGGAATTATGAATGTGGAAGATGAAATTTCCGAACATGATCGTGAACCAGCCGAGGAAGAGGTGAAGGCCGTTATGGCTTTGTGTGGTGCCTGTGATATGGAACCATTCCAGGGTGCCATTGTTTTCGCATGGAAAAATGCCCGAGAACATTTGAATAATGCCCTGCAGGGTTACAGTGTGGGACGATGTGGCAATTTTTAGGAATTAGATTTTAAGAATTAGTTAATCTCATGCGGAGGAGGGAGTTTTTTTTTAGCCACTAGTCAGGTTAACGAAGGTCAAAATTATTAAAAGAAAAAAGAAGCGGAACAAATGACTCGGGGTCCACCACAAGAAATGCAATTATTTTTATATACACTTTTATATTATTTAATAATTATTATTTTTTTTTTTTTAAATAAAGAAATTTTTTATAAAAAAAATAATGGTGACTTACCTTGGATTTGTGTATGTGTTGGTTTTTATATTCCGAATCGAATTCCGGTTCGCTGAAGTAACTCTAAGGACGGCAAAAAAGAAAGGAAAAATATTAGATATAATATTCCGAAGTAAAAGTGTTTTAATACTTACCTGATCCTGATCCCAATGTGGTGGATTTGGTTGTGGCAGTGGCTGTGGTATCCCTGGACCACCTGGCAACATTTGTGGCGGTGCTGCCACCTCAGTCGATTCGAACAAGCGTAAAACTGAACGATCTCGTATTTCCCGCAAATGCGAGCGGACATCCTCCAGTTCATAGAACATATCCTTGCTGGCATCATGGATATATATCTTCACATTTGGCCCCTCCAAATAGGCCATTGTCAATTGGCGGGGAAAGGATCGAACAAATAGCGCCCTCACCGTATCAATTGAGGTGATTTCATTAGGCAGCACTGCCATTTTTGTTTCCGAACGATATTGTAAAAATACCAAACCTAAAAATGCCGGCCAAATGGATCCAAAAACGAAAAGAGAGTAAGGAGAGAGATAAGTAGACGTTGTCAGTTTGACTGTCGGAAACTGCATTTAGGTAGGCTATGTGTGACACCATACCTAGAGGTCTTTCTAAGGTTTTCGAAGGTGTACGCACAACGGGTAACGAAGAACGTTGCTTACCGCCACGTCTAAACCCAGTACTGGCCGTTTCCACCTCAGACATAATACCGGGATCATCATCGAACAGGGGTCCTTGATTGATGGGTGTGTAGCCGCGAAAGGGTTGGGCCTGCAAAGCAAAACAACAAAATCATTAATTTAGTAAATTTGAGATTTTGAAGATGGCATGTGAACCTACCTTTTTACTTTTCTGCATGCGTGTGTTCATCTGAAAGAGAGAAGGGGATTAATATTTTATAGTGATATAGAGGATTGTTGGGATGTGAACAAGAATTGTTTAAAAATTAGCTACGGAAATCTTCAACCTAAAATTGTCATTTTATGGGTACTACAATCCTTCCCAGACCTGTCCCTCTACTACAACCGGTATCCTCAAAAAATATTTTTTTCAGCTTGAGGGGTCACATAATTCTTTTTAAAGGGAAACCCTTTTCTGCCGATCCCTAAGTAAATGGCAAATATTTAGAAGGTTTCCAATACAAATCTATCGTATGGCTTTAAGTGCTGGTAAGGTTCATAGAGATCATAAACGTCATCCTGCCCTGAAGTTGCTTGGAGGTTGAACCTCATTCGAGGATTGGTATTTTGTTGCGTAGCTCTCTATTCCGAAAGTTGAGATTTTTCATTTTCAAAAATATATTTTTGGGGGAATATTTTAGGCAAAAATATATAATTGTAGATTTTTTTTAAATTCTGACAATTTGCAAGGTCGAAGGTAATGAATGACCTACAGCCATATCGGATAACTTCATAGGTGAAGTCTATCTAACTATTATCCTACTCTATATTTTTCTCATGAAATATCAAATATGATCGAAATGAAGGAGACCAGAGTATGCCTAAACTCTATGCCTTTTTATGATTTATTTTTTAGATTTTAGATTTTTATTCCGACAAAAATTTTTTTTTGACACTGAAAGGGTTAAGGCGTTCACACATTATTTTATTTAACCTATCATTGCATATTTTACGGGGTAAAGGGATATTCCGCAAAATAATTTATAAAACTGTTGCATATCTTTAGGGAGCTGTTTGAAGTATGCCGAAGTTTTATAAATATAAATATAAGTAAGCGAAGGCGAAACATGAAATTAATGAGGAGAGTATGGGAATTTTATATTACCTTTAAGAGGTATATCTATTGTGGGGGGATGTATATCTATTTATATTACCTATAAGAGGTATATACAAAATTGTGGGGAAAAGCTTTATAGATATTATGTGTAAAGATTACAGCCCTTTCGATTATGCAGGGCGACAAAAAAATTTCTTCAATGACGATTTTCATTTAGAAGAGCCCATAATGGCGGAATTTAAATCTCAAATGTACTTCGCCCTATGGTGGAGGTTGGAGATTGGTGGATTGGAAGGAAAAATTAAATTCTAAATCTCTAAAATCTAAATCTCTATCCTGGCGTCATTACAACTTACAGTTTGACATCGCTGCTCAATCGGCTTTAAACTCTACGGCGATCAAAAATATATGGTGTCTGAACTGATAATTAATTGAAATAATTACATATTGAATGAGCTCCATAATATACCCTACTACATACATAACACCACAATATAACCTACTTCACAGCATCGAGACTATAATGTACTCATATAATATAGCATACTTTTAGGAGAAAACTATTTCAAATGTAAAACTAGGTTTTATTTAGTATGAACAGTTTAAAGCCCAAATAAAGACATTATTTTAGAAATAATTTTTGTATTTACTATGTTTAACAGTACTGAGGGTTCTGATTACAAGGATATACAGTTTACTTTGTGCTGAAATCCTCACGTTTGTACGGAAATCCTCAATTCAGTCCGTATAACATTTCGTATAGGTTGTTTAAGAGATTCATAAAACCTATACCAAATTTTATACGAACTCGTGAGGATTTCAGTACGAAGAAAAATTTGTATCCTTCTGATCAGGACCCTAAAGGCTGCTTCTAATAAATTCCAAAAATATATCTAAAATAATATCAGTTTTAGGGCCATAAACTCTCCATTCTATATATAAACTAGTTTACCCATTTCACATTGTTTTCTCCTAAAAGTATGCTATTTTATATGAATTTATTATAATCTCCATGAGGTGAAGTAGGGTATATTATGGAGCTCACTGCTCTACAATTTAAATTTTATTAAATTGTACCCACTCCTGAAAGTATGCTATTTTTTTATTAGTTTATTATTTACTCACTCCTGAAAGCATGCTTTTTTTATATTTCATTATTATTATAATTTCCACAATATGAAGTAGGGTATATTTGGGAGCTCATGCTATTTGTAATTAATTAAAATAATTATGAATTTAGGCACATATTCTAGATTGCCGTCAAGTTAGCAGTTATTATATTGTAATTTTTTTGGATTTTGGATTTTTTTTGGTAGAGATTTTGTTGAGTTTGGAATTTGAAAAAAAAAATATTTTTCCTTCCATCATACACATTTTTATGAGGGTGAAGGGTATATTAGGTTCGTAAGGACAGAAAAATTTAATTTAGAACATTTGTGCCTAATTTACGTTCCGCCATTTCTGATCAATGATTTTTTATTATTTTATTTTTTTAAAGGAATATATGATTGCCTACTTTTAGGGGGTAGACGTAATACTAAACATTAATAAATACATTTTTTTTTATTTTGGGGCATTGATTTCACTTTCGTCCTCAGCTTTCCTCCACTCTGAAGTTTAATAAAACAAAAAATTCTACCCACTGCAAATATTGGTCAGATTATTCGAGGCTATTGAATTTCTAATTTATTTTGTTTACTTCCTTTGTGTTTTATTTATCACTGAAATGCTACACTTCACACTGAGAAAGATGAAATTTTTTTTGAGAGAAACTCCCACCAAAAATAATAAAAAAAAAATAAAAATTTTTAGAAGTACCACTTACCTCCAAGTCCATGGATTTAAGAGTCTGCTGTTGATTTTGTTGATTGACATAGGATAGCATATCGCCACCCAAGGTATGGCGACGTGGATCTTCGCGACGCATATTGCGTCTTCTGTCTGTACACACACACGAAAATGGGCGAGGGAAGAAAAACAATCGAGAGGATGAGGAAGAAAAATTACTTAAAAGTCCCCTTATAGAAGAAAAAATTTACTTCGTGTCGTGGAGGTTGGTTGGTAATATTTACCTTGTTCGCTATTTTGCATATGACCGGATTTCATATCATTTTGCCAGTTTTCATCTGAGGCTGTAGGTGGGCCGGGGGTCGTTGTGGATTTGAGGAACAAGGAAATGGTGACAAAATGCCATTAAACACCAGCACGAACAGAAGCAGCAGCAGCATTATTATCGTCACCACCAATATGTAATGCAGCCACCATTATGACAGGACACGGAGTTTTTTGTTTTTTGTTAAACAAACAAAGGCATTAGGAATAAAACCCCGAGAAGTTGTAGTAGAAGAAGAATGGCACCAACAACAACAACAAAAACACGGGAAACGCTTAATGAAAAATTCAATTGCGCTTTCGTGTTTGCCTAATGTGGTGGTCCTGCCATGTGTACTTACCGCCCTCACGTCCTTTACGTTTCTTTTTCGAACTACTGCCACTGGAGGCACTGCTGCCGCCTCCGCCGCCACCACTGCTGCTACCTCCTCCTCCACCACCACCACTGCCACTGTTGGCATTTGAAGAGTTCGCTGAACTTTTATCTTTGCTTTTCCAGCGTATTAACATTTCGAGCGGCTAGAACAGGCCAGAGCCTATGGTTGCAGGGCAAAGAGGAGAGGGAGAGAAACCAGTAAAGAGAGAGGATGTAATGAAGACAGAAATCCAGGAATTTTTGAATTTTTTTCTTGTAAGACAAAAAAGGAACAAAAATGAAACCCACATAAAGGGTATCCTTGCTGAAACAGGTTTTATGGGGACCCCAGAGAAAGAGAAAGAGAGGGAGGGGGTTGAATAAAGGATAACAAAAAAGGATTTTGTTTTATGTTATCTTGGTAAAATAAATATTTGATGTGCAATGACAAACACTAAGACCCCCTCCCATTCCCTTCTCACACTCCTTCAATATAACTTGTAAAAAATGCACAGGATAACCCAGTCAGGATATGCCACCTAGACTGTGGCCGGATAAAATGTGTTAAAAGGACAATGTTGGAATACAACACACAACGACGAAAAAAAAGTCTCATGAATTTTTGATAAATTCTTCTTAAGTAAAGTTCTACAACAACAAGAAGAAGGACGAGGCAGAATTTTATGGCTTTCGGCTAGGGAGGGTGGCCAGGCACCAGAAGCAATCAAGCAGCCAACGAGCTAGTCAGCCAACCAACCTGCCAGCCGGGTCAAGAGGATGTTTTTGAGGTGGCTGTTCAGAAGGGAAATCCAGTTCCGATTCCGCAACAACAAACCCCTCCACTGCGCATGTCCCTGTTACACATATGAAATTTCACAGTTCATCGGAACAGAGGGTCGTTGTCGGTCACACAATTCGTGTTTGTTTATGTTTGAAAAATTCAAACAAATATTTTGCCGGTAGGTATTTCACCAGGACAACAACAGAAAAAAAATATCACGTGCATTCGAACTGAAAACAAAATAGAGAAGTCCACCTCTCTCTTGCTCTCTCCGCCAAAACACTTCTCTCACAAAACTCTACTCTGAGCAAACTTCGTAAAAAATTTCTTGAGAGCCCTAATGGACGGACTTTGGTGAATTTGAAAAAAGTTGGGTAAGGTTATTGCCGAGCAATGTCTTTCAAATTACTCTGCGCCCAGCAATGACTTGAAAACTTTGGGGCAGCAATTTCAGGGAGTTGTTGTGCTAGACCTTAGGCGTTTTAAGGTTTCAAAGTAACTGGGAATTTTGTTGCTGTGTTTTTTCTTCATCGACGATTTTTTTGTTGTATTTCTTTTGCATTTTTTTTGGGTACTTGGTTTAATGTTAAAGTTGAAGTGCTACATATATATATATTTTTTTTTTGACTCAATCAAAAATTCCTTTACAGCATCCACAACACTTTTTTCACATGTATAGGAATTTCTTGCAATTTCTTTTTTAATTCCACAATTTTTATTTATTTATTTTTTAACAATTTCCATCATTTATTTCCTTTGCAACTTCATCACAAATTCACACACGAAACACACCTTTTATTAAAAATTTCCAAATTTTTTAATAAATTTTTTCACAGGATTTATCCTGTATTCCTTTTTTCACTCCACTCCCTTTTTCCGTTTTCCTTTCTTTTTTTAAATAATTATTTTCTTTATTAAAAAATTTTAATAGCCTTTTTTTCTAAGCAAAAAATTAAATTTTGCTTTTAATAGGAATTTTTTTTTGTTGAGCTTTTGATTATTTTCTTCTTGGCTGTTCGTCTATGACCGTATGAACCGTTCGATACTTCTTAAATGCCTCTGTGAAATTCGTGTATATCATAGAAGAGTTTCCGCCCTAAATGCTGCCGATTTGCCATGAACTAAAAACGCGCATGTGTTATCCTTGTACACCACACCAGAATAGTTTGAAAAGCATATGGGAAAAATGAAAACACACAAAGGATGTAACAGCAAGAACAATTCGAATGCCTAAAAGTAGGCAATAAATATTCAATTTATTTATTGATTTAAGAAATAGGAAATATGAACTATGGTATTTAGGAACAAAAGTTATGAATTTAAGCAAAATAGGAACTACTATTTTTATCGATAAATATAAAAGCTACTGGATTTTATTGTGTGAGGACCCCCAGTGAAATTTAGCGTAGAATATTTCTCTCATTGACTCCGACCCTCTAAAATATGTAAATAATACTCAAATTGGCTAATTATGAAGTAGTACTTAACAACCACAAAGTTGTAGATTTTCTCCACAATAAACAAATTGAGACGAATATTTCTTATATAAATATTATACCTATAGATTTTTGTTGTTCGGTGACCCTTAGTCGAATTTAGTGTAGATTATTTTTCTCCTTAAAATTATTCCTCTAACTTGAACAGAAAATTGAAAAATTGTAAATTTTTAGATGTGCGCAAAATGGTCTTAATGAGTTACATATTTTCTAACGAAAGCGATTTTCATATTTTATGCATAAAAGTTAAAGATATAGGATTTTATATGATGAGGACCCATAGTGAAATTTTGTGTAGAATATTTCTTTCATTGATTCCGACCTCCTAAAATGTATAAATAATACTCAAAATGGCTAATTCTGAAATAGTACTAAGTTAAATCAAAGTTGTAGTTTTTCTCCGCAATAAACAAATTCAGACGAATATTTCTTATATAAATATTATAGATACAGATTTTTGTTATTCGGTGACCCTTAGTGGAATTTAGTGTAGATTATTTCTTCCATTAGGATCGCCCTCCTAAAATAACTCACAAAGCGGCAATCTGTCAATTTTGGAAGTACGCAAAATGCATCGAGTAAATCAAAAAAATTCTACTAAAATTGATTATCATATTTTATGTATATAAGTTAAAGATATGGACGTTTGTTGGTAGGTGATCCATAGTGAAATTTAGTGTAGAACATTTCTTTCATTGGTTCGAATCCTCTAAAATAGAAAAATAATACTCAAATTGACTAATTCTGAAGTAGTACTTAGTCAAACCAAAATTTTAGTTTTTCTATGCAATCAACAACTTGAGACGAATATTTCTCATATAAATATTATAGATACAGATTTTTGTTATTCGGTGACCTTCAGCAGAATTTAGTGTAGGTTATTTCTTCCATTAGGGTCGCCCTCCTAAAATAACCCACAAAGCGACAATCTGCTAATTAGGGAAGTACGCAAAATGTAGCAAATAAATTCAATAATTTCTACCGAAAGTTATTCTCGTATTTTATGTGTATAAGTTAAAGATACAGATTTTCGTTGGTCGGTGACCTATAGTGAAATTTAGTGTAGAATATTTCTTTCATTGATCACAACCCTCTAGAATTAGGGAATAATACAAAAATTTACCTCATTTTGAAATATTGCCCAATTAATTAAAAAAAAACATTTTTATGTAATAACCAATTTGACACGAATATTTCTTATATAAATATTAAAGCTACAGTCTTTTCTTGTTCGGTGACCCTTAGTGGAATTTTGTGTAGATTATTTTCTTCTTTAAAATTATCTCTCTACAGTGGGCCGAAAAGGAACAATCATAAATTAGTGAAATGCGCAAAATTAACCAAATATATTAAATATTTTGTGGCATATTTAAAGCGCACATTTTATTGAGATATATTATAGGTACAGATTTTTGTTGTCCAGTGACCTATAGTGAAATTTAACGTAGAATATATTTTTCATTGAACCCAAACCTCTAAAATGAAGAAGAACTGACAAAATTGGTCTTATTTTGGAATAACAACCAATTAAGTAAATCTATTGCCTTTATTTGTAATATTGTAATTAATATGAAAATTATATTGGTAAAGAGCATAGCTACAAATATCTTTTGTTCGGTGACCCCTAATGAAATTTAATGGAGACTATTTCTCCCATTGTCATCATCCCGCTAAAATGCTGCACAGTGGGAAAAATTGTCAATTTTTGCGAAAATCACAAATTTGAAAAAAACATCTTCTACTAAAATGTATATTGCAATTTTTCTGATATATGTCACAGCTATAAATTTATTTTGTTCAGTGACCTCTAGTAAAATTTAGTGTAGATTATTTTCCCCATTGGCATCATCCGCCTAAAATGGACCACAGTGGGATATTTTGTCGATTTTGTTGAAAAAAAAACACAAAATCGACCCAGAACTGTTTCTATCAAATTTTATGCTAACTTTTCATTGAAATATATCATAGCTAAAGATTTTTATTGATCGGAGACCTATAGTGAAATTTCGGGTAGATATTTCTTCCATTGAATTCATACTTCTAAAATGATCCGCAGTGGGACAAATTAACACGTTTGTAAAATCCAAGAAATTAACACAAATTTGCCTCATATTTGAATAAAATCCGAATAAGGCTTAATGACTATTTACACTAGATATCGGATATAAGAAACTCAAAAAAGCCGGAGATTTCTTTCTTATATGCGTTTTGTTCTTATATGGAATTATCGGATAAAGGAAGTATAAGCTCGGTGTTTTTGATAATATTTCTTATATGCGATTTTTTCTTATATGAGATGTGCTTATATCCGATATCTACTGTATAACCAAATATATTTCTATATGTAGTCGAACTTCCATAACTCAGACCCCCCGAAAAAAACTTCAACTTATGGGGACTTCGAGTTATGGAATTATAATTTGACTCCATAGTGCTATTGCCAAAAAAGTCAACTTGTGATGTTCAAGATATGACATTTCGAATGAATGGGAACCCGTATCTTTAATTTTTATTTCCTTGAAATGTGGTGAGTTTCACATCCAACGAGGTGGCATCTGTGTTTCGTTGAAAGTAATGGATATATAGTGTTTGGCTACGATGAGAACTAATTCACCTTACGGGGCGACATCTATTTGCCATAATCATGTACTACTAATTCACCTCAGTACTTACGACAACAACACCAATGGGTTACCACATGGTACTTTTTCACCACGTTGTGTTGGAACTCAAAAAACCAAACGCATTTCTTAACTATTTATAGATATTCCCCTCATATCATGTGATTAACATAGAGAGTTACCACACCCAAATCAAACTAAAAGAAATCTAAATACACCTCTGGTGAGTAGAATGTTTTCACCTCTATTGATAAACATTTGTTTTACATGTTTGTATTTTTGTCTAGCAAGCGGCCATATCATTCACTTGACTGATACTACGAGGTCGCAGGTTCAATCCTCAGGTGGGTTATTTCTCCTCTCTTAGCAGATAGGTTTCTTTGTAATTTAACAACGAATCTCGTTGAATCCCTCGCCAAATATCCGCCACACGTCATTTGCTAATCTCCTTGCATTTGGAACGTGCCATTGGAAAGAAGGGAGATGAAACTTCTCTGAAGGAAGCTAAGTCAGTCGTTGCACTCGTTGCTAGACGCTTAGTGCCAATCGAGATGAGAAACAATTTCTTTTTTTAATTTTTCGATTAAAAAATATAGTAAAAAATATTTTTGCTAATAACAAAATAATTTTTTTAATAAAAAGTAATTTTCATTTTGTTTAATTTTCAATTTAAGATAAAACAACTCCCTGATGATGATCGTCGAAGACAATCGAAATATCGGAAACAAAATAAAAAAACACACACTAAATAAAGCAAAATTTGTTTTATTAAAAACGACCTCGAGCCGAACAAAATGAAAGTCTAAGGAAAACTTAACGATCAAAGGTCAACAAAAATCACCTAAAAATTAAAAAAGTAATTTTTTTAATAAAAAATAATTTTTTTTAATAAAAAATATTTTTTTTAATAAAAAGTAATTTTTTTAATAAAAAGTAATTTTTTTAATAGAAGATATTTTTTTTATAAAAAAATATTTTCTATTAAAGGAATTATTTTTTAATAATAAATAATAATAATAATTTTTTTTAATAAAAAATATTTTTTTTAATAAAAAATTATTTTTTTTCTAAAAAAGTATTTTTTTAATACAAAATAATTTTTTTTTAATAAAAAATAATTTTTTTAGAAAGAAAAAATAATTTTTTTATATATTTATATTTCTTTTAATAAAAATTATTTTTTTTTAATAAAAAAAATAATTTTTTAAAAAAAAATAATTTATTTAATAAAAAATAATTTTTTTTAATAAAAAATAATTTATTTAATAAAAAATAATTTTTTTTAATAAAAAATAATTTTTTTAATAAAAAATAATTTTTTTTAAATAAAAAATAATTTTTTTTAATAAAAAATAATTTTGTTATTAAAAAATAAATAATGTTTTTAATAAAAAATATTTTGTTTAATAAAAAATATTTTTTTTCAATAAAAAATAATTCTTTTAATAGAAAATATTTTGTTTTTCAATAAAAAATAATTCTTTTAATAGAAAATATTTTTTTAATAAAAAATTTTTTTTTTAATAAATTTTTTTTTTAATAAAAGATAATTTTTTTAATAAAAAATAATAAAAAATATTTTTTTTTAATAAAAAATAATTTTTTCTTAAAAAAAAAATAATTTTTTTAATAAAAAATAATTTTTTTTATAAAAAATAATTTTTTTTATAAAAAATAATTTTTTAATAAAAAATATTTGTTTTAATAGAAAATATTTTTTTAATAAATAAATATTTGTTTTAATAGAAAATATTTTTTTAATAAATAAATATTTTTTTTTTTTAAATAAATATTTTTTTTTTAAATAAAAAATAATTTTTTTAATAAAACAATAATAATTTTTTCTAATAAAAAATAATTATTTTTAATAAAAAATATTTTTTTCTAAAAAAATTATTATTTCTAATAAAAAATATTGTCTCTTAATAAAATGTGTTTAATACAAAATAAAAAATATTTTTCTTATAAAAATACTTTTTTCTAATAAAAATTTGTTTATAATAAAAAAAATAATTTTTCTAATAATACAATTTTTTTCTAATAAAAAAATTATTTTTTCTGATGAAAAATTTTGTTTCTTATAAAAACTATTATTCTTTTAATAAAATAATATTTTTTAATAAAATAAATTTTTTTAATAAAAAATATTTTTTTTTTTATAAAAAAAAATTCAAATAAAAAATGTTTCTAATAAAAAAATATTTTTTTCTTTCTAAAAAAATATTTTTTCTAATATTTCTATTTTAGATTCCCATTTTACCCCACCTTCCTTGAAATGTGGGTCAATCTTTGTTGTTCTTGCTGTCGTTATGCCTTGATCCATGACACTGAAAAATCTGACTCTAATCTTATTGGATCAATTAATAATCAAAAAAAAAAAAAATCACTCGGACAATGAATCTTTTTGACACCGACTAAATAAAGCTGACAACGGCTATGTCATAAATGGTGCATGTTGGCTTGACGAGCGAGCGAGTGCCTGCGCCAAAAAGCCGTGAGATGAAAGAACAAATGCCGACCACAAAACATTAAAAAAGAAAAGCAACAACAACAAGAAAAACCAAAAAATATTATTTTTTGGTTGTTGGTTTTTTTTGTTGTGGTCTCATATCTTCCTTCATCTTGGCCAATATATTCATCGGATTATTACTCATTCAATTTTCGTACATAGTATATATGTATGTATATAAACATGAATGTTTATGTTTAGGCGGTTTGTTGTTGTTGTTGGGGTTTTTGTTGTACTCTTGGCGTTTTGTTTTAGTGGCTATTGTCATGATTTTTTGACGGCAGATATTTCATAATGGTTCTAATACGGGGGGACTTCTACCATCACCTTGTAATTTGATGGATGGCTGTTTTTGTTTGCCGGGGGTGGCAGCTACAACAATAACAATACGAGTATATGGATGACCGGACCGGACATATATGTGTGCCATGTAATATAGATTGTCGGCTTACTTTTTTGTTGGCTAAAAAATAGAATTAATTGCCAAGAAATATTAACACAGAATAAATTAAGTTTTAAAGGCTATTTTTAAAAAAAGTTTAAATGTATAAAAATATATATTTTTTAATTAAAAATTAATAGCTATTAATTAAAAATTATTTTTTTAAATTAAATATTGCTTAAATTAAAAATTAACCAAAAACAAACAAATAATTAATTATTATTTTCTAATTTAAAAATAAATAAGTTTTAAATTAAAAAAAAATAAATAAAAAAACAATAAAATTTGTATATATGAAAAAATCATTAGAAACGAAAATAAATCTATTTTATGCAAAAATTGTATAAAATATATACAAAAATATTTTTAATTTAAAAATTAATTTTTTTCTAATGAAAAAAATAAGTCTCAAATTGATACGATGTGCAAAATTTCGTGTTAATCGGACAAACATTAGGAGTTTGGTCGAATACATATGCATATATGGGAGCTATATCGAAATATGAACCGATTTTCAGAAACTTACCACTCATCATTCCTGACTCAATTCAGCTCGCTAAGCCAACTTTCGTGTTAATCGAAAGATATATAGGGACTTTGGTGCACCATTTACCTCAAATCGGACGAAAATATATATGGGAGCTATATCTAAATCTAAACCGATTTTCACGAAGCTTAGCACATATCATTCTAGACTTAATTCAGTACGCTATGACAAGTTTCGTGCAAATCGAATGATATATAGGGACCTTGGTGCACTATTTACATAAAATCGGACGAAAATAGATATGGGAGCTATATCCAAATCTGAACCGATTTTCACGAAACTTAGCACACGTCATTCTATGCTTAATTCAGTACTCTGTGCCAAATTTCATGCAAATCGAAGGATATATAGGGACTTTGGTTCACCATTTACATTAAATCGGGCGAAACTATATATTAGAACTATATCTAAATCTAAAACGATTTTCACGAAACTTAGCACACATCATTCTAGAGTTAATTCAGTACGCTGTGCCAAATTTCGTGTAAATCGGAAGATATTTAGGGAATTTGGTGGACCACTTACCATAAATCGGACGAAAATATATATGGGAGCTATATCTAAAATTGAACCGATTTTCACGAAATTTAACACACATCGTTTTAGACTTAATTCAGAACTCTATGCCAAGTTTCTTGCAAATCGAAAGATGTTTAGGGACTTTGGTGCACCATTTACCTCAAATCGGACGAAAATATATATGGGAGCTATATCTAAATCTGAACCGATTTCCACGAAATTTAACACACATCGTTCTAGACTCAATTCAGTGCTCTATGCTAAATTTCGTGCAAATCGAAAGATATATAGGGTCTTTGGTGCACTATTTACCTTAAATCGGACGAAAATATATATAGAAACTATATAGAAATCTGAACCGATTTTCCCGAAACTTAACACACATCATTCTAGCCTCAATTCATTACGCTATGCCAAATTTCGTGTAAATCCAAGGATATATATAGACTTTGGTGCACCATTTACGTAAAATCGGATGAAAATATATATGGGAGCTATATCTAAATTTGAACCGATCTTCACGAAACTTAGCACACATAATTCTAGACTCAATTCAGTACGCTATGCCAAATTTCATTCAAATCGAAAGATATTTAGGGAATTTGGTGCACCATTTTCCTTAAATCGGACAAATATATTTATGGGAGCTATATCCAAATCTAAACCGATTTTCACAAAACTTAGCACACACCATTCTACTCTTAATTCAGTATGCTGTGCAAAATTTCGTGCAAATCGAAGGATATATAGGGACTTTGGTGCACTATTTACCTAAAATCGGACGAAAATATATATGGAAGCTATATCTAAATCTGAACCGATTTTCCCGAAACTTACCACACATCATTCTAGACTCATTTTGGTATGCTGTGCCAAATTTCGTGCAAATCGAGAGATATAGAGGGACTTTGGTGAACTATTTACCTAAAATCGGACGAATATATATAGGGGAGCTATATCTAAATTTTAACCGATTTCCACGAAATTTAACACACATCGTTCTAGACCTTATTCAGTATGCTATGCCAAATTTCGTACAAATCGAAAGATATATATAGACCTTGGGGCACAATTTACATAAAAAATATTCAAAATTATTATTTTTTTTTTTTTTTTGAATTTTCCTTAGTACTGTATTTTTATATAACCTCACCTCCTCTCCCCCATCTCTAACCCCTTAGATGACTAACCTGTTAACTTGTCTTGTTAATAATGTCAAATAAGCCATATCGAAGCAACATTTTGTCTAGAAAGTCAATCAGAGCAGATTAACTTTTTTTCTTTTCATAATTTCCTCTGATTTTGGCAAAAGGCCAAATTGAAAAAATCAACAACAACAACAAAAACTGCAACATAGTCCACACAACACACTTGTTGTTGCCTGGCCATGTATTGGTGTACAAAAAGAAGAAGAAGAAAATCCAAATAGAAAAAAATCCAATTGAAATCTAAACATTGGAAATGGGAGAATGAGACCAGTGGTTTATCCAAACAAACACACCGTTCCCCGCAAAAAATTGTGCATAAAGGAAAAAAATTGTGTCCGAATCGTAAATCTCGCCAAACATTTGGGCCATGTGAGTTATGTTTTCTGCCAATAATGGGTAAAGAAAAAAACGACAACAACAACAACATAAACGACTACATATTGAATACTACTTTTGGAAATTAGCCAAGTGGTCACAACAAAATACGCATTTTGTTTTCATTTTTTTTCAATTTGTTTTTATCTCATTTTTTATTTCGATTTTTTTTATTTTTTAATTTCTCAAAAATTTTGTTTTTAAAGCTTGACAAATTTCCTAGCTTTCCATGGGCCAAACAATGCAAACATTAATCAAGCGGTTTTATTTATTTTTTGTTTTTCTTAAACAAAATAAAATGTTGTTTAAATCGCCAATTAGAAGCCTGACCACATTGACATCTCTATTGACGAAGCAACGACCAACACGACCACCACCATCAGTCATGGGTTATTTGGATGATTTGTTTGCCGAATTGATGGACTTGACTTGACTCGGCTTGGTTTGGCTTGGCTTTGTTGTATTTACATATTATTCACTTTGTAGTTATTGTTGTTGTTGCTGCTGTTGTTTCCATACAAATCCTATTAGCCAATGATTAAGCTGTAAGAATAAACAATAGCCAGATTTATGAAATAATATTTCAAAAAGCAAAAACAACAACAACAACGCAAGACTGGGCACCCTACGCAAAACAGGTGTTTCTTTTATACAAATTTCGGAATGAAATAAATTTCCCAATGGGAAATATTTTTTTTTTAATATATATATTTTTTCGTTAAAATCGGATGGCTGAACCTTTTTATAATCTCCACCATGAGGTGGGTATTTAAAATACCTAAAATCGGTCGGATTCCTTATATGGAAGAAAATTGAAAAAATGGATCCAGAATAAAGTTTATTTGTGTCTAGGAAAACGGAGCACTAAATAGCGAACAAGAAAATTGCAGGTTGGAAAAATCGGTTTGGAGCTTAAATATACCGAAAATGGTCGTGACATTTACAGGGGATTACAAAAACAGGGCCCATTATTGAAAATTTTTAAATTTCGATATTGGTTGTCGAAATTGAAATTTTCTACATAAATTCCTAGCATTCTTAGGATGTTTGGTATTGAAAATGGGATCTATAGGTCCACATTCTGATATAGCCCTCATATTACGGTACCCGAAATATATGGGCACGTTTTTTTAACCTAATTGATTGTAATATGGTACTTTGTGTTATTATTGGGTAGAAAATCTCTCTACCAAAAATTTTAATTGTTGACGCAAATTTCGGGATATCCTCCTACTCAGTATTTTAAAGAGCTTAGTCCCTTTTTCAACCGAATTGGATTAAATTTGGTATTATGGGTTCTCATTGAGTTGCAAACCTTCATACCAGAAAATATTTTTATTGGTCCACTTTTTAGGATAGCCCCCACATAATGGTACCCACCAAGTTTATGTATTTTGGGGAGCATGGGCACGTTTTTTAACCGGATTGGCTGAAATTTGATATTTTGGGTTCTAATTGGCTAGAAAATTCCCCTTCCAAAAATCATTAATATTGGTCCACTTTTTAGGGTAGTTCCCATATAATCATACCTCCCAAATTTCGGTATTTTAGGGAGCTTGGACACGTTTTTCAAACGAATTGGTTGAAATTTGGTATTTTGGGTTCCCATTGGCTAGAAAAACTCCGTACCAAAATTTATCAATATTGGATCACTTTTTACGATGGACCCTATATAACGGTACGTCTCAAAGTTTGTGTATTTTGAGGGGTTTGGGCACGATTTTCAAACGAATTCTCACTGGAAAGAAAACCTCCGTACCAAAATTTATCAATATTCGATCACTTCTTACGATGGACCCCATATAACGGTACCTCTCAAAGTTTGTATATTTTGGGGAGCTTGGACACGTTTTTCAATCGAATTGACTGAAATTTCGTATTTTGGGTTCTCATTGGCTAGAAAATCTCCGTACCAAAATTTATCAATATTGGATCACTTTTTACGATGGACCCTATATAACGGTACCTCTCAAAGTTTGTATATTTTGGGGAGCTTGGGCACCATTTTCAATCTAAGTGGCTGAAATTTGGTATTTTGTGTGCTCTTTGGCTAGAAAATTCCCCTTCCAAAAATTATTAACATTGGGTCCACTTTTTAGGATAGCTCCCATATAACCATACCTCCCAAAATATCGGTATTTTAGGGATATTGGACACGTTTTTCAATCGAATAGGCTGAAATTTGGATTTTTGTGTGCTCTTTGGCTAGAAAATTCCCCTTCCATAAATTATTAAAATTGGGTCCACTTTTTAGGGTAGCTCCCATATAACCATACCTCCCAAAATTTCGGTATTTTAGGGAGCTTGGGCACGTTTTTTAATCGAATTAGGTGAAACTTCGTATTTTGGGTTCTCATTGGCTGGAAAATTTCCCTACCAAAAATTATAAATATCGGTCCATTTTTTTAGAGTAGCTCCCATTTTCCGATAACTTCGGAATTTCGAAATTTTAAACATTGGGTATATTTTTCAACCGAATAGGATCTAATTTGATATTTTCGGTTCTCATTAGATGGTAAACCTTCCTACGAGAAATTATTAATATTGGTCCCCTTTTTGGTATAATCCCCATATAACGGTACCTCCCAAATTTCGGTATTTTGGAAATTAAGGGCATATTTATCAACCACATTGGCTGTAATTCGGTATTTTGGGTGCTCTTTGGGAAGAAAAATTCCCAAAAAATCATCAATATGGGTCCACTTTTTAGGGTAGCCATATAAGGGTACCTTCAATTTTCGGTAAATTGGCGATTTTCAGCATTTTTAAACCGAATTGACTGTAATTTGGTATTGTGGGTTCTCCGCAGGTTGTAAATTATCCTACCAAAAATTATAAAAATTGGCCCAAGTTTTGGGTTGGACCCCATATAAGAATACCCTTAATTTTCGGTATATTGAAGATTTGCAGTACATTTTTTTTGAAACGAATTAGATGAAATTTGGTATTGTGGGTTCTCTACAGGTTGTAAATCATCCTACTAAAAATTACCCATATTGACCTAAGTTTAGGGGTAGCTCCCATATAGCGGTGCCCTGAAAAATTTCAGTATCTGGGGGAATTTTTGAAACTTTTTTCTTGCCGAATTGGTTTTAATTTAGTATCTTGGGTTCTCTTTGGGTAATAAACCTTCCTACCACAAATTATCAGTATAGGTCGATGTTTTGGGTTGTACACAATATGAGGGTAGCCTCAATTTTCGGTAAATTGCGGATTTTCAATATGTTTTTAAACCGAAATGGCTGGAATTTGGTATTGTGAGTTCTCTGTAGGTTGTAAATCTTCCTACCAAAAATGAGCAATTTCGGTCCATGTTTAGGGGTATCTCCCATATAGAGGTACCCTCACAATTTCAGATTTTTGGGAATTTTTGACAATTGTTTTTCGCCGAATTGGCTGTAATTTCGTATTTTGGATTCACATTGGGTAGCAAAACTAGGCAGCAAAAATTGTCAATATCGGTTGACGTTTTGTTATAGTCCCCATATAATGGCGCCCAACTATTTTTTGTTATTTTGAGGATTTTTTTTAGTTTTTTTGTACCAAATATGTTAAAATTTCATTTAGGCCTGTAAAAACCCCAATCCTTCCTCCCAAGCCAAGGTGGTAACTAATTGTAAATATTTTTTTCAACGCAATCCGCATCTACTTGTATTTGAAAAGATGTTAACAAATAGATAAAAACAATTTACATGTGTCAAACACTTGTCAAAAAAAAGGCCACAACAAATAGAGAATACAAAAAACAAAAAAACACAACAACAACTACAACAATAGATAACGAAAAAACCATGACTATTTTTGTAAACCGCAATAGGCTGAACTGCGAAAAAATGGTTACAATTTTAGAATGGTTAATGCGTTTGGGGAATATCCAAAGTTGATACCGGTTACATAGAAAATAGGGGGGTAATTAATTTTTCATTAGGGTGATAGAATTTCCTAATTTACAATTTTTATGTAATTTTTATTATTATTTTTTTTTCGTCAGCATCTATATTTAAAAATGTGTAGTTTCGAGCGAATGAATAAGTAGTCGTAGTTATGGCTGGGAACGTGCCTTGTTGCTGTCATTGCAGTGCCGTTTTGTGGATGATGAGGCTGATGATTCTCTAGAATTTCATTTGAAGAACAAAAAAACAAAAACAACAACACCACGAAATAATAACAAATTGCAGCGATTAAGACAAATTACCGAATCTTTGCCACAAATTGGGTGTGTCTGTCTGTGTGTGTGTTGGTGTGAGTGAGTGTGCCACAAACCAAGTCAAAAGATCAAAGAAATTATGAAGCGGCCAGGCAAAGCACTCTCTCTCCCCCCGCTCTCACTCTCTCTCTCTCTGATGAAAAACTGCATATTTTCAAATGTAAATTTTTCTTCTAAAAAATAAAATCGAAAGCAACAACAACCTCACCAAATGCTGACAACAAATTCTTTGAAATTTTTCTGATGAGTCGCAAAGGCGTCGACGAGGTCCAAGCCATTTAAAATAGTGGCAAGTGGACAATAACAACAACAGCAATAAGCAAATATTTGCTCAGCCAAACAGATGTTGCAAAAATGTATTTTTTTTTTTTGAAAAAATATTTATTTTTCAGCTGTGATGCTGCTTCTTCTTCTTCTGCGTCTTCTCTTTATTAAATAATTTCTAATGTTATCGAGTTGTATTGTTGTTGTTTTTTTTTTTTTTCTTAAAAAAGGCCAATCCCAATGCTGATGGCGACACAATGATTGTTTAAATGTGGCGATCATAGAATGTGCCACCACCGAACCATTCTAGCCCCATAGCAGCAACCAGCCCTCATCCGCAGTGCTGCTGATCTTGCCAGACAATGAGTCAACAGTGGACGACATGGATGGATTTATCTTTTTTGCATCACAGCTCACAGCTATCGCTTCGCATAAAGGTATGTTGAGGTTTTGGCACACATACTAACACACACATATATACATATATACTCACATGTGAGTGTTAGAGATAAGATGAATTATGTTTTTCTGTCAACTCAACGAGGTATGAAAAAATGACAATAAAATACACTGAGAAAAATATTTCGTGATGGAAACATTTTTATAAAAAACCAGTAAGGAAAGTAGTAAAGTCGGACGGGGCCGACTATATGATACCCTTCACCACTATGGGTATATTAAACAGGACTATTAACATGTAATTGGATGAAAAAAAGTAATATTTATCTAAATGTGAATCTACCTAGATCTATCCATAAAGTATGTTAATCGACTTCAAACAAATATAAATAAGTCCGTTGGGCTATGTCTGTACTTCTAGAAAACGCAACTACGTAATTGTATGCTCAATTTTGTGCGTTGTGCACAATTTGATGTCAATCTGACTAACATGAGGAGTCTGATGCCCAATTTACTTGAAATCGGTCGAAAATATATATGGAAGCTCTATCCAAATATTAAGCGATTTCAAACAAACTTGTCACAGGTTAGGTTATACTAATTTCAGAACGTTTTGTTTCTATTGGTTCCTTAGTACGTCAATTACTTAAAATCAATCTATAATAAAAGGGAGCTATATCTAAATCTGGACCGATTTTCACGAAACTTGGCAGACATCATTCTAGGCTCAATTCAGTACGTTATGACAAATTTCGTGCAAATCGAAAGTTATGTAGGGACTTTGGGGCACCATTTACATGAAATCGTACGAAACTATATGTGGGAGCTATATCTAAATCTGGGCCGATTTTCTCGAAACTTGGTAGACATCATTCTAGGCTCAATTCAGTGCGTTATGCCAAATTTCGTGCAAATCGAAAGTTATATAGGGACTTTGAGGCACCATTTACATGAAATCGGACGAAACTATATATGGGAGCTATATCTAAATCTGGACCGATTTTCTCCAAACTTGGCAGACATCACTCTAGGCTTAATTCAGTACGTTATGCCAAATTTCGTGCAAATCAAAATATATATAGGGACTTTGGGGCACCATTTACATGAAATCGTACGAAACTATATATGGGAGCTATATCTAAATCTGGACCGATTTTCTCGAAACTTGGTAGACATCATTCCAGGCTCAATTCAGTACGTTATGCCAAATTTCGTGCAAATCGAAAGTTATATAGGGACTTTGAGGCACTATTTACATGAAATCGGACGAAACTATATATGGGAGCTATATCTAAATCTGGACCGATTTTCTCCAAACTTGGCAGACATCACTCTAGGCTTGATTCAGTACGTTATGCCAAATTTCGTGCAAATCAAAAGATATATACGGACTTTGGGGCACCATTTACATGAAATCGTACGAAACTATATATGGGAGCTAAATCTAAATCTGGACCGATTTTCTCCAAACTTGTTAGACATCATTCTAAGCTCAATTCAGTACGTTATGCCAAATTTCGCGCAAATCGAAAGATATATAGGGACTTTGGGGCACCTTTTACATGAAATCGGACGAAACTATATATGGGAGCTATATCTAAATCTGGACCGATTTTCTCCAAACTTGGCAGACATCACTCTAGGCTTAATTCAGTACGTTATACCAAATTTCGTGCAAATCAAAAGATATATAGGAACTTTGGGGCACCATATACATGAAATCGGACGAAACTATATATGGGAGCTATATCTAAATCTGGACCGATTTTCACGAAACTTGGCAGACATCATTCTAGACCTAAATGATTAAGCTGTACCAAATTTCGTGCAAATCGAAAGATATATAGGGGCCGTTTACATTAAATCGGTTAAATATATATATGGGAGCTATATCTAAATCTGAACCGATTTTTCCCAATTTCAATAGGGTTCGTCCTTGGGCCGAATAAGTGACCTATGCCAAATTTCATTCAATTCGGATCATAAATGCGACCTGTACTTTGTTTACAATTTAACATGGACAGACAGACAGACAGACAGACGGACAGACGGACGGACGGACGGACGGACGGACATGCATAAATCGACTTAGAAAGTGATTCTATGCATATTCTCAAAAGGAACCATGTGTCTATCTCGTTTCCTTTTGCCTGTTACAAACATATGCACAAAGACATAATACCCTGTACCACAGTGTGGTGAAGGGTATAAAAACGAATAACCGGATAATATTCCATTATATTCGAAAAAGAAACCGAATAACCGGATAATATTTTCTTGATGGAAACATTTTTTTATAAAAAAGAAACCGAATAAACGGATAATATTCGATTATATTCGAAAAAGAAACCGAATAACCGGATAATATTATGGGTACTCATATAGGGGTACCCCCAATTATTCGGTATTTTGCGGATTTTGGGCTCGTTTTTTCAACCAAAGTGGCTGTAATTTGGTATTTTGGGTTCTCACGGGGTAGAAAATCTTTCTACTAAAAATTAACAATTTTGGCCGAAGTTTCGGGGTAGCCGCCATATATCGGTTTCCTCATTATTCGATATTTTTGACACGTTTTTCAACCGAATTGGCCATAATTTTGTATTTTCAATTCTCTCTGTATAATAAACCCGCATACTAAAAATTATGAATATCGGTCGAATTTTCGGTACAGCCCCCATATAAAGGTACCCCAGATATTCGATATTTTGAGAATTTTGTTAAAATTTTTTCAATCGAATTGTATTTAATTGTGTATTTTGGGTTCTCTTTGAATCGTAAATCATCCCACCAAACCTCCATAAATTATGAATATTGGTCTACGGTTTGGCATAGTCCCCATATAAAGGTAATCCTGATATTCGATATTTTGAGAATTTTGTTCACATGTTTTCAATCGAATTGTATTTAATTGAGTATTTTGGGTTCTCATCGAATGGTAAATCATCCTAACAAAAATTATCAATATTGACCCATGTTTCGTGGTAGACCCCATATAAGGGTATCCTAAATTTTCGGGATATTGGCGATTTTGAACACATTTTTAAACTGAATTGGCTGGAATTTGGTATTGTGGGTTCTCTATAGGTATTTAATCTCTCTACAAAAAAAAATTATAAATATTGGATCAAGTTTGGTGCTATACCCCATACAAGGGTACCCTCAATTTTCGGTATATTGGCAATTTTTCTAGCACGTTTTAATTACAACTAAATCGCTTAGTTGTAATTAGGTATTTTGGGTTCTCATTGGATGGTAAATCATCCTACCAAAAAGTTATCAATATAGGCCCAAGTTTCTTGGTAGACCCCATATAAGGTTATCCTGAATTTTCAATATCTTGGGGAAGTTTGGGCACATTATTCAACCAAATTGGCTGTAATTTGATATTGCGGGTTCGCATTGGGTGAAAAATCTCTATACTAAAAATTATAAATATTGGCCTAAGTTTAGGGGTAGCTCCCATATAGGGACACCCTCAAATTTTCGATATCTTGGTGAATTTTTGACACTTTTTTACAGAGTTGGCAGACAATTTCGTATTTTGGGTTCTTTTTGGATAGCAAATCTCTCTACCAAAAATTATCAATATCGGTCAACGATTTGGTATTGCCCCCATATAACAGAAACCCAAAAATTTCGGATCTTTGGGGAGTTTGAGTACATTTTTTAACCGAATTGGCTGAAATTTCGTATTTTGGGCTCTTTTTGGGTAGCTAAGATCTATACTAAAAATTATAAAAATTGGATAACTTTTTAGGTTAGCTCCCCTATGACCGAACCTCACATAATTCCGTATTTTTGGGGGTCTTGGGCACGGTTTTCAACCGATTTGACTATTATTTGGTATTTGGGGTTCTCTTTGGGAAGGAAACCTCCCAACCAAAAATTATATATATCGATCTAGATTTTCCTATAGTCCCCTCCCCATTTAAAGGTACCGAAAATTTCCCCACCTCACATTATTCGGTATTTTGGGGTCTTGGAACTGGCCGTTATTTGGTATTTTAGGTTCTCATTGGGCAGCAAACCACCGTACCAAAAATTATGTATATCGGTCGATGGTTTGACATAGTCCCTATATAAACATATGGAATACCCCCGATAATCGGTATCTTACGGATTTTGGGCACATTTTTCACTTTTCAAGTTAGCTCTCCTATGATCCGACCTCACATTATATCCGATATTCGATATTTTAACTATTTTGGGCACTTTTTCCAACCGAATTGGCTGTAATTTGATATTGTGGGTTCTCATTGGGTAGGAAATCTTCCTACCAAAAATCATCTATACTGGTCTTTATAGTACGGTAGCTCCCATATAGTGCTTCCCCCAAAATGTCGGTACTTTGAGGATTTTGGGAACAGCTTTTCATCCGATTTGGCTGTAATTTGGTATTTGGGGTTCTTATTGCGTAGTAAACCTATCTACCTAAAATTATCAATATCGGTCAACGTTTTGGTATAGCCCCACTATACCTCCTCCGATGTTCGGTATTTTAAAGATTTCGGGAACTTTTTTCTAACCGAATTGGCTGTAATTTGATATTGTGGGTTCTCATTGGGTGGCAAATCTTCCTACCAAAAATCACCCATGCTGATCTTCATTGTGAGGTAGCTCCCATATAGGGGTACCCCCAAAATTTCGGTATTTTGGGGACTTTGGTTACGATTTTCATCCGACTTTGCTGTAATTTGGTATTTGGGGTTCTCATTGCGTAGTAAACCTCTCTACCAAAAATTATCAATATCTATATATGTTTTGGGTACGTCCGATTTTCGATATTTCAACTATTATGGACACTTGTTTTCAACCGCATTGGCAGTAATTTCGTATTTTTGGTTCTCTTTGGGTTGCTCATATCTCTACCAAAAATTATCAATATAGAATATATCGATCCACATTTTATTATAGTTCCCAAATATTGGCGCCCAACCAATTCTCTTATATTTTGTGAATTACGGTATTTTGTGGACTTTGGTTACGATTTTCATCCGACTTGGCTGTAATTTGGTATTTGGTGTTCTCGTTGCGTAGTAAACCTCTCCACCAAAAACTATCAATATCTATATAGGTTTTGGTATAGCTCCCATATAAAGGTACATCCGATTTTCGATATTTCAACTATTTTGGGCACTTTGTTCAACCGCATTGGCTGTAATTTCGTATTTTTGGTTTTCTTTGGGTAGCTCATCTCTCTATCAAAAATTATCAATATCGATCCACGTTTTGGTGTAGTCACCATATAATGGCGTCCAACTTATTCTCGTTATTTTGAGGATTTCAACACGAGTTTTTTCCAAATGGAGTTGCCTCTGATTTGATATTTTGTGATCTCATTGGGTGGAAATTCTGTATACGAAATCACAAATACATAAATAACGATCGAAATTTGGCTATAGCTCCCATAAAATGACAACCCAGCGACCTTATAGATATTTCAGTGGTCCTAGACGTTCCCTTCATTTATTTTCCATATAATAACTGTGTCAGTTTTGTTGTTTTCTTTTTCAATTTTTCTCGATTAATGCAAATCTCAAAACATGATTTATTACAACTTGTTTTCTGATCGATTCCGAATCGATTTATATTTTCTTAAATATTCTATTTAAATGCATAGAATGTTTATTTTGTATAATTCATTGCATGGAAATATGGTATGTGAGATGCATTGCTCCATTTTTCTCAATTTCCATAGCAAATTGTTTTACACGTTTCTCAACAACAAAGTTGTGTGGTTCGATGTTGGGTGGTCGTGGGGTGGTTGGTTTACTGCTTGAATTGGATTCAAGGCAAATTTGCATTTATAAATGTTTCAACTATTGGCACGAAGGCTGTGTTATTTGATAAGGAAATAAAACAGATTTCGGAATCGGAGCAGAAATACAAAATTCGAGGGAAGTAAGAGGGGAAACATATTATTCCGCCTCCAACATGCCTTGAAAAAATATTTTTATACGCCTTTTTTTTAATCCCCGCCTCTTGCTACGC
Source organism: Musca vetustissima (assembly GCF_032173495.1). Lineage (NCBI taxonomy): Eukaryota > Metazoa > Arthropoda > Insecta > Diptera > Muscidae > Musca > Musca vetustissima. The sequence continues at coordinate 117,828 of NW_026882470.1, forward strand.
CTTTATAAAATATTTTAAAAAAAATCCAAGCCTCTTGAAACGCATTGAAAAAATATTTCTTTTTAAAAATCCATCCCTCTTGATATCCATAAATACCTGTAACCAGAACTCCATATTAGAACCACAAACTCACAAGACGAATGAGTCTTTTATTTATTTTATGAATTTCTAATGGCATTATTTGCCAATGAGTCAGTCAGTCAAACAGACAGAGACACTCCATAAAAAAATACATAAAATTTTAATATCTAGTCTCTCAACTAAAAAAAAAAAACAATAAACATTAGAAGACAATAGAAATGTTTTTTGGTTCGAATGCAAATTTTGACATTTTTTATAATGCAAAAAAATCGGTGATTTATTATTTCCATATATTGAAAAAAATAACAATAATAAAAAGTGTATATAAAAACTACACAATATTTAAATATTTTGGGCTATTTCCATCTAATTTCCTAACACCAAAATTAATCAAAACAACAAAAACTCATTTCCTTTAATAAAAAATATCGTTATATCCCCCGGCATATGATTTCGACCACTTAGGTCACACTACAAAAAAATCCACCCATTATCAATCAGCAGCAGTCAACGAAAAATCGTGAATTGTTTTATTTGAACAACATACAAACATCTATTTATTCATTCACCGAGCCATCGATCGATCGATCGCACTGATCCAATCGCCCAAACCATTGGCTATAACCATGACATCAAGTCTTGCACATTTTCTATGCTGAGTGTTGATTCTCCACCACAGCTTGGACAGTCAGGCAGACAGACTGTCTAAATAGTTAATTTATTTTCTAAATACCCTCAAAAGATTGTCGGACTAAGTAACAAAAATAACCAGCTACCAACAAATGCTGCCTGATATGTCACTTTGCTTAAATCGAGTTGGCTGCTGTATTATTTGATTGTTATTGCGGCTGCTGCTAAGCCAGCTTCTGCTGCCGCGACTGCTACTCGAAAATGGTGTATTTATTTATCTATTGGTATTTAGACGTTAATATTAAATGATTATTTGCGGAATAAATATAAAAAGAGCTATCTATGGTGAAGTAGTTGGAGCAATTACCACAACAGTGGAGGGCAAAAGTGGACATCTTTTTATGAAAAAAAATAAAATAATTTTTCGCATTTTTCCTAGTCTTGTTTTAGGCTATGAAAACATATGTTTAAAAAATCCACGCCTAAGGATAGGCTATGCAAAACTATGTTTAAAAAATCCACGCCTAAGGATAGGCTATGAAAAACTATGTTTAAAAAATCCACGCCTAAGGATAGGCTATGAAAAACTATGTTTAAAAATTCCATGCCTAAGGATAGGCTATGAACAAATTTGTTTATAAAATCCATGCCTAAGGATAGGCTATGAAAAACGATGTTTAAAAAAATCCACGCCTAAAGATAGGCTATGAAAAAACTATGTTTAAAAAATCCACGCCTAAAGATAGGCTATGAAAAAACTATGTTTAAAAAATCCACGCCTAAGGATAGGCTATGAAACACTATTTTTTTTAAATCCACGCCCAAGGATAGGCTATGAAAAACTATTTTTTTAAATCCACGCCCAAGGATAGGCTATGAAAAACGATGCTTAAAAAATCCACGTCTATGGATAGGCTATGAAAAATTATGTTTAAAAAATCCACGCCTAAGGATAGGCTATGAAAAACTATGTTTAAAAAATCCATGCCTAAAAAAACTAAAAAAAACTATGTTTAAAAAATCCACGCCTATGAATAGGCTATGAAAACTATGTTTAAAAAATTCACGCCTAAGGATAGGCTATGAGAAACTATGTTTAATAAATCCACGCCTGATTGTAGGCCCTGAAAAAATATGTTTAAAAATCCACGCCTAAGGCTAGGCTATGAAAATATGTTAAAAAATCCACGCCTAAGGATAGGCTATGAAAAATATTTTTAAAAAAATCCATGCCTAAGGAGAGGCTATGAAAAAATAAGGTTAAAAAAATCGAAAGATATATAGGGATCCTGGTGCACCAATTACCTTAAATCGGATGAAAATATATATGGGAGCTATATCTAATTCTGAACCGATTTTCATGAAACTTTCCACACATCATTCTAGGCACAATTCAGTGCACTATGCAAAATTTCGTATAAATCAAAAGATATATAGGGACATTGGTGCACCAATTGCATAAAATCGGACGAAAATATATATAGGAGCTATATCTAAATTTGACCGATTTTCAGGAAACTTAGCACACATCATTCTAGACTCACTTCAGTACGCTGTGCCGAATTTCGTGCAAATCGAAAGATATATAGGGAATTTGGTGCACCAATTACATAAAATCGGTCGAAAATATATATGGGAGCTATATCTAAATCTGAACCGATTTTCATGAAACTTTGCACACATCATTCTAGGCTTAATGCAGTACGCTATGCTAAATTTCGTGCAAATCGAAAAATATATAGGGACTTTGGTGCACCATTTACATAAAATCGGTTGAAAATATATGTGGGAGCTATATCTAAATCTGAACCGATTTTCATGAAACTTTGCACACATCATTATAGACTCAATTCAGTGCACTATGCCAAATATTGTGCAAATCGAAAGATATATAGGGTCTATGGTGCACCAATAACCTTAAATCGGATGAAAATATATATGGGAGCTATATCTAAATCTGAACCGATTTTCATGAAACCTAGCACACATCATTATAGACTCAATTCAGTGCACTATGCCAAAATTCGTGCAACTGAGAAGATTTCCAGGTACTTTGGTGCACCATTTATGTAAAATCGGTCAAAACTATATATGGGAGCTATATCTAAATCTGAACCGATTTTCACGAAACTTTGCACACATCATTCTAGACTCAATTCACTACGCTATGCCGAATTTCGTGCAAATAGAAAGATATATAGGGACTTTGGTGCACCATATACCTAAAATCGGATGAAAATATATATGGGAGCTATATCTAAATCCGAACCGATTTTTACGAAACTTAGCACACATCATTCTGGACCTAATTCAGTACTATATGCCAAATTCCGTACAAATCGAAAGATGTATAGCGACTTTGGTGCCCCTTTTACCTTAAATCGGATGAAAATATATATGGGAGCCATATGCCAAAGTTCGTGCAAATGAAAAGATTTCCAGGTACTTTGGTGCACCATTTACACAAAATCGTTCAAAATTATATATGGGAGCTATATCTAAATCTGAACCGATTTTCATGAAACTTAGCACAAATCATTTTGGACTTAATTCAGTACCATATGCCAAATTTCGTACAAATCGAAAGATATATAGGAACTTTTGTGCCCCTTTTACCTTAAATCGGACGAAGCTATATATGGGAGCTATATCTAAATCTGAACCGATTTTCAATAGGGTTCGTCCTTGGGCCAAATAAGTGTGCTGTGCAAAATTTCATCCAAATCGGATCATAAATGCGACCTGTACTTTGTTTACAATTTAACATCTACAGACGGACGGACATGCATAAATCAGAAGGTGATTCTATGCATATTCTCAACCATGTGTCTATGTCGTTTCCTTTTCCTGTTACAAACATAGGCACAAAGATATAATACCCTGTACCACAGTGTGGCGAAGGGTATAAAACTCCACGCCTGTAGGCCCTGAAAATATATTTTTACAAAATCCACGCCTTCTAAAATTGTTCCCATAATTCTCCCTCAATTTCCCCCTCCACTGTATTTTTTCGCCTCGTGGGACTCCACCCTGTATTAAATGCATGGACTCTGATTTTGGTTACAATTTCATGCAAGCACCAATTATCTTTCCAAAAAAGATATTGAAATACAATAACAACAACTTGTCGTTGTTGTTGTATTTCAGTACTTGGTTCATAACTATGTTGAAAAGTTTTGTGTTTCGTGGCATAACGAAGTGTTTTCTGTCTAATGAATAGAACTCCACCTTACAGATTGCCAGGGAGGACGGACTTTCGGGACAGACAGATTGCAATGTCAGGCGATTATGTTTTCATTACGAAACTATGTTAATTAATTGCCATAAATGTTGTGTGTATGTGTGTGTGTGTGTCTGTGTGCGAATTAAATAACAATAATCATTCAAATGTCTGGCAGTTGGTGGCTGTCTGTCCGTCCGTCCTTCCGTCTATTCGCTAGTTCTGCTAAATGCTTTTATTGTTTCGTTTAATTGGCCTCCAGCTTAAGATCCTGATTAATATGTTAAAGTTTGAAAAGTTTAATAGTTTTTCATAATTTTGCTGCTGTTGTTTTTGTTGTTGCGGCAATTGAAAATTTGTCTAGATTTGAGATTCTATCCAAAGGTGTGTGTGTGTGTCTGTCTGTGTGTGTGTGTTATGCGTTTAAATTGAAGTTTCATTTTGAGCTCTTTTGTTGTTAATCAAATTTGTTTACAACAAAAACGTTTTAATGGATTAAGATTTGCTATTCCGATTTTTTCAATTTTTTTTTGTACTACGATTCCGAAATGCATGGCAAACAGTTTTGTTCGATAAAAATAAAAACAAATCACTTTTGAAAATCTCTACTCAATCTTGAGTCAGGTTTCAATTATTTGTAGACAATAAATACCCCAATCATGAAATGCGTTTCATGCGATTGCAAAATGTCAAAGGGGGAAACGTTTAGCTATGAAATTTGAATTTTTTGAAATAAATTGAAAAAAAGTTTGAAAATCGTGCCAAATCAAAATTCTTTTTTATTCAATTTTTTTTCGAAATGGAATATTTATTAATTTGCAAAAAATATATTTTTTGATATTTATTCAATTATTATAATTCAAATCTAGTCGTAAAAGAAGAAGAAGAAATTTGATATTTGTGTGTGTGTGTATGTGTGTGGAATTTAATGTTTATTTATTTCTAATGGCCATAAATTATTGTCTTGTCTCCAAGCAGAAGCCACATGGTCACAAATAGTAAAATATAAATTATTTAAATAAATTTATTCACCTCAAATATTAAATATTCAAACAAGTTCAGGTAACACTTCTTAAGAAATATGCCGATATTTCCTGATGTGCAAAAGGAGATATTGGTTAGAGGCCTTTAAATATTTAAAGAAAAAAATATTTAAAAACAATTCTTTGCCAATAAATAGGCTTAAGTTTTTTAAAAAAATATTTTTCCTGGCTTAATAATAGGCGTGGATTTTTTATAACCTTCACCACACTGTGGTACAGGGTATTATGTCTTTGTGCATATGTTTGAAACAGGCAAAAGGAATCAAGATAGACCCATGGTTCCTTTTGAGAATATGCATAGAATCCTTTTCTGTTGGACCAATGGTCCTATATATCATTCGATTTGAACGAAATTTGGCACAGCATAATGAATTGAGTCTAGAATGATATGTGGTATGTTTCTTGAAAATCGATTCCGATTTCGATATAGCTGCCATATATATTTTCGTCCGATTTAAGGTGAATGGTGCACCTATGTCCCTATATGTCTTTCGATTTGCGCGAAATTTGGCACAGCATAATGAATTGAGTCTATAATGATGTGTGCTAAGTTTCGTGAAAATAGGTTCAGATTTTTATCAGGTTCCCATATATAATTTCGTCCGATTTTGTGAAAATAGTACACCCAAGTCTCTTTATATCCTTCGATTTGCACGAAATTTGGCACAACGTACTTAATTGAGTCTATAATGATGTATGCTAAGTTTCATGAAAATCGGTTCAAATTTAGATATAGCTCTCATATATATTTTCGTCCGATTTTAGGTAAATAGTGTTTGGTGCACTATTACCTAAAATCGGACGAAAATATATATGAGAGCTATATCTAAATTTGAACCGATTATGTAAATAGTGCCTCAGAGTCCCTATATATATATTTCGATTTGCACGAAATTTGTCACAGCGTACTAAATTGAGTCTATAATGATGTGTGCTAAGTTTCGTGAAAATCGGTTCAGATTTAGATATATCTGCCATATATATTTTCGTCCGATTTTAGGTAAATGGTGCACCAAAGTCCCTATGCATCATTCGATTTGTACGAAATTTGGCACAGCGTACTTAATTGAGTCTATAATGATGTGTGCTAATTTTCGGGAAAATCGGTTCAGATTTCGATATAGCGCCCATATATATTTTCGTCCGATTTTATGTAAATGGTGGACCAATGGTCCTATATGTCCTTCGATTTGCACGAAATTTGGCGTAGCGTACTTAATTCCGTCTAGAATGATGTGTGCTAAGTTTCGTGAAAATCGGTTCAGACTTCAATATAGCTGCCATATATATTTTCATTCGATTTTATGTAAATTGTGCCTCAGAGTCCCTATATATCCTTCGATTTGCACGAAATTTGGCACAACGTACTGAATGAAGTCTAGAATGATGTGTGCTAAGTTTCGAAAAACTCGTTTCAGATTTCGATACAGCTGTCATATATATTTTCGTCCGATTTTACGTAAATGGTGCCTCAGTTTCCCTATATATCCTTCGATTCCCACGAAATTTGGCATAGCGTACTAAATTGAGTCTATAGCGATGTGTGGTAAGTTTCGTGAAAATCGGTTGAGATTTCGATATACCTCCCACATATACATATATATTCGTCCGATTTTACATAAGTGCTGCAGGGTCTAAAAATAGACGTGGATTTTTTAAAAAACATTTTTTTTTTGATTTTGGATGTTTAGATTTTTTAAAAATATTTTTACCCTACACAACTATGTTGCCAGGGTATTATAGCTTTGTGCAGCCCCAAGAGTTTGTAACGCCGCGAAATATTGGTCCTAGACCAACCTTTAAGTATACCGATCGCCATATCTCGACTAGCTGAGTCCATCTATACATGTGTGTCCGTCCGTCTGTCCATTATAATTTGTAAACACGATACAGGCCACAGTTATGGATCAATCTTTACGAAATTTTGCATTTAGGATGGGTTCTACCCAATGAAGACCCCTATTGTTTATGGTAAAGATTGGTTAATATTTAGGGGATGAAATGGACCAATTACTTAATTTTTGTCGGTTTTTCTGGTCGCTTCAGAGGCCGCAATTATGGCCCAATTATAATTACATGGAGAAGGGGATTGGGCCAAAGAATAAGCATGCCTGTTTTGATAAAGATCGTTCAATATTTAGCGGTTCAAATGGACCCAAACTTTTGTGTGAAAAATGACAAAATTTGTATTCTAGAGCGTATAGATTTAGCCGTGAAGGACATAGACCCGAGAAGTTGACAGTATATTCAAGAGGAGTGGTTGACCTTTAAAACTAACTATGTTTTTTAATAATCCACGCCTATTGGTGTGCCTTAGAATTCTTTTTTAATTCAAGGTCCACTCACTCCTTTTATAGAATATCTCAGCAACCAATTACCCAGAATATTGTAACTTAAAATGTTCTGTTCTTTTGCTTTTATTTTCAATTGTTTAAATTATTGATCGTCAGCCGGTATTGGATTGGATTAGACTAATCCATCATACCGGGAGGTGAATGTGACGGGTTTAGGTGTTTTGTTTTGTTTGCTGACAAAGTTCGTTTGCTGTTTGTTTGTCAAACATGACAATATAGTTTTTTTTTATTGTATTTAAAATAACAACAACAATAAGAAAAATAATCATTAGCACCCAAGCAACAACAACAATAAATAAAAATAATAATTTTTCATTTACAAATCAAATAATGAAAAATAAAAAAACTGAACTGACTGACCTCCGCCAAGTCATGTCACCTTCACCCAATGTGCAAGTGAATGAGCCAGCCAGGCAGCCATCTAATAGGTAAAGTGAGTGAGTGACTGACTGGGTGAGTGAGTGCGTTTGGTGTGTTGGACTGCTGTTGTTTGCTGCACCTTTTCAAATACTAGGCAAACAAATAAAAAATTACAATAAATAAAATAAAATAGAAATATGTATATTTTTGCAGCCGGCATAAATTTTTGTTTTATTATCATGGAAACAAAACAAAAAGAGGAGAAAAAACAACAACAACAACATTATTTAATAGAATGCCATAAATAATTAAACAAAAATAACTTTAAATACAATAACAAATAAAAAGTCAAGCATTCATTAGTTTTAATCCAGCTCTTCCAACTCCCAACCTTAGCGCCAATCGAACAACGAACAAAACAATCCGACCAACCAACCAACAGAGATTCAAGTTCAACTAGATTCTAATAAGAACAGCGTTTTAAATGAAGCATAAAATATTGGTATTAAGTCCGTAGTTCAGGCAGCCAGCCAGTCAGTTACTACGCACCTTTATAGTAAAAAAATAAATAAAAAAATTTTGAAATAAATAAAAAAATATTTTGAAATCAATTCATGTGATTGTGGGATCACCTTTTTTTGAAATTCTTGTTACCCTCAGTCATGCATAATTTTTAATTAATTTTTTTTTCAAAAATTTTCTACGCCAATGATTTAAATAAAATTAATTACAGTAAAACATTTAAAATGTGTGAACTGTCAGTTGAGCTGTTGACAAATGTCTTGAGAGTTACACAGGTTACACAGATTTAGATTGTTATCTTAGTTGTGAATTCGAAATACTTGTTAGTTTTAGTAAGGTGTTTGAAAATAAGAATTGGCTACGAAATAGTTTTCAATATTGGCAATGACACACTTTTTATTTAGATTGGATATTTTTTAGGTATCAATATTAAAAAAAATATTTTTAAAAAAATCCACGCTTATTTTTAGTCTGTGAAAAAATATTCATAAAAAATCCACGCCTATTTTTAGGTTTCGAAAAAGACATTTTTAGGCTTCGAAAAAAATATTTTTAAAAAAATCCACGCCTATTTTTAAGCTTGGAAAAAAATATTTTTAAAAAAATCCACGCCTTTTTTTAGGCTTCGAAAAAAATATTTTTTAAAAAATCCACGCCTATTTTTAGGCTTCGAAAAAAATATTTAAAAAAATCCACGCCTATTTTTAGGCTTCAAAAAAAATATTTAAAAATATCCACGCCTATTTTTAGGCTTCGAAAAAAAAATATTTAAAAAAAATCCACGCCTATTTTTAGGCTTCGAAAAAAATATTTAAAAAAAAAATCCAGGCCTATTTTTTGGCTTCGAAAAAATATTTTTAAAAAAAATCCACGTCTATGTAAGCTTCAAAAAAAATATTAAAAAAAATCCAGGCCTATTTGTAGGCTTCGAAAAAAATATTTTTTTAAAAAATTCCACGCCTATTTTTAGGCTTCGAAAAAAATATTTTTTTAAAAAATCCACTCCTATTTTTAGGCTTCGAAAAAAATATTTAAAAAAATCCACGCCTATTTTTAGGCTTCGAAAGAAATATTTAAAAAAAAATCCATGCCTATTTTTAGGCTTCGAAAACAAAAAAAAAATCAAAAAATCCACGCCTGTTTTTCGGCTTCGAAAAAAATATTTTTAAAAAAATCCACCCCTATTTTGAGGCTACGAAAAAAAGATTAAAAAAAATCCACGTTTATTTTTAGGCTTCGAAAAAATTTTTTTTTTTAAATCCACGCCTATTTTCAGACTTCGAAAAAAATATTTTTAAAAAAATCCACGCCTATTTTTAGGCTTCGAAAAAAATATTTTAAAAAAAAAAATCCACGCCTATTTTTAGGCTTCGAAAAAATATATATTTTTTTAAAAAATAAGCCTTTTTATAGGCCGCGCCTATTTTTGGGGCTTCAAACAATATTTTAAAGAATCCGCGCCTATTTTTAGGCTTCAAAAAATATTTTTAAAAAGTCTTCTCCTATTTCTAGGCCCTGAAAAATGTTTTAAAAATATTAAAAAAACACGCCTTTTTGGACCCTTAGAAAAATATTCCACGGTTTTTTGTAGGCCACAAAAAATATTTTTTTGAAATTTATTCAAATTTATAGACTTTGAGAAATATATTTAAAAAATCCACGCCAATTTATACCTTTTAATTTTTGTGTTCCTGGTGGCCAGGATATCGAAATACAAATCTGAAATGGGCGTTGGCTGACCTTCACCATTTCAACTCATTAGCATTTAGATTAGTTTATTGTTTCAACTGACATGATATCCACTCAAAATGAAATATGGATTTTCGAAAAAAAATAACATAACTGCCACCTTTTTGTTGTTAAATTGCCAAGCAATCAATTAGTAATCGAAGTGTTTTTTTTTTCTTCTAAATACTCCATGTCAGGTTGCTAGAATATTAGTTACGATTTTAAAAATATCCACAATGATTAATAATAGCATTGACAAATATACAGCCATAGGCCAGCCAACCAACAACAACAACGAACTGAGAATGCATCACCATAATGACTGCTGGAGTTCGTTGAATATTCCTTAGAAAAAAATCTTTGTCACAACCACACAAAACTATTGTGTCAACCAAGAGAGTGAGATCGGGATGGGGAGGGATTGTCGAAGTATAACTAAATGAATGTCAGTCAATTGTCATGTATCAGGTTGAAAATAGTTCGAACATAAATCAAATTACAAAAACAAAAAAAAAAATAGAAAACATTTTTCTTATAACAAAATTTTGCATATTCACAAAAATAACAACACGTTTTTTTCGAAAATTGAAAAAAAATAAATTTACAAAAAATGGAATTTGTCAATGGCCATTGGACATTGTTGTAAACTTGTAAAGAACACCATACCTCCTGGGGCGCTTGTTTTCACCTCCTCCTCCCCCCATACTCACTCCCTGCCACCCTGCATTTGGACAATGGAAATCAATTTGATATTCCAAGCATGTTACTCAACCCGGCCTGTGGTGGTGGTGGTGGCGGTGACGATGGTGTTGTTTTTGTATAAATTTGCATAAATTCAATTTGGAAATTGATTTCAAATTCAATTTCAATTTAAATCTATATTTCATTTCAATGAAAATATCATCAACGCCTACACCCATGCCTGCATGCAATTTTCCGTTTCACTATATTTTTTTTATTGTTTTTGTTGTTGTTGTATTGTTGTTTCTATTATTAATAAATTGAAATGGAAATGTTTGTCATCGTTTGTTTGCAGCAGCACCCCAAGTGGTGTCAGTCGTGGTGGCGCAACGTGATGGTGTCTCTTTTGATTCAATCAAATCTGTAATCAAGTGCATCATACATTGTAAACGGATTTTGAATTAATTTTTAAAAAAATATTTTTTTCAAAGTCATTAAATAGGCATTGCTTTTGAAAAAATGCTTATAGAAATACTCTTCTGGGCGATTTTTCTTCAAATAGGCTTGGATTTTTATACCCTTCACCACACTGTGGTACAGGGTATTATGTCTTTGTGCATATGTTTGTAACTGGCAAAAGGAAACGAGATAGACACATGGTTCCTTTTGAGAATATGCATAGAATCACTTTCTACTTCGATTTATGCATATTCGACAATCCGTCCGCCCGTCTTTCTGACCATGTTAAATTGTAAATAAAGTACAGGTCGCATTTATGATTCGAATCAGATGAAATCTAGCACAGTTCATTTATTTGGCCCAAGGACGAACCCTATTGAAATTAGGAAAAATCGATTCAGATTTAGATATAGCTCCCATATATATTTTCGTCCGATTTAAGGTAAAAGGTGCAGCAAAGTCCCCATATATCACTCGATTTGCCAGAAATTAGGCACAACGTACCGAATTAAGCCTAGAATGATGTGTGTTAAGTTTCGTGAAAATCGGTTCAGATTTCGATATAGCTCCCATATATAGTTTTGACCGATTTTATGAAAATGGTTCACCAAAGTCCCTATATATCTTTCGATTTGCACGAAATCTGGCATAGCATAGTGAATTAAGTCTAGAATGATGTGTGCCAAGTTTCGTGAAAATAGGTTCATATTTAGATATAGCTCCCATAAATATGTTCGTCCGATTTATGGTAAATGGTGCACCAAAGTCCCTATATATCCTCCGATTTTCACGAAATTTGGTACAGCGTATTGAATTAAGCTTAAAATGATGTGTGCCAAGTTTTGTGAAAATCGGTTCAGAATTAGATATAGCTCCCATGTATATTTTCGTCCGATTTTATGTAAGATGTGCGCCAAAGTCCCTATATAACTTTCGATTTGCACGAAATTTGACTCAGTGAGCTGAATTGAGTCAGGAATGATGAGTGTTAAGTTTCGGAAAAATCGGTTCAGATTTCGGTGTAGCTGCCGTATATACTATCCTCTGAAATTATGTAAATGGTGCAGCAAAGTCCCTATATATCCTTCGATTTGCATGAAATTTGGCATAGCGTACTGAATTAAGTCTAGAATGCTGTGTGGTACGTTTCGGGAAAATCGATTCAGATTACGATTGAGACTTGTAGCTAGATTCCATATGTATTTCGAACGGGGATCTGATTGAAATAAAAATTTTAACAGTGTGACGTACCGAATAGCTTGTATCAATTTTCCTATAAATCATTTTTCATAAATTTGTCCCATGGTACACAGACGACTCTAAAGCTGACCGAATGAAATTAAATTTAGCATAGGTTGCAGAAAGGCATGAGTATGTTCCTTCGAGGGAACATTGACATGCAATTGTAAGGATACAACATACCCAAAGTGGTGAAGGGTATCATATAGTCGGCCCAGTCTGACTTTACTACTTTTCTTACTGGTTTAAAAATATTTTTCTAGGGCCAACAAAAAACCATGGATTCTTTAAAATTACTTTTCTAGGGCCCTCCGTTTTATTCTTGGGGATCTTTACCAAAAAAATAAATGCAATGAATTATAATTAGAAAAGGAAGCATGTTTTATTATTTTGCATAAATCAATCTGAAAGATGTACAATAAAAATAAAATTAAGATATATTTTTGAAACGTTTTTTCGTTCAGGTCTTTGATTGTGGCAGCGTAAATTTCCAATGCCCACACAGTTCTTAATTTTTGAATGAATAATACATTTCTTTCGTTTCGATTCTGTGTTAGAATACATAATTATTTAATTAACGAATACAAGAGAAATAAAATTATAATGTATGTGTATATACAATTAAAATACAGTAGAACCTCACAACATGGACCAATTCTATGAGAAACTGAAGAATGGGAATAAGATTTAATTTTTTTTATAAAAAAAATACTTTGAAGAAATTAAAATCATTTTAAAGATGTTCTACTAATTTTATAAACTATTGTCTCCCATACAAACAGTGGAACCCTCTAAATATAGTGACAACAATTAGTAAATAACTTTTTTTATTCTAAATTTCCCATATATAAAACTTCCCTGGACATAATTTCCAATTTTGAAATTATTTTTAAAAAATCCATTCTTAAAAACGGGGTTCTACTGTGAAAAATTAATTAAATTTTTATGCAAATTTTTAGCTACCAAATTCTTAAATAAAAAACTAGATTTCTTTCATTCGAATTTATAAAAATGATTCTTGGTCCAATCCACACTTCTCTAATTTCTTTCAATTCCAAAAGGCCAAAGTGAAACCACATAAATAATTACTTACTTAGCTGGCTTGCTACAGAACGGTTGTTCCATAAACCGATATAAAAAAGATTTCTAAGCGCGTCGGTCTTCTCCGTTTTCTACTTGGTCTTTCCATCTGATTCGTGGCCTTCGCCTTCTACGGGAACCATCGGTAGGCTCGCTTTTATATGCCTTTTGATCTGGGGCATTCTCATTCATTCGCACAACGCGTATGAATTATAAAGCTCGTGGTTCATTGTATGCCGATATTCACCGTCAACGCAGATCGGCCCATAGATCTTTCGGAGAATTTTTCTTTCAAACACCCCAAGAGCTGTCTCTTCTGCTTGCGCAAGTACCCATGCTTCAGATCCATATAATAGCACGGCGGGTAGTATCAGCGTCTTGTAAAGTGTGAGTTGCGTCTGGCGGGAGGTGGCCTTGTTTTTAAACTGCTTACTGAGGCCATATTAGCATCTGTTGGCCATCACAATCCTTCTCAGAATTTCGAAACTGATGTCAGTCGTTTTATTTTATGGCGGTACCAAGGTATATCAAATCTTTAGCTACCTCGAAGCGGTAGTTCTCAAGTTCCACAGTTGGTCCGAGTCTACTGGATGCGCCTTGCGCGTTGATACCATCAGCTTGGTCTTCTCGCCGTTTACTGCCAGACCCAGACTTTGGCAGACTTCTCAATTTATTCAAAGGTCGATGTCATCGGCATAGGCGAGTAACATGTGTTGTTTGGTGTACAGAGTGCAGATTGTTCACCTTTGTCTCTCGTATGACCTTTTCCAGCAGGATGTTAAAAAGATCACACCACAAAATTATATCTAATTACCTACAAAAAATACAAATACAACAAATATAACTTCAGTGCCAACAACAAAAAATCAACCTTATTTTTTTTGTCTGTCAGAGGCTCCACTATGGCGCTTTGGATTAGTTTTAAAACCCCATTCCCCAATAACAAAAAAATTCAAAACAAATCTTGGATTATCTGCATCATGAAATTAATGCTTAAAGTTCCGAAACAAATCCATTCCAACACACACACACAAATTATAAGTTAATACCACAACAACAAACACACAAATGAGCGATTTTTTCAGAAATTACCATGGAGGGCAAAATAAATTTTTAAGCCACGAAAATTCCTTTGTGGAGGATAAAAGCTGCATAAATAGCCTTAATTACATCCTTAGATACGATCCTTAAAATAAGCATTTCAAAGGGATCTTCTGTTGCATAGAATATCCCTTTCATTATACAGAAGGTTCAAAAAGAACCTTTCACTCTATAGAAGACCCTTCACAGAGTATTTTTTGTAGAAAAGTACTTCAGAAGCCTTCTATTTCCACCTGAGCCCCATAAAAAGACCTTCCGTTGTCGCTGAAGAATTCAATTTTATTGCAGACCTTAACAGGACTTATGTTATATATCGCACACCCTTTAAAGTCTTTCTTTCTTTTTATGAATCTCCTCACCTTTTTACCCTTTGCAGAGTCCTTATTATAGAAAAGTACTTCAGAAGCCTTCCGAGGCCCATAAAAAGACCTTTCATTGTCCCTGAAGAATTCCATTTTATAGCAGACTCTACAAGGACTAATCTATTCTATTTCGAACCCCCTTTAATGTCTTTCCTTCTTTTTATGAATCTCCTCACACTTTTACCCTTCACAGAGCCCGTTTTATAGAAAAGTCCTTCAGAAACCTTCTAAATGCACCAGAACCCCATAAAAGGCCTTCCATTGTGCCTGAAAAAATCGATTTTATAGCGGACCGTAGAAGAACTAATGTTCTATTTAAAAACCCCCCTTTAATGTCTTCTCTTCTCCTTTAGGAACCTCCCTATACTTTTACCCTTTAGTGTATAACACACACACTCACTAAATAATGTACTGACTGCACTTCAAGATCCGCTCAGGAAATAAATTAATCTAATGGCAGACATAAAACAAATGTTGTATAATGCATTCAGAGTGTGTGTAAATGTGTGGAAAGGCAACAACAACAAATACACAATGAAAAGGGAAAAAACTCTGGCTCTCTCTCATTTGCAACAATAGAAGCCAACCGAAATAATAACTCACACAAACATTTTTTTAAAACAATCAACTTAATTTGTAATTAAAATGTTATATTTTTTTGGTGGAAGACATTGGGGTGGAACGAAAAAAAAATTAAAATGGGTCTTGTATCATTTTTTTTTTTTTGAGAACCAAAAAATTGTTGATTTTTTAAATTTTTTTCTTGACTTATAAATGGATTGGATTTAAAAAAATCTTGGTCTAACAGTAGGCATGGATTTTTTAAACATATTTTTTAGGCGTGGATTTTATAAAAATATTTTTTAGGGCCTAACATTAGGCGTGGATTTTATAAAAATAATTTTTTAGGGCCTAAAATTAGGCGTGGATTTTATAAAAATATTTTCTGAAGCAAAAAAATCCATTTTTTTTACATTTAAAGTATATTTCTTATATTCAAATTCCATTCCAATTCAATCCCCATTTCAAGGACACTTTTTCTCTATATTTTGTCCATAATAAACGGCCACTAATTGCTGGCCATTGTCTTCAAGACTTTTTTATTGTGATATATTATTTTAATCTTTCAAAGTGACATATTTACATGACATTTCGCCACAGTGAGTATTAAATGACAAAACGTTTTCAATTCAAATTTGAACGAAATTCCAACAAACACACAAAAAAACCAAAACTTCAAAATGGCCTTAGGTGGTTATTTTCGATATGCGTGTTGAGCATTTAACAGCTACTGGTTTTTTAAACGAATCAAAATATTTTGTTTGGATTTTAATAAAAACAACAACAAAATTAAAAAAAAAACAACAACTATTAGGAATATGTTGAAAAAATAACAGCAACAAATTTATTCCGTATTAAAAATATGCTCAGAAGTGTGGGGTATCGGAACCATTAAAAAAATTAATAACCAAAAAAGTCTTCTCGAAGAGCTATAGAAGCCATTGAGGACCTGTCGAGCGTCTAATATTACAAAAATTAGTAACTATCTCCCCATACAAATTATTACTCCCACCGAACTGGTGGGGGTTTCGAGTTAAATATTTTTTTTAATTTTTTTTTTTCTTGCAAAAAAATTGCACTGTGCCTTCAACCAATCACAGTTCGTAATTATTGAAAAAACAAAAAACACAAAATTATATATTTCAAGTACGTTTCACTTTATCTACGATTAACGCCTTTTGACAGCCAAATGACCAATCGCAAAAGAAACTTTTTTTTGGCACGCCAAATAAATTGACTAGCCTTTTGTTGTTGTTGTTGTCGGGTGTATGAGTGTGTGTGTTGGTATGTTATTTTTCTTGTAGCGATATGAGTGCTTAACTAAAATATTTATTAATATTATTAAATAATTGTTTTATTTTCTATGGCATGATATCATTTAATAAAGACCCATAACACGATCGAGTCAATCAAAAAAATCCGACGACATGCAGCACTTCAAAAATAACATATTTTCGTTAAACTGATTAAATCAAGAAAATCAAAAGAATTTTGAAGAAAAAACCGTTCAAAAAAATTAGAAAAATGCCAATGGTAATTTTTAAATTACACTAAGGCCTAGTTTTAAGGGTTTTTTAAAAAATCCACGCCTAGGTAAGGCAATTAAAAAAAGACCTTTGGATAAACCCTAAAAAATATTTTTAAAAATCCACGCCTATTGTAAGGTGTTTTCAGATCTGGACCTTGTAAGGCCATGCAAAAATATTTTTAAACTAGTAAGGAAAGTTGTAAAGTCGTACTGGGCCGACTATATACCACTTTGGGTATATTCTACATATGTATCCTAAGAGACGTCGCGTTTTTGTTATATATCTATATCTGAACTGATTTCAGGGAAACTTGCCAGAGACTAATTTATATAACTTCAGTACGTTGTGTCAATCGGCCTAGCTATGGAGTAGATTTAATTCAGTACCCCATACCAAAATTCGTGCACATCGAAAGATATATAGGGACTTCGGTACACCATTTACCTTAAATCGGACGAAGATATATATGGGAGCTATATCTAAATCTGAACCGATTTTCACCAAACTTTGCACACATCATTGTAGACTTAATTCAGTACGCTATACCAAAATTCGTACAAATCAAATGATTTTCAGAGTCTTTGGATCACCAATTCCCTAAAATCGGATAAAAATATACATGGGAGCTATATCTAAATCTGAACAGATTTTCACCAAACATTGCACACATCATTCTAGACTTAATTCAGTACGTTATGCCAAATTTCGTGCAAATCGAAAGATATATAAGGACATTGGTACACCATTTACCTTAAATCGGACGAATATATATATGGAAGCTATATTTAAATCTGAACCGATTTTCACAAAACTTAACACACATCATTCTAGACCTAATTCATTATGCTGTGCCAAATTTCGTGCACATCGAAAGATATATAGCGACTTTGATATACCATTTACCTTAAATCGGACGAAAATATATATGGGAGCTATATCTAAATCTGAACCGATTTTCATGAAACTTAGAACACATCATTGTAGACTTAATTCAGTACGCTATGCCAAAATTCGTGCAAATCAAATGATTTTCAGAGTCTTTGTTGCACCAATTCCCTAAAATCGGATAAAAATATACATGGGAGCTATATCTAAATCTGAACCGATTTTCACCAAACTTTGCACACATCATTGTAGACTTAATTCAGTACGCTATACCAAAATTCGTGCAAATCAAATGATTTTCAGAGTCTTTGGTGCACCAATTCCCTAAAATCGGATAAAAATATACATGGGAGCTATATTTAAATCTGAACCGATTTTCACAAAACTTAACACACATCATTCTAGACCTTATTCATTATGCTGTGCCAAATTTCGTGCACATCGAAAGATATATAGCGACTTTGATATACCATTTACCTTAAATCGGACGAAAATATATGGGAGCTATATCTAAATGTGAACCGATTTTTCCTAATTTCATTAGAGTTCGTCCTTGGGCCGAACAAATGGGCTGTGCCAAATTTCATCCAATTCGGATCATTAATGCGACCTGTACTTCGTTTACAATTTAACATTGACAAGTCCCCAGTGTATATTAATTAATTATTCACACACAGGCCATAATATATGCGCATATGTCCATCTATATCGTGAGTGTTTTTTCTTTAGTTAATTGGCACGCAAAAAATGTCAACTTGTAAACAAATTAAATGATTTAAATTAATGAAAGCAACTAAATTTAAATATCACACACACACACACACGATGAGCGATGGACGGACAGCCATCTAACGCCAGGCCAACAAAAACGCCACCGCAATTAGATTCGGAACAGCAATGTTCAAGTGCAGGAGCCTCAGTTTTCAACACCCACTCTTTATTACTCATCCCCTCTCTATTACCACCCATCCCCTTTCTCCTCTCATATTTCCATTCCAGTCAATCATTTTTCCATTTGTTTTCAGTTCGAATGAAAGAAAGAGCGAGAGAGATGGAAGAGAATGGCAAATAAATTCACACTGGCGCATCCGACACAATGTCAGTAAAATGTAATTAAGGAAAAATACAATAACAACAGCAACAAATTTGCAACATTGTTGCCATTAATGTCTTTTGTTGTTGTTGCCGCTATTGAGGCGGCAGTCATAAAACAACTTCCCCGGTTTCTAAATTAGTTAAATTATTTGTACATAGATATATAAGGGTGGAGTGGAAAAAAATACGAATTATTCAAGGCCCATTATTGGCGTGCAGTTTTAAAAAATATTTTTTAAAGCGGATTTAAAAAAAATCTATATTTTTTTCCATCAGAATAACAAAAAAATGTATTTCATAGAAAATATAAATAAAAAATTAAAAAAATATATTTTAAATATAAAAAATCAATAAAACAATTTTTTCAAATGCCACTGTGTACGTGGATTTTTTTCAAAATATTTTTTAGGGCCTAACCAAAGGCGTGGACTTTTTAAAGATTTGATAAAGATATTTTTCAAGGCCTTAAAATAGGCGTGGATTTTTTAAAGAAATATTTTTCAGGGCTCATAGATAAGCGTGGATTTCAGATGTTATTGAAAAAAATATTGTTAAAAAAATCCACGCCCGTAGATGCTATTGAATTTTTATACCCTCCACCATAGTATGGAGGGTATATTAATTTTGTCATTCCGTTTGTAACACATCGAAATATTCATTTCCGACCCTATAAAGTATATGTATATATTCTTGATCAGGGTAAAATTCTAAGACGATCTAGCCATGTCCGTCCGTCCCATAAAAGGGTACCCCCAATTTTGGGTATTATGGGGTTCTTGAGCGCGTTTTTCGACCGAATTCACTGAAATTTGGTACATTGGGTTCATATTGGGTACTAAATGTCGCCACAAAAAAATATAAATATAGGTCCACTTTTTCTGGTAGCCCCCATATAACGGTACCTCCTAATTTTCCGTATTTTGGGGGTTTTGGTCGTATTTTTCCACCGAATTGGCTGTAATTTAGTGCTTTGAGTTCTAAATAGGTTCCAAATCACTCCACAAAATATTATGAATATAGGTCCATTTTTTCTGGTAGCCCCCATATAAGGGTACCCCCAATTTTCGGTATTTTGGGGTTCTTGAGCGCGTTTTTCGACCGAATTCGCTGAAATTTGGTACATTGGGTTCTTATTGGGTACCAAATATCTCCACTAAAAATTATAAAAATAAGTCCATTTTTTCGGATATCCTCCATATAAGTGTACCCCCCAATTTTCGGTATTTTGGGGTTCTTGTGCGCGTTTTTCAACCGAATTCGCTGAAATTTGGTACATTGGGTTCTTATTGGGTACCAAATATCTCCACTAAAAATTATAAATATAAGTCCATTTTTTTCTGGTAGCCCCCATATAAAGGTACCCCCAAATTTCGGCATTTTGAGGTTCTTGAGCGCGTTTTTCAACCGGAATCACTGAAATTTGGTATTTTGTAGCCGTATTTGGAAACAAATCTCCCTACCAAAAATTATTAATAGTCAAATCCTTTTAGGCGTAGTCCCCATATAACCCCATTTTTTATATTAATATAATTATCTGACTTTTCCGCGTTTTGGGTTTGGTTCTAACACTCTGCTGTAATCATTTCACCTGCGAAGGATATCGAGAAAAAAAAAACTATAACGTACGTTTCGATAATGAACTATATGTGAACTATATACCGCATTTAGGCTTAGCCGTAGCCCCTGTGTGGGAGTTACCAGAAGGCATGGACCGATATTCCCCAAATTCGGACTTCAACTAAGTTTGGAAGACATAAGTAGGAGGGATGAAATCAAATTTTTCTGAAACGGATTTGGTCCCAAGAAACATGGGGTCTAGAACCAATATTTCGATGAGGCACATTTTCATCGTGTGAAAGTGTATACACCCTCATTAGCCATAAGGCTGAGGGTATAATTTTCTATTAAAAATTATTGTTTACATAATAGGTTTGTAGAAATGTCGGTATAGGTCCATTTTTTGGTATGTTCCCTATATTTTCATTTCAAGTACCTTCAAGTATATTTATGGTGGAGGGTATCCAAAGTTCGGCCCTGCCGAACTTAACGCTTTTTCACTTGTTTTTTATAAAAGTTCAAAAAATCTAGGCATATTCTTAGGGTATGAAAAATTATTTAAAAAATACATAATACACTTTTCCGCATTTTTATTTCTAATGGAACCCCTCTAAGCTCCCCTTCTCCTCATTTTTCGACTTTTATAATCCACTTAACCTTAATTGCATGGAAAGTAATATCCCAAAATCCATGCCATTATGACCTTCAATTCAATCCATATGCAACAACAATAAAATTTATATGTAAACCTTATAGCTGATCCGAATAAAAGCCGGTCGAAGCTATAAAAACCATTTTCCCCCATCCCCTCGATAATTTCGCTTTATGTGTTGAAAAAAGAAAATAAAATTGATTTTCTCTTTGGCAAATTCTCAATTCATTTCATAACAGCTGATATTACAGTTAAAGCCTTTGTTGTAGTTGTTGTTGTTGTTGCTGCTAATTTTTTTGGGGTCATTAATGTCAGTCAGTCAGGAAATTCTCAATTTCATTTCAGACGACACCACCAAAAAGGACAACCAACTTAGTTGAAATTGTCTCGAGGAGTATGTGTGTGTGCGTAAGTGCTCACGAGAGTTGAGTTTCTTTTTGGGATTTTCCGCAGGGCCAAATAGAGCAAAGTTCACTATTGATCCTTGTTTCTTATTTTTCTCTCTGTATGCCTGTGTATGTGTGTGCATAACTGTCATGTATATGCGAGAATATTTTCCGCAAACCCAACAGAGGGCGAAGAAGAAGGAAACTTGCATAGCCATAAAAACAAGGGATGAAAATGAACTGCAAGTGTGTGTGTGTCTGCGTGCAGAGGGGAGGGATAAGGTTATGAGGGCCATAATTGTCAGTAACGACATTTAAGGTTCATTTTCTTCTTTTCCGAACATTTTATGAGATTTTCATAGTCGTGCACGCACGCACGCAAAACAACAAGAACATTCCTTATTTTTATTTCCTGCTACGGCTAAGGATTCGTGGTTGTCCTTTTGTTGCTGCCAGGGTTTGTTTTTTTGTTGGCAGTTGGTTTTACGACTCAGTCGCTCGTTCACTCAGTTACTTAGTGGCACGCAACAAAATTGTAGTCTCTTATTACCAACCCACCAAAGAACCAATACATGCTCACACGTATTGGAGCACACACTCGGCTGCTGCTGCTTCGCTTCGTTGTTGCCTCCAAACCGCTGACAACAAATGAAAATGAAAATTTCGAACAAACAGCCGCCATAGCGCCACGTCTATGTGGCGCCTCCGAGTTTTTATGATTGCCAGCATGGCAGCAGCGACAACAGCAAATTGTTGCTTTTTATTCCTTTTCAGCTGTTATTATTATTGTTGTTGCTTTTGTTGTTGCGCGATAAGCTTTTGCACCGAGTAGAAGAAGAACAACAACAGAAATCGTTTTAGAGCTTAACACGAACTTAAATGTGTTTTTTTTAGGGGTGGGGGTTGCTTTAATTCTTTGGAGGATGGCATGGAATGTTGGCACACAATTACCATACCCCCAGCTGGGGTTTGACACTATCCGCCGGGCACACACATACACACACTAGGGAGGTAAAGAGCATAACCTAATAGTAGTTTTTTTTTTTTGGCAGCTGAGGGAGGTCCTGCGGGAAATATAAATGCAAGAAAACAGGGAATATGAAATTCCTTAGAAAAAATGTGAGGTATTCGAAAAATTATTCAAATTTTATTTAATTTGAAAGCTTGTTCATAGCCTCAATATTTTCTCAGTATTCCGATATTCTATTTACTTCCTTATATTAACCACGAAATATTTGAATTAGTATTTTTTATTCCCAATATTAAACTGAGTCTTTAATATTATCCAAATATTTTCCATTGCCAAAATTCGTCTCCTAATTAATATCTAAGGCCTAAAATTTGTATCCGTTATTTTTATCCAAGGCATTATCCAATCCTATATTCATTATCCAATGCATTATCCAAATGAAAAATCGCTTTATCCGCGTCATTTTTGAAAATTCTCAATGCATTATCCTCGACGATACTTTTATACAAAGCAGTATCCAAGTCTATTTTTATTATCCAAATTATTATCCGCGTAATTTGGGATTATCCACAGTATTATCCGGGTCACTACATATTTTGCGAAACATTATCCACATTCATATTTGTATGCAAAGACGTATGCGCGTTATCCGAAGCATTATCCAAGCTTATCCGATTTATTATCCGAAGTATTATCCACTGACTTATCCATACAAAAAACGCTTATACGCGTAATTTGGGATTATCCACAGCATTATCCGCGCCACTAGTTATTATCCGAAGCATTATCCACCTATATAGTTTTATACAAGCCTTATCGACGTTATCCAAAGCATTATCCAAGCCTATTCTAATTATCCAAATCACTATCCGCGTCTTTTGAGATTATCCACAGTATTATCCGTGTCACTAAATAGTATCCGATGCATTATCCACGTAAATATTTGTGTCCAAAAACATATCAGCGTTATCCGAAGCATTATCCAAACTTATATTTATTGTCCACATAACTATCCGTGACTTTACTATTTATCCAAAGTATTATCCACTGACTTATCCATACAAAAATCGCTTTATCCACCTACATAGTATTATCCAAGTCTTATCCACATTATCCAAAACATTATTAACGTTCATATTTTTTTCCAAATCCTTATCCACGTTATCCTGAACATTATCCATGACTATAATTATTATCCAAATCATTATCCGCTTCAATTTTTATTATCCAAAGCATTATCCGCAGACTTAGCCATATAAAAATCACTTTATTCGCATTATTTTTAATTATCCTGAACATTATCCAGGTCACTGGTTATTATTCAAAGCATTATCCACGTCGATATTTTTATCCAAAGCCTTATACAAGCCAATATTTATTATCCAAATGATTATCCGCTTTGGTTTTTATTATTCAAAGTATTATCCGCAGACTTATCCATATAAAAATCCATTTATAAGCTTTATTTTTGATAATCCACAGCATTATCCGCGTCACATAGTTTTATCCAAGTCTTATCCAAACCTTATTATCCACGTTATCCTGAATATTATCAAAGCCTATATTTATTATCTAAAGCCTTATCCACACAAAAACCGTTTTATCCGCGTTGGTTTTGAATATCCACCACATTATCCGGCCTCCTAATAATTATCCAATGCATTATCTACGTCGATATTTTGATCCATAGTCTTATCCAAGCCTTATTTAGTATCCAAATCATTATCCATTTCAATTTTTATTATCCAAAGCATTATCCGCAGACTTATCCATATAAAAACCGCGTTATTTGCGTCATTTTTGAATATACTCAACATTATTCGGGCCGTTACTTACTATCCGAAGCATTATCCACGTCCATATTTTTATCCAAAGCCCTATCCACATTTCCCTGAGTATTATCCAATCCTGTTTTTATTATCCAAATCATTATCCATTTCAATTTTTATTATCCAAAGCATTATCCACAGACTTATCCGTATAAAAATCGCTTTATCCGCATCATTTTTGGATATTCTCAACATTTTCCGGATCACCACTTTTTATCTAATGTCAATATTTTTATTCAAATCATTATCCGCGACTCCATTTATTATCCAAAGCATTATCCACGAACTTAATGTCATATTCAACGCCCAGATTTGTATCCAAAATGTTATCCATAGTAATTTTCGCATGAAAAGCATTAACCACGTGCTTATTTGTTGTCCTCAGCATTATCCGAAACCGATTTTAATTATCCAAAATTATAAAAATTAAAATATCCACATCCATATATTCATGCTATATTTTATCCTCCTATATTTTATCCTCTTATATTTTATACTCCTATATTTTATCCTCATTATCCAAACCGATTATCCATTTCCTTAATTATTATCCAAACCATTATACAGTTCCAAATATCCCAATTGCCACACATCCATATTCCCATTGGACTATAAATGTTGCTACCTACTTCCCCCACCCCCAGAACTCCATTAAAATAACGTACAATGTTTTTGTTTGTGTGCTGAAAATCGTCTCTGTTGGCGGCTTCTTGGCCGCCATTTAGCACAGCAGTTGTAAAATGTTCTCTCTTCCTCTATCATTAAGTGGCATCAGCATGAGGAGGCCAACAGCAACAAAAAATCTAAATTTCTATGTATTCCGCATTCTGGACGAATGAAGGCCAAATCGTTTTTTTAGTTCTGGAGTTGTTGTTGTTTCTGTTTGTTTTATAACTTACAAAAAAAGATGAGTGGAAAAAAGGAAAAGTAACGTTCAACTAAATTTATAGCAGGTTCAGGCAGAGTGTCGCTTTTCACACTCTTTTTCATACAAAGTACTCTCAAAGAGAGCACGAGTGCGAAGGTTTGCCAAATGTCGATTTATAGTCACACCACGCAAACCCTCGCACGCATTCCCTCTTTGAGAATAATTCCTATGTAAAATAGCACCAAAGAGTGGCTCTCTGCATGTTCCTGATTTAAAGTGTAGGTGTTGTTGGCATTTCTCTCTCGCACCCCTTTCTCTTTTCTTTTTTAGACTATAGCTTACAACAATTTGCGGAAATAGTCAACAATTTTTCTAAGAATAACTTTAGTTTGTTATATGAATATTTTAGCGACATACATACCGACATTAATATATATATATTTTTTTTTTTGCACAAAACTTCTCAGCAATTGGGTAAAGGGAAAAAGTTTTAGAAGTAGCAGAACAAAAATAATTTTTGTCACAAAGTTTTTGTGCTGAAAATAGACATCTGAAGTGGAGGCATCTGCATTTGGCCATATAAATAATAATCATGAAAAAAAGTGAAACTAAAGTAATTGTGAAAAACTAAGGCCTCTGAGTAACAAAAATAAAAAAAACAACAACAATGTTATTCAACCCAAAAAAAAACAACCACAACCATGTAAACATTGAAAAAAGGCCAAACTTCGTTAGCAAACCCTTCTTAGCCGTCTATCGAGGGCGTATGAGTGTCATTAATCATGTAGCGTATACCACCTAGGGTCCCTACATCCAAAGCTCACACACACATACATACATACACATGTATACAGTAATGGACTCCTCTTCAAATAAAATGTCATCGAACACAATTAGGTGTTGCTAGTGGGAAGGTATTTATGAATGTGTGTGGGTGGGATTTATTATTCGTTTTTTCTTGCTTTTGTTTTCTCAGAGGGCGTACAAATCCTTGTTCGACGGTTGCAACTCTCTGCTTTTTCCTCTTCCTTTTTCTGCATTTTGATAAATTGTGAAGACATTTTAGATGACCTTGAAAGGGAACATATTTATTAGATTGATGGCAATAATGGAAAACAAGCTTCAAACCCACAAACAGGAAAGATCAAGCATTTGAGAATGAGATTAACATTTCCCTCTCTCTCTCTCTCTCTCTCTCTCCCACTTCACGAAAATATGTTACCACACTAAGTAGTTGTTGTTGTAGCAGCCCTATTGCAAACTCACAAACAGGAAAGATCAAGCATTTGAGAATGAGATTAAAATTCCTCTCTCTCCCTCCCTCTCTCCCACTTCACGAAAATTTGTCACCACATTAAGTAGTTGTTGTTGCAGCCCTTTTGCTTTTACACAATCGACTGAGGTGGCCGACGTTGGCCAAGCAAGACTCGGCTCGTTTTGGATTGAGCTCGGCTCTGTCGTGGAAAAGACAGTTACACATTAAGTAGTTGTTGTTGTTGGTTGGCTGAACTTTGTTGTAGCAGCCCTATTGCAAACTTACAAACAGGCAAAAGCAAGCACTTGAGAATGAGATTAAAATTCCTCTCTCTCCCTCTCTCCCACTTCACGAAAATTTATCACCATAATAAGTAGTTGTTGTTGTAGAAGCCCTATTGCCTTTACACAATGGGCTGAGGTGACCGACGTTGGCCAAGCAAGACTCGGCTCGTTTTGGATCGTGGCTCGGCTCTGTCGTGGAAACGACAGTTCTACATTAAGTAGTTGTTGTTGTTGGTTGGCTGAGCTTGTCAACAATGTTGGTTGTTGTTGGTGATTATTAGATTGATTATTTGCTCTTCAAAAATGTAAATTTACAATTAACACCAATGAAGGTAATTTGTTTGACAACAAGAGCAACAACAAAAAGTCGACAACTATTTGGTCAAAAAACCAGCTACCATTTCATATTGTGTTCTTCTGGATATAACTAGTCTTTCATGTTTTTTTTTCGATAATTTATACTTCCGCTAATTTAAATGCTTGAATGGAAGGTTGGCAGTTTGGCTGACTGCCTAACAGATTGGCTACTAAATCTACAAATTAGAGGAGGGAAAAGTAAATAAATCTCCAAAAGCAGAGGGAGAAAAATAAACCTGTACCTATTTCGTTTTGAATTGAAAATTGAATTTTTGGATTCCGAAAAAAACTGGGTTCAGATTTTTTTTCATTTTTTTATTATTTATTATTAATAATATTTTTTGTTTTTTGTTTTTTTTAACAGAAAAAAATTTTTGACTGCCTCTGTCGATATCTAGCCACAAATAAAGGTGTGAATCGATGCTACAAAATTATTCAATTAAGAGATTAATAATCGAAAAAATATTGAAACCAGTAATAAACACGCCAACCAAAAAAAAAAAGAAATTTGGTAATTTTTTTTTTAATTATTTTTAGTTAATTTTTTTCTATGGAAAAATTGTTGGCTGTTTTTTTTTAAAGAAAAAAATGTAGATGATTTTTTATTATTATAAATTTTCTATTGATTTTTTTTTCGATGGGAGAAAATTGTTGGTGAATTGTTTTTTATATAAAAAGATTGTTGCGAATTTTTTTCCATGAAAAACATTTTTTTAATAAAAAATTTTGATTGTTCTTTTTTCTATAGAAAGTGTTAGTGATTTTTTTTCCATAAAAAAATAGTTGGTGAAAATCTTCAAGGAAAAAATTTGTTGGTGAATTTTTTTTTTTTTTTTTTTTTGTGAAAAAAAATTTTGTTGATTTTTTTTAAATAAAAAAAATTGTTGTTGGATTTTTGCTATAGAAAAAAATTATTAGTGAATTTTTTATATAAAAATTGTTGATGTTTTTTTTTTTATAAAAAATTTTGGCGATTTTTTCTTTCGAAAAAATTGTTGGTGAACTTTTTCTATGAAAAAAAAAAAATTATTGGTGAAATTTTTCTTTTGAAAAAATTATTGTTGAATTTGTTTCTATGAAAAAACATTTTTCTATTGAAAAAAATTTATTGTTATTTTTTATTATAAAAATTTTTGGTGAATTTTTTTTTTCTACTAAAAAAAATATTGATGAATATTTTTCTGATAAAAAAAAATTATTGGTGATTTTTTCATAAAAAAAATTTTTTTTTTCTATGAAAATTTTGAAATATTTTTTAATTAATGTTGAATTTTTTCCTATGAAAAAAATTTGTTGGTGAATTTTATCCATAAAACCAAATTGTTGGTGATTTTTTATAAAAAAAAAATGTGGGTGAATTATTTTTTTTTATTTGAATTTTGCCTTTTATTTTGAAAAAATTATTAGTCTATCTTTGTATATAAAAACAGTTAGTGATTTTTTTCTATAACAAAATAGTTGGTGAAAATCTTCTATGAAAAAAATTTGTTGGTGATTTTTTTTTTTTTTGAAAAACATTTTGTTGATTTTTTTTTCAAAAAATGTTTATTAATTTTTTTAAATAAAAAAAATGTTGTTGGATTTTTGCTACAGAAAAAAATTATTAGTGCTTTTTTATATAAAAATTGTTAATGTTTTTTTTTTTATAAAAAATGTTGGCGAATTTTTTTCTTTGAAAAAATTGTTGGTGAACTTTTTCTATTAAAACAAAATTATTAGTGAAATTTTTCTTTTAAAAAAATTATTGTTGAATTTTTTTCTATGAAAAAAATTTGTTGGTAAATTTTTTTCTATTATTGGTGATTTTTTCATGAAAAAAATTTTTTTTCTATGAAAATTTTGAAATTTTTTTTTTAATTAATGTTGAATTTTTTCTTATGAAAAAAATTTGTTGGTGAATTTCATCCAAGTACCAAATTGTTGGTGATTTTTTTATGAAAAAATGTTGGTGAATTATTATTATTATTTGTTTTTATTTGAATATTGCCTTTTCTTTTGAAAAAATTATTGTTAATTTTTTTTCTATTGAAAGAAATGTTGGTGAAATTTTTTGTATAGAATGATGTGATTTTTTTCTGTTAAAAAAAATTGTTGTTGGATGATGATGTACAGAAAAAAATTGTTGGTGGTTTTTTTCCTAGAAATAAATATAAATAAAATAATAAAATTGAAATTATTTAGAAAAAATAATTCTTTATAAATATATATTATTTTAATTTTTTTTTTTTTTTTGAAAAAATAATATTTTTAATACCATATTTATTTAAATCCCATAAATAAACAAAAATCAGTTTTTCTGAATCACTTAAAATTTGTTTATATATTATTTATTTTATTACAATATAACCCATTAAATTCACCATAGGGCTTAAGGACTTTGTTCCCCTGTAGAATTTATAGTGATAATAAAAAATAATAAAATTTATCATTATTTTTATTGACATATGAAATTGAAAAAAAAATAAAAAATGTTATCAGCCTTACATTAAGATTTAGTAGTACCACCACCATTCCCAAAAACCCAAAATGATTTGATAGCTATTTTTAAAATGTGATCATTTTGGAATATTTTGTTTGCCGATTTCTTTTTTCTTAAGCGTCATAATAGCTGATAGCAAAATATATTAAATGATTGATATTGATTGGCCACATTGTGATAAAGAAGTAATGACGTTTCTATTTGTTTTTTCTTGAGATCCCCACTACTTCTCGAAGTTTGCATTGCAATAAAACCTCAACAAGCCTAGGACAATTTATACACGATAAAAACTCTAATCTAAGTGTTGTTTTCTATTAATTAAATAAAATAGTTAAGAAAACAATGTTTTATTGTTGAAATTTAACACCAGTCACTCATATGACAGGTGTCATTTTTATTAAATTAATTTGAAAGAGAACATTTTTTCAAAATGTTTTCATCATTTTTATAAAAATAGAAATATAAGTCATAGATTAGTTAATAAAAATAATACATTGGAGAAAAAAATAAAAGCAATTTTTTGCATAAAAATCAAAAAAAAATCCATAGACAAAAATTGTTGTAACAAATTTTTAATGGAAAAAAGCAAATTGTTGGTTTTTTTTGTGGAAAAAATTCCTTTGGATTTTTTCCAGTGGACAACGATTGTTTTTGATTTTTCTCTATGAATTTTTTAAATTATTATTATTATTTTTTTTTAATTGTAATTTTTATGCTGATTTTTTTTTTTTTTTTTTTTTGTTTTTTTTTTTTTTTTTTTTTTTTTTTTTTTTTTTTTTTTTTTTTTTGTTTTTTTTATTTTTTATTTTTTTTTTTTTTGAAAAAATTTTGGAGAATTTTTTATTTAATTATTTTTTATTATTTGAGCCAAGGTTTTTTCTCCAAAAAATGGTTTAAATTTAATTAAAATTTATTTAATTATGTATGTATTTAATTTATTAAAATTAGTTTATCCTTTCTAGTCCCCTGAGACACATTAACCTATTTTATTTCCTAGTTTGCAGCCATTAATTAAATGGTGCTACTTACCCTTCACATCTGTGGTAAGAGTCACATTAATTTGGTCATAATTAAACAGGATTTTGATTCTCTTTACTCTTACAATGAACGACTCTGGCTCTTCAACTATCTCTGTTATGTTACTCACTTACTTATTCAAATTCAAACAAGCAACGTAAATTGAGGGATTCTCCATTCGTATGATAACAGGGTAACAGCTGCAATAACAACAACACACACTGCTGTCTACTGGAGAAATGAAAAGAACAACAAATTTGCATATGGGGCACAGAGAGAAGAGAAACAATAACAGTGCATTTGCCATACTACTCCTACATAACCCTCCACCACACATAAATAGCAACAACAACACACGAACACAGCAAGCAAGCACACACAAACATCCTAAGATACCTACATTGAAGTAAATTACCACTCTCATCTTCCCTTTTGGGGCAGTGTTTGCAAAAACAAATCCCGTTGTGGGAGATCGTAGGAGTCGGAGAGCAACATTGTGGATGAGTGTATGTAAAAAGAGAAAGTAACTTTTAAATAATCTCCGTTATTATTTGGTATTATTTTTTTTTTTGTTTCTTTACATTGAAGGGAGAAAGAACATTTTTGGGAGGCTGGAATACAAAGGGATTGATTTGTTGTTGGTACAATGAGAGTGTGTGTGGTGGAGAACTGTTGTGTTTGTTCTTGATAAATACATTTTTGCCGGTATTGATTACAGCATGCGTGTGTTTGCTTTTGCAAGTGGGGAGATCTTTAACGTTGGAGTATGTAAAGTTTAAAAGGAATGTTAGTAGGTGCTTAGTAGCCAGGCACAGTGGCATAAAATTAAGGAAATATTCTTTGGAAACAGAAAAAATATTTTATAAAGGAAGTTTTTTTTTGAAGAATATAGATTTACATAAAAAAGAAAAATCAAATTAATTTACCATCATTTTGAATATTTTAATAGACAAAACTGCTGCTATGAAAAATATTATTTAATTAGATAAAAATCGATGTAAGTAATTTTAAGGAAATTAACGAATATAGACAAAAATTAATTTTTTTGGTCAGTATAATTTTTTTTTGAACAATATAGATATACATAAAAAAGAAAAATCAAATTATTTTACAATCATTTTGAAAATTTTCATAGACAAAAATGCAGCAATGAAAATTATTATTGAGGATTTTTAATTAGATAAAAATCGATGTAAGTAATTTAAAGGAAATTAACGAATATAGACAACAATTAATTTTTTCGATTAGCATAATTTTTATACCCTTCACCACACTGTGGTACAGGGTATTATGTCTTTGTGTATATGTTTGTAACAGGCAAAAGGAATCGAGATAGACCCATGGTTTCTTTTGAGAATATGCATAGAATCACTTTCTGAGTCGATTTACGCATGTCCATCTGTCCGTCCATGTATTTTTGTGAACACAGTACAGGTCGCATTTATGATCCGAATTGGATGAAATTTGACATATGTCACTCATTTGGCCTAAGGACAAATCCTATTGAAATTGGAGAAAATCGGTTCAGATTTAGATATAGCTCCTATATATAGTTTCGTCCGATTTTAGGTAAATGGTGCATCAAACCTCGAATATTTGTCCCATTGGGACCAAATTTTGCACAGAGTACTGCGTTAGGCCCAGATTGATGTATGCCAAATTTTGATGGAATCGGTTCAGATTTAGATATAGCTTCCATATATAGTTTCGTCCGATTTTATGTAAATGGAGCACCAAACTCCCAAAATTTGTCCGATTGAGACCAAATTTTGCACAGAGTATTGAATTAGGCCCAAAATGATGTATGTCAAGTTTTGTTTGAATCGATTCTGATTTAGATATAGCTCCCATATATAGTTTCGTCCGATTTTATGTAAATGGAGCACCAAACAGTCAAATTTAGCCCGGATGGCACAAAATTTTACACAGCATACTGAAGTGGGTCCAAATTTATATAGGGTAAGAGCACCAATAGTCGGCACATTAAGAATTTTCGTTTTTTAAACGCTTCACCATTCCAAGCGCATCTTGTCCACGATATTGCATTTAGGTTCAACTGTTTCGAAATTTTGTTTACTCTTCCATGGAATGCAAATTTGTTTAATTAACTCGTACTAAAGTAGATTAAATTAATAATTATGTAAAATATTGCCTTTGTGCCTATAGTCGGCACATTTTTTCAATTGTCGGCATGTTATGTTCCAATAGTCGGCATGTCACATTTTAGTTAAACAAAAATTATATATTTAAGTAATTTTTCTGCTATTTGCAATAATAAATTATTACTATGGGACGTTTCCATCAGTGTTGTATTGAAAACGTTATATAAAATAATATTATTTATTAAAATATTACAATTATGAAACATGATGCCGACATTAGGAACATGTTATCCAATTCTCGGCATGGCTAAATAAGGCATTTCAGAGGTTAAAAGTATTTGAGATTAAAATCGTGTCTTCTACTATATATAACACTCAAAACTAATTTTTTATAGGATAATCGTTATTTAGAGGACATCTTTAACGTGTTTTCCCATTTTGAGCCAAAATGATCGAAAAGGTGCCTTTTATTCACCCATATGCCGACTATAGGAAAACCTTAAATTTTTTTGTTCCTAAGGTCGGCATCGATAAAAATATTATTATTAGAAATATTTTTTTATGATTTTAAATTCTAAAGTATTCTCCTCTATGTTCTTTACAATTATAAAGAAGATCCTTGTGAAAAAATATAATTTTAATATAGTTACAAGTCTTTTGAAATCGTCATGCCCACTATTTTTTTCTTAAGAAACATGAATTATCGCTAGTGTTGACAAACCTCATTGACAAAATGCTAAATTTAGACTGAATAAATGTACATAGCTCGATTAAATTTTATACCGATATAGGTTGCATGTTATTTTTAATATTTAGTTATAGGATTTTATATTTATTTATATTTATATAAAACAGATGCCGACTATTGGTACATGCCGGAATTAGGTGCGTTTACCCTATACGAAGGTTTGTTGAAATCTGTTCAGATTTAGATATAGCTCCCATATATAGTTTCCTCTTATTTTATGTAAAATATATTGTAAATGCCTCAAGAATAGTTTCCCTTTAATTTATCTATTCCCAATATCTCCAATTTATTTTTCCTTTCAATATTCCCATTTTTTGCATTTATTTTTTTCACATTTTCTCCAATCCCAGAACACTGTGCTTTGGCTGACTGTTCGTTTATCTTCGTTACTTTTGCGGTCGGGGATTGGCCCAAACTGTGGTTTGCAAATGTTTTTCTCGTTTGCCGACGATGTTTGTTCGTATCAAAGGCAAAAAAACAAAAACAAACAGCAACAATAACATCAATACAACTACCTTGCACTGTCAACCTAATCACACTCACAGCCAACACCAGCAGTCACCTCTTTCCCCTCTCTAATGAGCACAGGAACCAACCCAAAGAAGTGTTAAGAACTTTATTTACTTTGTGTGTCGTCTCTGTTGTTGTTTTGTGATAAAGAGTTTCTGGAGAGAGAGAGTGTGCGAGGAGAGGGGTACATTTGTTCTTTTGTGTTTTTTTTGTGCTTTCAAATTCGTTTCGCTTTCGGCTTTTGCCGTTTTGTTTATTACTGCTGTGTTGTCGTCGTTGCTGGTGTTGTTCTTGTTGTTGTTGCTCGTCGTCGTCGTTTTTTGTATTTTGCACATTGTATATATTAGTATTGCGGTTGTTGTTCGTGTTGTTATTGCTATTGTTGTTGCTTTCATATGTATGCGATTATTTGCCTTTAAGAGCTTCCTCTCCCCATATCGCTCCCTTTGCTACGTCTACGGTCGGTAGAAACTGGTTGTCGTTTAAATACCTCTGCCAACATTCGCGAGTGCCACAATTTCCCAGCCAATCAGCATCGAGCATAACGTGATCGTTGGCAAATCGTGTCCCAGTGATGATGAGAGAATTTGCTAAAAATAGCCCTGTGGCGATTTGTTGTTGTTGTTGAAACGAAGCGGAGCCAAATAGAAAATTTGACGAGTCTCAATGAATGTTAGACCGACTTTTAGACTTAGTGTCGTTACGTTCGTTTATTTGTTGGTCGGTTGGTTGGGTGGGGGAGCTTTGTTTTTTACTGTGAGTTGTGTTGTTGTTGTTTCTGTTGTGGGGGGATCATAGGGGACCTATTCGCAGTGCATGTTGGCATGCTGTTTTGTTGTTGGTATGGTTCGTAGGTTGCCTGCCCGCCTGGCTGGTTAGTTGTTTCGTCGTTAGGTAAAACTGTTGTCGTCGTCGCTCCCCAAAAAAAACGTGGGTCGGTCGTGTGTTAACGACAAATGGTCGTATGGCCAAATCGTCATTTGGAATGTGTGTTAGTTGTGTCTTGTTGAATGGATGGTTGGTTGGATGGATAGTTTGTTGTGAATCAAATGGCTTGACTAACTGCTTGGCTGGCTGGCGGTGTGGCTGAGTATGAGTGGGAGTATAGATGTGTGTGCGGACTTCTCTATTTGCAAAAAAACATGCATTTGGGACTTTCGTTAAATGTTGTTGTTCTTTTTCTTTTCATTTTTTGTGTTGTTGTTGTCTATGCTCTTTATGGTGGCACATGTGTACTTAGACCGCTACGTCTCGTTTTATTTTGTGCTGTTTGGCCGCTCGATCGTAGGTCCATTGTTGTTGTTGTTGCTGACTTTTTTTATTAATTTACAATTTTTTAACATTAGAGCGACCGGTTGCGGTTTTTATTTGCAAATTTTTTGCTTTTATTTATTTTTTTGTTCATCATTTTCTCTAGCTTTGCCGATGTTGTTGTTATTGTCATCCATTAAGTTTTTTTTTTGCCTGAAATGATAAATACGAAATTTGTTGTTGTTGAGGATGATATCTAGTACTCTTTGCTCACAATAATACGAATTGGTGGCTGAGTGGCTGCTTGTATTTTTTGTTTTTATTTTCGGCCACATCCATGTCGTATGCAGTCCAAATGCCTTGTGAATCTTTAACATCTGAAACGTATCGTTTTTAAATAATAACGTCGCAATACTTTTTTTGTTTGGTTTTTGTTTTTGCGTAGCTCCAACGGCCGGTAAGGCAGACAGCCGTCGGACACACATCAGGCGGACACTCCCTGCTTCTGGGATCATCTGTGTGTGTGTTCTTCCCTTCCTCACTGTTCGGAAGATATTGATGATTGTGTATTTGGATTATGCGTTGTGCTCCGCTCTGTTTAAGTAAATAACTTGAATTTGTAAATTGTTTTTTCGGATTTTTTTCTTTTGTATTTCAGAGTAAAGAAATTTGGAGAGAAGTTTATTGGAGTAATTTTTAAACAAATATACACCCCTACATGAAAACTTTTCTATAGCGAAATTACATTCAGCTAAGTTTTCTCAAAAGAAAACCCATTCATCGAAGTTTTTCTGTGGAGAAACATAATTTTTCGGTGGGGAAAAACTCAATTCAGCAAAGTTTTAGTATGAATTATTAAATTCAGCAAAGTTTTAATTATGAATATTTAATTAGCAAGGTTCTTTGACATCGAAAAATGCAATTCAGCAAATTTTTTTGGCATACTATTTAACCTATTCAGCAATAATAAACTTAATTCAGCAAAGTTTTTTTAAGAGAAACTTAATTTTTAGGTAGGAAAAGTTTTCGATAGGAAAATTCAATTAAAAGCAGTTTTTGACTGTTAAACTTCAATTCAGCAAGGTTTTTTGCATCAACAACTGAATTCAGCAAGTTTATTTCTATGAAAAACTCCAATAAGCAAGTTTTTTTAGTGGAGAAAATCAGTTCAGCAACATTTTTCTATGGAAAAATTCAATAAAGCATAGCTTTTTGTTGTTAATCTTCAATTCAGCTAGGTTTTTTGTATGAACAACTTAATTCAGCAAAAATAAATTCAGCAAGATTTTTCTGTAGAAAATGCCAATTTTTTTTTCCGTACAAAACAATATTCCGCTAATTTTTCGTATTAAAATATTCAATTCAGCTAACTTTTTCTATAGAAAAATTGAATTCAGCTTAATTTTTATGCAGAAAAACTCAATTCAACTAAATTGAAAGAGAAACTTTTTCTTACTAATTATATAGAAGACACCATTCAGCAAACTTTTCCTAAAGAAAAATTCAATTCAGCTAACTTTCTATATAGAAAACTCAATTCAGCTAACATTTTATATAGAAAAACTGAATTCAGCTAACTTTTTCCATAAAAAACTCAATTCAGATAACTTTTCCTATAGAAAAATTCAATTGAGCTAAATTTTTATGCAGAAAAACTCAAATCAACTAAAATTTTCTATATAAAAAGAACATTTTTCTTACTAATTATATACAAAACACAATTCAGCAAACTTCTCCTATTGAAAAGATCAATTCAGCTAACTTTCTATATATAAAACTCAATTCAGCTCACAATTTATATAGAAAAACACAATTCAGCTAACTTTTTCTATAAAAAAACTCAATCCAGCTAACTTTTTCTACAGAGAAACTCAATTCAGCTAACTTTTTATACAGAAAAACAGAATTCAGCTAACTTTTTATACAGAAAAACTCAGTTCAGCTATGTTTTTCTTTCGAAAAACACTATTCAGCTAACATTCTTCTGTGGAAATCAGCAATTTATTTAAAATTCTCTACTAAAACACATTTCCGCAAATTTGTTCTTTAGAAAAACTCAATTCAGCAAAGTTTTTTTAAGAAAAATCGGCCCTTGTATACAGAAGATCTCTTTTGAGAAACCTTTGCCCATTCATGTTGTTAATTATCAAATCATAACCAAAAAAAATCTAAGAAACTTTTTCGAAATAAATGACCTTCCCTTATATTTCTTTATGACCGGGTTCTCCACTTTTACAATGTCTTGCTTATCTTTCCCACACGAATACCACGAATCAAATGACGTTTCATTAGACAAAAACAAAAACCAACAACACAATTGCAAAAGTACAATAATAATTATTTATTTAATTCTTATCAATTGATAAATGCTAGGCAGCAAGCTTTCCCTGATAATAGCCGAGGTATTACAAATTATAACGTGAAATCAAAAGCAACAACAACAACAGCAGCAACAACAACGAAATCAATTGTCACGTTCGCCACCATTCCCATGTCCATTAGGGCATACAATGGACAGCAATAAATCAAAAAGGGTTTAAATTATTTCCAAGAGAGCGACGAAGAGATTTTCTTATTAAGAGCAAAATGGTGGGGAAGAGTGAGAATGGCTCAAAAGGCTTTATGGGAAGGCCTATGAGGAATTTCTCATACACAAATATATTTATTTTTGATATATGCCCTGTAATATATAAAAAAATGCTTTTGCCTAATCAGACAATGCCTCAGATAGTTAGACAGATTGTCGCAAAAAAATATGAACGAACCTCTGAATTTTTTATCACCCGTTCTTATCGCTGATAAGCGTTTCTGTTGCGTTTTTCAGTTCTGATATGTTCCGAGGTTCTTTTGATAACACCGTAACTTGTTTCTTATCTGGAGATTCTTGGCTAATAATTACTTTTGTTTTTCTTGCGTATTTTTTTGTATTTTGTCATGTCGAGGGTGGGTATTCCATATAGGAAGAACATAGAATATGGCAGAAACAACAACAATAGTTGTTGATAAGCTTGGAATTCCAAAGCATTCCATTGTTAGTCACAGATATCTGGCAGATAACACAATTTACACTAAAGTAATAAATTTACAGCTGTTCGCAGGGGAAAAAAGTATAAAAATTCAATTCAGCAAAGTTTTCCACGAAAAAAATGCAATTCAGCAAAGATTTTTGTATAGAAAAAATCAATTCAGCTAAGTTTTGATGTAGAAGAACTAAATTCAGCTAAGATTTTCCAATGAAAAACTCAATTCAGCAATGTTTAGATAGAGAAAAATTAAATTCATATACTTTTTCTATATATAAACACAATTCAGCTAAGTTTTTCTTCACAAAAACTCAATTCCGCTAAGTTTTTTCTAGAAAATAATTAAATTCAGCAACATTTTGATATATAAAAATTAAATTCAGCTAACTTTATCATTAAGCAATCTCAATTATGTTAATTTTTTCCATAGTAAACACAATTCAGCTAAGTTCATTTATATATAAACTCAATTCAGCTACGTTTTTCCTGAAGTAAACTCAATTCAGCTAAATTCTGCCATATAATAACTCAATTCAGCTACCTTTTCCCACAGAAAAATTATGTTTTGCCAAAGTCTAACATAGAAAACGTCAATTCAGCAAAACTCAATTCAGCTAAGCTTTTCTATAGAAAAAGTTAATTCAGCGAACTTTTGCTATAGATGAAGTTAATTTTTTCCAAAGAAAACACAATTCAGCTAAGTTCTTTCATATATAAACTCAAATCTGCTACGTTTTTTCTGAAGCAAACACAATTCAGCTACATTTTTCCATATACAAAATCAATTCAGCAAATTTTTCTACAGAAAAATTATATTTAGCCAACGCCTAACATAGAAAACAATTCAGCAAACTTTTTTCTTAGAAAAAGACAATTCAGCTAAGGTTTTCTTTAGAAAAACTCAATTCAGCAAACTTTTTCTTAGAATAAATAATTTTTACCAACTTTTAATCTTGATGATGTTAATTCAGCAACGGGTTTCTTTAGAAAATTTCAATTCAGCTTAGTTTTTCTTTAGAAAAAAATAAATTTAGCGAACTTTTTTCATAGAAAAAGACAATTCAGCCAACGTTTGTTATAGAAGAAGTTAACTTATCCGACAATTCTATATAAAATCATAATTCAGCTAACTTTTTCTATTTAAAACTCAATTCAGCTAAGTTGTTATTAAGAGAAACTAAATTCAGCTAGTTTTTTTCAGAGAAAACTGTATTCAGCCAAAATTTTTAAAAGAAAAACTCAATTCAGCTAAGTTTTTCTTTAGAAAACTCAATTCAGCTAAGTTTTTTCACCGAAAAACTCAATTCAGCTAAGTTTTTCTTCAAAAAACTGCATTAAAAGCTCAATTCAGCCAGGGGTTTTCACTTAAAACCCAAATTCAGCCAAATTTTTCTATAAAAAACTCAATTCAGCTAAGTTTTTCACAAAAAAAACTCAATTTAGTTAAGGTTTTCTGAAGAAAAACTCAATTCTGCTAAGTTTTTCTAAAGAAAAACTCAATTCAGCTAAGTTTTTTCTTAAAAATGATTAATTCAGCTATTATAAAAATGTATTTCTTGTCCCTCTGACTATCCCTCTTTGCTTCATGCAGCTGTAAAACGATTTTTTGTTTATATTTTTCAAGCAGATGTTCTCTTTATCTACCCCGCCCCGCTAATAAAATATTATAAAATATGCTGTCTTAGCTCCTCCTAGACCTTGAACCTTGTGGTTTTCTAATAATAATAATAAAAAATACATTCAAGCAATTTCCATAGCCCTAATCAAACCGAACAGCCAGCCAAATAATGAACAATAAAACAACAAATTCGAAAAACAAAAAAACTAAAGAAGAAGCATTAACATCTGTTTATAACGCTGTTGGCTGAACTTCCACCAGAGGCAGAGCTTGATTTTAATTTGCGATGACAAGTCGACTGCATTAACCTAATTTCCGACATTAACTTTTTATTTGCTGTTGTTGTTGTTGATCGTTCGTCTTTTTTTACATTTACTGTGTGCGCATTCCACACATGCTTGGTTGGCATGCCTGCCTGCCTGTTGCCTAACTGCCTGGTTCGTTTATATTCTGTTGGTCCCCCTGCATTCCCTCCCATGTTCCTCCATAACAAGAAACTATTTCATACAACAAGAAGCTTCTTTTTTCGTTCGAAAACATAATTTCAACATAGTGTATCCATTGAGACAGACTGCCGTTCATTATGGATTCTCCACTCCTGCCTGAATGGCTTGCCTCATAGCCAGCCACTGAAGCGTGGAATATTTGTGCGCGTAACAAAATCAAAATGTCAAAACGCATCTTTACTCATCAATCAAAAACAAAATTTTGTATTATTAAAAGGGAAACCAGACATTAGAAGACAATGCGGATTAAAAATAGAGCAAAGCATGTGGGAAATTCAAATTCAGCTAAGTTATTTAAAGAAAAAAATCGATTCAGCAATGGTTTTCTATGGAAATCAATAATTCAGCAAAAAGTTTCTAAAGAAAACATTTATTCAGCTGAGATTTGATGAAGAAAACCTCAATTCAGCAAAGGTTTACGCTAGGAAAAATCAATTCAGCAGTATTTTCATAAAGAAAGACTAAATTTATCAAAGTATTTCTAAAGAAAAATTCTATTCAGTTAACTCTCTTTATAAAGAAAGCCACAATTGAGCAGAGGTTTTCTGTAGGAAAAATCAATTCAGCTAACTTTTATTGGCGAATAAGTCAATTCAGCTAACTTTTTCTATAGAAAAACTCAAATTAGCTAATTTTTACTACCAAAAAAGTCAATTCAGATAACTTTTTATACCAAAAAAGTCAATTCAGCTAACTTTTACTAGCGGAAAAATCAATTCAGCTAATATTTACTACCAAAAAAGTCAATTCAGCTAACTTTTACTAGCAAAGAAGTCAATTCAGCTAACTTTTTCTACCAGGAAAGTAAATTCAGCTTTCTTTTCTCTAAAATATGTAATTCAGCTAACCTAATAATAGCACATAACATAATTAACAAACATATTATAAAGAAACTACCAATTCAGCAAGGGTTTTCTTTACCAAAAGTTAATTCAGCAAACTTTTTCTATTTTAAATCCGAATTCAGAGACTATTTTCCAAGAAAAAGTCAATTCAGCTAACTTTTAATAACAAAAAAGTCAATTGAGCTTATAATTTTTGTAAAATATTTTTTTCAGCAAACTTTAACTACCAAAAAGGCCAATTCATCTCACATTTTATTTATAATTATTAATCCAGCTGAATTTTTCTTTTCCTAAAGTAAAACTCAATTCAGCAAAGTAAAAAGAAAATCAATTCAGAAAAGTTTTTTTCATCGGAAATATCAATTCAGCAAAGGTTTCTCTAAGATAAACTCAATTCAGCAAACTTTTTCTATGGGAAAACTCAATTCAGCATAGTTTTCTCAAAGATAAACTCAATTCAGCAAACTTTTTCTATGCGAAATATCAATTCAGCAAACTTTTTCTATACGACAACTCAATTCAGAAAAGTTTTCTCACCGATTGAGCAAAGATAAACTCAATTCACCAAAGTTTTTTCTCAAAAAAAGATCAATTCAGCAAACTTTTCTATAGAAAAACTCAATTATGTTAAATTTCTTTAGGGTGGAACTCAATTCAGCAAAGTTTTTCTCAAAAAACAATTAATTCAGCAAACTTTTTTCTTTGGCGAAATGTCTTTTTAGCTAAGTTTTCTTTGGAAAAAAATTTTTTGAAGGAAATTCAATTCAGCAAACTTTCTTCTACAAATTAACCAATTCAGCAAACATTTCAGCAAAAGAAGATGCATTTTTTATTTATTTTTCTCACATTTAATGATCACGATGATTAATTCAGATCTTGCAAGATTTATTATTTACCAAGAAATAAATCTCCTTCAAAATTCTTTACAATTTATGAAAAAAGTAAACAAACCAAAATTCACGAGATAAACAAAACAGTAGTCACATACTTTATTTTCGCATCTATATTTAAATATCTGTAATCCCAATTTCACACTGATAATACAGAAACTTACGTTCGTTAGGCTTCTCTTTTTTTTTTTTAACAAATTTTAAGAACCAGCTGCCATGCATACACATCTTCAACACTTTGAATTACAGGGACAGTAATGTTTGTTTTTTAATTTATTTTGTTTTTCTTCATCTTCTGCAAAATGAAAAATAAATACAACAAAAAAGATAAAAACACAAATTTCGTGTTTGTTTCTTCATGCTTGCTTTTTTTTCTGGCTGCCAAAAAAAAATTCACCAAAAAGTCAAAACAAATACACTCAAGATATTCAAGGTCACCTCCTGCGCACAACATCAGAATCACTCATTCGCACACACACACACAAATACATTCACACTCTCTCCCATCCTCAACCGATTCTATGCATTTGATAAATGACACGAGAATGACTAACATTTGTGCTTCGTTTGTTGTTGTTGTGGCAATGCATAAAAGCGCAGGCGCAACATGAAAAACAATGAACAATGGGATCCCGAAACGAAACAAACAAAACCAAGCAAGGAGCAGTCAGTCAGTCACAACACACAGCACAACAGAATTTGTGACCTTCAACTTCAAC
This sequence comes from Musca vetustissima, assembly GCF_032173495.1. Lineage (NCBI taxonomy): Eukaryota > Metazoa > Arthropoda > Insecta > Diptera > Muscidae > Musca > Musca vetustissima. The sequence goes on from NW_026882470.1 coordinate 160,624, forward strand.
AAGACAAGAGAAAAATTGCCAAAATATACAAACACGAAACAGCAGCAACAACAATAAAAACATTCTAAGTTAATGCAAAAATATATATCCCCATGTACACACAAACACAGCGTGCATACCACCTATCCCCCCAATTGTGATAATGCATGCCCGAAAAGATACAAACATTTATATTGTTTTACTGTTGCTGTTATTCTCTTCTTCTTCCTCGGGGAGAATAATATCTACCGGCATTAGTCGTCTTTGACTCTATTGTTGTTGCTGTTGTTGTGTTTTTGTTTCATTATCTCTGCTCCAAAATCTCCTAACACACCTTCGCATGGCAAAAACAAAAAAAAAATATAAACAGCCGAATTAACCAACGAGCCCCATATGAACAGGGAGAGCCATTTGTGTTTACTTTGGAGAGCAAACATACAAACAAACGGCTCTCCTTCTCCACAAGCACGAACAACATGGGCAAACGACTGTATTATCAACATAACAGCCACAATGTGGCTCTCATTACATTTTGCATTCGTTGCGGTTGTTGTTATTGTTACTGCTCCCCCTTGTTTAGCAGCAGCACACATGCTGTGTGTGACTACAAATCTGTGTGAGTGTGTTGTTATTTAATATCTCTCATTCGCTCTGTTCTCCCCACAATTGTTTCTCCATAACATTACTTAAGGAGTTTGTTGATTTTCTTATTTGGGGAGAAGTTTTTTTCTTGTTGTAACTTTGCAAAGACAAGAACAGACAAACACAACCCATTACTGGCACAGAGACTCGCACACGAACGGAAACAGTTTGTTATTGTTGTTGTTCTTGTTGCATAGAGGGTAAATGGTGTTTTATTTGTATTGCTGCAAAAAAAGTAAAGGCAATTTCTATTGAATTGATTTCAGTGCAAGAAAAAAAGGTTTGCATTGTGGAAATTTAAATAAATAAAATGCAAATGGGATTTTATTCACTCAGAAATTTGTTGGATGGAGAATTTTTCAATTCATGGAAATATTTTGTCTGTCGAAAAAAAAAAATAGTTTTAGTAAATTTTCAACAAACAAATCATTTTAGCACAGTTTCTCCGTACAAAAACTTAAATTGGAGAAACTTTTCTAAGGAAAATATCAGTTCACTAAATTTTTCCACAATAAACCCCCATTCAGCAAAGGTTTTTGAGATAAAGGCACACTTCAGATAAGCTTTTCTACAAGAAAATCTCAATTCAGCTAAATTTCTCCACAATAAAACTTAATTCAGCAAAGGTTTTTGTTATAAAGTCATACTTCAAAGATATTTTTCTACAAGAAAATCGCAATTCAGCAAATTTTTTTTCTCAACATATCTAAATTCAGCATAGGTTTTTGGTATAAAGGCAGATTTCTACAAGAAAATATCGATTCAGCTAAATCTTTCCATAATAAAATCCAATTCAGCAAAAGTTTTTGGTATAAAGGCACACGTTAGAGAGGTTTTTCTAAAGGAAAATCGCAATTCCGCTGCATTTTTCCACATTGAAGTTCAATTCAGCAAATGTTTTCTTTATAAACCGCCACATCCGAGACATTTTTCTATCAGAAATTCAATGCAGCAAGACGTTTCTACAAAAACGTCTCCAAAATTCAGCGATATTTTAGTATTCTATATCAATTCAGCACAGTTTTTTTCATAAAGAAAATATATATTTTCATTAAAAATAATGTAATTCAGACAACTTTTTTAGTCGAAAAACAAAAATTTAGCTAACTTTTTCTAAAGAAAAAATCAATTCAGCAAAGATTTCTATATAAAAAAAAACTTAATTCAGATGACCTTTTCAAGGTAATTCAGCAAACTTTTCCTACATCACAAATCAATTCCTAAAGGTTTTTATAAAGAAAATGTGAATTTCGCAGCAATATTTATAATAATAGCATAATTCAGCAAAGATTTTCCAATGATATACTCAATTCAGCTAAGTTTTCTATAAGAAAATAATAAATCAGCAAGCATTTGGTATTGAAAACCTCAATTCAGCATACTTTTTCTATAAAAAAAATCAATTCACATAAATTCAGCATCAATATTTTTAATAATAATTAAATTCAGCAAAGATTTTCCCTTGAAAAACTTAATTCAGCTATGGTTTCATCAAGAAAATTTTAATTCAGCAAACGTTAATTATTGAGAACCTCAATTCAACATAGTTTTTCATTCAATATATGTAATTCAGCTAACTTTTTTAGTCGAAAAAATAAATGCAGCTTACTTTTTTATGGAAAATAATCAATTCAGTTAGAGATTTCTCAAGAAATCTCAATTCAGCTAACATTTTTTTTATAGAAAACTTAATTCAGCAAATTGTCGGTTAATTTTCTTATTTTTTATTTGCTTTTTTTATTATATTTTTAATTTCCAAAATTTAATTTATTATTTTTTTCTCTTATAAAAAACCCTTTTCCCCTAATCCTTATATGCTATAGGGTATCACTTTTTTATTAACTTTTACGTTTGCGCCGTTAATAGAACCCTTACATTGTAAAGAAAAAAATGTGTCATATCGGCTTGCTAAATCTTATAAGATTACAATAACGGAGAGAGAACACCACACATACTACACTCTCTCATTCCCCGTATGGCAAATGTGTGGGTTTTTTGTTGGTGGTGGTTTCTGCCATTTACATCAACGGGAATTACTGTTAACTTTACCCCTAAAACAAAAAAGACTGTGTGTTGTAACGAAGAAGACAGCAATTCGTTTGTAAGAACGGTGACTATGTGTGTGTGTGCGCTGTCTGTGTGTTTTTGTAATTTCCGCTTATTTCCTCCCTCGTGTTTTTTGTGTAAGTTAACTTAACGAACACAAGTTTTGTTCGTGCCGCTGAGTGGTGGTGTTTGTTCGTTTGTTTGTTGTGTGTTTGGTTCTCGGCAATGTGTGGTTAATGGGTGGCTGACTGGCTGGCTGGTTGTTTGTTTGTTTCTCTGCTCTGTTGTGATGTGCTGTGCTGAGCTCTCTCTTTGCCGTTATGCTCTTCTTGTTGGTGGAGTATGCGCTATTGGCAAACATATTGTGTGTGGTTGGGGGTTATTGTGTGTGTGCCTTTGCCTTTGCTGTTTGTTTTGTTATGAGAATAATACGCACAATATGTATGTCGTTTGGTGGTGGTCGTCGGTCGCTCATACGGTCGTTGGGTCGTTCGTTTGTTTGTTGTCAAGTTTTGCCGTTGTTGTTCACTTTTGCCACACACACAAGTCAGTTCTTTTTAAGTTGTAGCCATGCTCGTACATACTACATAGAGCAGAGAGACAGACAGACAAACAGAGACATGATAGAGTAAAGAATTAAACAAAACCAAGCAAGCAAGCAAAAAACATAAACACTTGAACTCGTAAAGTGAAAAATAAAAAAACTACAAAATTAATTTTGTTCATAAAAAAAAAACAAATTAAAAACAAAACAACACATATTTGAAAGAATAGTTTGGAGAGAGAATATGTTGGAGAGTGTTCTCCAAATAAACGTTGTGTGTGTGGGACTATTGGAGTAAACTCTTTAACGCCCCCTCGCATTAAAATGATATATCATATCATTTGATGGTGACTTTGCATTAGAGTTGTGTTGTGTATTTTTCTCAATTACAATTTTGCCGAGTTCTAAGTGAGTTTGGCGGTGTGTGTGTGTGAACTACTCTCTGTAACAGTGAGTCGCTTTGGCTTATGCTTGTTGGATACATGCTGATTGTTAATTCTCAGTGGATTTTCACATTAGATTTTCGGTCGCCCAAGTGAGCAAACGTTTTGATAGTAGAGCAAAAAACAGAAAAACAAATACAAAAAACAGCAACAACAAAACACATACACAACCTCTATACCAAAACATTCGGTTTCAGTTCTTTATGATACCTTCTCCCCCAAAAGCCCCCCTTGCTCTTGCTATGGTTTTTACAATGTATTAGAATCCGGTAGATAGAATAGAAGAGCAGAGCAGGCATGTTGGCATGAATGTATGTGTGTGTATGCTCGTTTGTGTGTAACGAACATTAAGTATTTTTTCGCAAGTGTTAACGTGAACGCTCAGTTTGATTTTAAGCGTTTATTTAAAAAGCTGAAATCGTCGCGTAAGCAACACTCGTGCTAGCGCTAAACTTGGAATATTTGAATAAAAACGTTTTGAAATAAATATTAAAAAAATACAAACAAAAATTTCAAACCCAATGCAAACAATGTTGAAAATTTAATTTTTTAAAAAGAGGAAATTTTGAAATAAATAAATCTGAAAAAAAATTCTAGTGACCTCTTGACCAATGGCCTGTTATTAAAACTTCTACATAAAAGTGTTACCATAGCAATTTTTTTCTTTACTTAGAAAAAAGAAGGAAAACAAAAGAAAATCTGTGCAATATATACAAAAAAACAAAAATGGTCATGCTGTAGTCTTTAAAGTAACCCCGAAAAAGTCTTCTTTGAAAACGAAGATTTTTTCCCAAAAATCAAAACAAAACAAAAATTGAAAATGTAAAAAATATAAATTTTGAAAAAAAAAATTAAAAATAAGTGCCTAACAAATAAAGCGATTTAAAAGAAAATAAAAAATCGCTTTCTTAAAAAAATTCAGCAAGTGCAATTTTTATATATATAAACCAAACAACAAATAAGAAGAGATATATAAATGTAGAAAAAAAAAAACAAACAACAACGTTAACCACAGTGCCCTTATTAAACAAAAAAACAACAACAAAAATTATTATTATTAAAAATAACAACAACAACGAGTCAAATGTTGAAAATAAAAATTTGAAATAAAAAACCGGCATAGCCTTATTTATTTAAAAAATAACAACAAAATTGAAAAAAAACAACAACAACAACTGCATGATAGCAAAAAAACAAACTTATATAATAAATAAAATAAAGAAGTGCCTACAATATTTTTTTTGCTTAAGTGTGTGTGCGTTATTAAATTAAAAAGCAAATATTTTTATTGCATCCCCCAACAACAACAACAAAATAATAATAAATTGTTAATCATTGGATATTTATTAATCAACAACACCCACCCACCCTTTCTCCAGAGCCGAGCAGATACCAATCCAAAAAAAACAGCTGTTTTGTTTACCAATCAATCAGCTGTTCAGGCAGCAACTCTCTCCTTCGGATATTAAAATAAAAAAAACAAATTCAACGGTAAGTACTCAACACTAATACATTTTTTGTTAAGCACACATAGACACACTAACACACACACAGGTATACTAGAATAAGTGTTTTGTGCGGAGGATAGGCCTAATTAAAGGTAAGCGATAGAACAGAACAATAACTTAATAGCTAGGTGAGGTTAAGGGTTTTAATTATAAAGGGGGATATTTGGAAGATTTTCCTTTTCGGTGAAATGAAAGGGGAGAAAATATGGAAAAGTGTTGGAAATATTATAATTATCGTTGTTATGGAATAAATTAAAATACAAAATAAATAAAACAAGATAAGAAGGAAAATATTTTTTCGAAACAATTTTTAAATATTAAAAATTGTAAACATGCAAAACAAAAAATAAAAAAAATCAGGGAATTTAAATTGTTAAACTTAAAAAAAATCGGAAAAATTTGATAGACATTTTTGAAAATTGTATATAGGTATAGAAATGATTAGAAAAAATAATTTCTTACTGGAAATTATATTCTAGTAATTTTCAAATATTCTAATAAAAAATAATTTGTTCGCATTTTAATAAAAATAAAGTTAGTAGTTAAACCTATGTTGAAAAAAATAAATAAATAAAATCTTATTAGAAATTTAAAAATAAAATTTAAGAAATCCTTAGTTGACTTTTTTAGTAATTTTTAAAGAAATAAGGGTTTTTTTAATTTATATAAATTTATAATTTTAATAAATGTTAATTAAAATCTTAAATATTGAATAAATTCTTTTAAGAAATTTTAAGTTTTAGTGAGTTTTCTAAAGAAAAAATATTTTTGGAATTACAAAAAAATAAAAAATTGAAAATTATTAAAAATTTAAAAATCGTGAAAGTTGAATAAATTCTTATAAGAAAAATTTAAGAAATCCTTATTAGATTTTTTATTAAAAAATATTATTTCACTTCAATAGTCATTTTATATTTTCCCAATCAGTTTTTTTTACAAAAAATAAATAAATTTTTATTTGAATCTTGAAAATAAAATTAATTCTTATTAGAAAAATGCAAGAAAAATTATTAAAATTTATTAAAAATTTTTAATTTATTAGAAGTCTTATTAGATTTTTTTTTTTTGAAATAAAGGAGTTTTTTTAATTAAAAAAAAAAATAAACAAAATTATTAAGTTTTAAAAAAAATTTTAATAAATTCTTATTAGAATCTTGAAAATGAAATAAATTCTTATTAGAAGTGTTAAGAAATCCTTATTAGATTTTTTTTGTGATTTTTTAAAGAAAACATTTTTTATATTACAAAAAAATTAAACAAAAATTAGAATCATATTCAATTCAACAAGGATTTTCTTGTAAAAACCACAATTCAGCAAGGTTTTTTAATGATAACAGCAAGGTTTTTCCTATGATGGACTCAATTCAGCAAGGATTTTCCTATGAAAAACTCAATTCAGCAAGGATTTTCTTGTAAAAAATACAAATCAGCATATTTTATCTTAATAAAAAAACATTTTAGAATAATTTTTGTATGATATATTTCAATTCAGCAAGGTATTTTCGATGATAAACCCATGTTAGAAAGTTTTTCTATTAAAAAACTCAATTCAGCAAGGTTTTTCCATGAAAACCCCATGTTAGAAAAGTTTTTCTATTAAAAAGATCAATTCAGCAAAGTTTTTCCTATTATAGACTCAATTCAGCAAGGGGTTTGTTGTTAAAAATACAATTCAGCAAGGTTTTTCTTTACAATAAACTTATTTTTGAAGATTTTTGCATGGTATATTTTAATTCAGCAAGGTTTTTCAATGATAGCGCAGATATTGAAAATATTTTCTTTTATAAAACTCAATTCAGCAAGGTTTTTCTTTGATAAACTCAATTCTGCAAGGGTTTTCTACCGAAAACCTCAATTCAGCTAGATATTTTTTACGAAAACCCCTAGTACATAAATTTTTTCTTTAGAAAAACTTAATTCAGCAAGTTTTTTTTCCGAAAGCTTCAATTCAGCAATGGTTTTCTACCAAGAACCTCAATAATTTCAATGTTTTCATCTGGAAATTTAATTTCTTATGTTTTCCTTTGCCTTACATCCAATTCAGCAGTTTTTTTTGTTTTTCTTTTATTTCAAAATTTGTTCATGAAAATCATATTCTCATAATCATAAAATATGATTAATTCTTAAATCACCAGATAAATGTCTCATGACTTTGGCACTTAAGTGTAAAGCAAAGTGTGCTCTCTTACGAACGAACGAACTTGGCAGCGAAATTCACTGCTTAATTTTGTTGTTCTTTATTTTTATTCCATTCCAATTTTTTTGTTGTTGTCGTTGTTTTGTTTCTTAAGGAAGTAATTAAAACTAATTTATGTATTTTTGAATAATTTTATTTAAGGAACAAAAAAAAATAGATAAATAAAATATTTGTTGTTGTTGGTGTTATTGGTGTTCCTCAAGACGCTCACAACACGTTGACAGGGTGTATACAAAGTGTGAGTTGCGTCAAAAAAGAAAACAGATATTCTTCGTGTGCAATGACGTTGATGATGATGATGGCCTATATCCAAGTGAAGGCAAGAAGAGATATATTTCATAGTTGTTGTTGCTGTTATTTTTCTTTGCCTTAGAAAATATATGGCAGCTGTTTGCCAGCAAATCTTAACAGGTGTTTTATTTTCCTACAAAAAAAAAAAACTTTTCATTATGAATATTTTTTTCTTCTGTTTATTTGTTTGTATTTTGAAGGGTAGCAGAAGAAGGAAGTGGAAGAGAGGAAATCAAATGCCTTTGCAAAATTTCAGTTTCAGTGTGAGGGGTCGCACTTTTGCCACATTTTCTTCGCATTGTTTAGATTCCAAATCGCAGAAACGGCATTTATTAGCCGAGGAGATTTGTTTAACGGCCAATTTCATCAGTCAGCCAGCAGTCATCACATATGAGTTGTGAAAAAAATTTTTGCTGTATTTTTTTCTGAATATAAATAAAAACAAAAGTTAATCCTCCGAGGAAAAAATATGGCTACCTTGAGCATAATTTATGAGAAACACACGCGTTTGATGGAATTTTTCGGATATTCCAATTAGAATTTCACGTTTTCATGAAATTTTTGTTTATGCGAAAATTTTTAGTTTTTCTCACTATTTTTTTTTTCATATGGAAATGTAGTTTTCCAATAAGAATATTTTGTATATTTTGTATGTATTTTCAAATGTTTATTTGTTTTCAATTTTTAATTGATTTCAGTTGGTGCCAAATCGCAAGCAAGTAAAAACAGGAGGAATCGTATGGGTGGGTGTGTGTGCGTGCGAGTCTGCCCAATCGTTCCAATACAAATATTTATTTGTATATAGCACGAAAAATGCTTTATGTGATTTATAATATTAACATTTTGTTCTTGTTGTTGTATTTTTTCTTTTCGCCATTAGAGGAAATCACTAGAAAATGCAAAATTAGATTAAAAACTAAACAATGAGGGCAAACCCCCAAATCTATGGATTTTTTGTGACCAAAAATCATCAAAATTTAAATTTTCTATTAAAAAAGCTTAATTCAGCTTTGAAAAAATCAATTCAGCAAAGGTTTTTTGACCAAAAAACTCAATTCAGCTACATTTTCTTAAAGAAAACATAAATTCATCTACGGTTTTTGGTCTAAAATCTTAATTCATCTTAATTCATCTAACTTTTCATAAAGAAAAAAATCGGTTTTTGGCCAAAAATTCAATTCAGTTACAAGTACTTATATAAACAATCAATTCAGCAAAGGAGTTTGACCAAAAAACACAATTCAGCTAACTTTACATAATGAAAAAAAAATCGGGTTTTAGTCAAAAAACTCAATTCAGCTACTTTTTCTTAACGAAAAACCAATTCAACAAAGGTTTTTGACCAGAAAACGCAATTCAGTTAACTTTTCATAAAAAAAATCAATTCAGCTACGGTTTTTGGTCAAAAAACTTAATTCAGCTACGTTTTCTTAAAGAAACAATAAATTCAGCAAAGATTTTTGACCAATTCAGCTACGGTTTTTGTTCAAAACACATTACTCAGCTAGATTTTCTTAAAGAATAAGGTATTCAGGTAACAAGCAAACATTATTCACCTAAGATTTCATTAAAAAAGCAAATCATCTAAATTTTTTCAACTATAAAAACACTTTTGTTGCGTTTTTGATAGAAAATTACAATTCAGCTAAGTATTTCGAGTAAAAATCTAAATTCAGTAAGGTTTTACTAACAAAAAACACAATTCAGCAACATTTTTCTAAGAAAAAACTCAATTCAGCTAAGGTTTACTCAATTTCTAAAAGAAAATTAAATTTCAGTTAGGTTTTTATACCTCAAAACTCAATTCAGCTATAATTTGATTTGCAGAAATTCATATAAGTGAACATTTTCTTTCGCAAAATGCAATTCAGCTAGGTTTTCATGCTTAAGAAATAAATTCAGCTAAGGTTATATGTATAAAAACCAAATTCAGCAAGGATTTTGTATAGAAAACACTAATTTAACAAAGAATTCTATATGAAAAATGATATTCAGCTAGGTTTTATACCAGAAAAATCAATTAAGCTAAGGTTTTATACACAAAATGTTAATTCAGCAATGATTTAGGATAGGAAATACCAATTATGCTAAGATTTACCTTTGAAAACTTAATTCAGCTATGTTTTTTTCATTGAAAACCCCAATTCTACAAGGATTTTTTGTTGAAAATATTAATTAAGCTAAGTTTTTTTTTCAATTCAGCTAATGTTTTGTACAAAAAATATTAATTTAGCAACGATTTTGTATAGAAAATACCAATTTAGACAAGATTTCCCTTTAAAAAAAATCAATTCAGCTGGGTTTATTTATTAAAACTACCAATTCAGCTACGATTTTCTTTTGAAAAAATCAATTCAGCTCGGTTTTTATGCAGAAAATCGCAACTTAGCTAAGGTGTTTTATACGAAAAATGCAATTCAACTAGGTTTTAATGCTAGGGACATCAATTCAGCTAAGCCTTTATGCATAAAAACTTAATTCAGCAATGATTTTGTATAGAAATCACCAATTTAGCTACGTCTTTTTTTTGAAAAACTCAATTCAGCTAGGTTTTTATGCTAGAAAAATCAATTCAGCTAAGGTTTTATGCATACAAAATTAACTCAGCAACGATTTTGTATAGAAAACACCAATTTAGCTAAGATATCCTTTTGAAAACCCCAATTCAGCAAGGTTTTTTCATTGAAAACCCCAATTCAGCTACGAATTTATGTTGAAAAAATCAATTCAGCTAGGTTTTTATGCAGAAATTTCCAATTCAGCTACGATTTTTCTTCAAAAACACCAATTCAGCTACATTTTAATATGTTCAATATTTTAAAATTTAAATAAATTTGCATGTAATCCACCTTTTTTCGATTTACTCATCAATCTTTAAAAGCTTTTTGTTGTGCATATTGTTGTTGTTGTGTTTGTGTTTTCTATTGGCCATCGAAATTTGAAGTGTTAAAAAATCATTCATTCCTTTTGATGTCTCTCTTATTTTTTGTGAAAAGGTTTATATAATAAAAGAAACCTTGAATGTATGAATAACGGTTCCATATGACGTTTATCATTGGTCCATGAACCGCACGAGATGTGTGGATATGCAATATTCTGAATTAAAAAATGATATATTGGCTATTTTGTTGCATTTCCTTTGATGTTTCATTTAATTTTTTTCTTTGGATATATGAGAGAGATTTTTCATTTAGTATCGAAATATTTTGACAGTTTTTTTCTTTTTTTTTGGCAGCTAAGATAATGAAGAGAAATTGTAAACAATGTGTTGTCTGATGTTGCAATGCAACAAATGTTGTATGGATTATTGGAAATATTGGGGTAGATATAGGAAAATTTTGTGTTCCTTTAAAATTGATTTCATTTTTTTTGGGAAAAGCGGAATTTAATGTGAAAAAGAAATTTTGAAAAGGTCTGGAATACTTTTTCATTAATTTAAAAAAATATATATTAAAAAGTGTGGAATATTATAATAGGCTGGAGAAAAAAATAATTAAAAAAATATTTTTTTTAAATCCAAAAATGAAAAAATATATTTAGAAGTACCAAAAATAATTTTTCTAAATATTTTTTTAATTTTTGGATTAAAAAAAAAATATTTTTTATTTATTTTTTTTCCAATCCTCTTATACTATTCCAGACCTTTCAATATTTTTTTCACATTAATGAAAAAGTTCTGCAAGACTCTTTTAATATTGCAGAGTATTTTAAATATTTTTTTCACATTATTGGAAAGTAAAAAATCCTTCCTTCCCCTCCTCCACATTTTCCCACAATTTTCCTCTGCAATAATTTCATATGATTTTTTTAAAATTTATTTTTATTTTTCTTTTTTATTTTTTTGATATTTCAAGTGCTCATGGCATAAATTTGTTTTCTTAATGTTCTTGTCATATGAATGGTTTTCTTCGTTGTTGTTTTAATTTATTTATTTAATGTATTTGTACATTCAGCCTGTCTGTCTGTCCGTTCGCCTGTCCAACTTGATTGTTAAAATGTTGAATGACCAAAAAATGCGCGTGTCCAATAATCTTATGGCTGTCTGATGGTTTTGGCCATTTTCAGTTTTAGTATATATCGCATAAATAAAAAAATTAAAATTTCAAAACAAAAATAAATAAATAAAAAAATAAAAAATAAATAAAATACAATATAAATAAATACAAATAAAAAATAACTGCAAAAAAATTATTTATGCCACAAACCGTTGACTTTTTTTAATGTGCACAATTTTATGGAAATAATATGGAATATTTTGAAATAAAAAAATCATTTATTTCCAAAAAAAAAATATTAATTTTTCTTTACTTAAAAAAATTCAAAAATTTTTTTTTTCCACTTGATATTGATGAATCAATGTTGGTATATAATTTGTGTTCCATTTAATATATTTTTTTTTAATTTTCAAAGATTTTTTTTTTTTAATCTATAAAAAAACTTATCTCCAATTTACATTTTTTCCCAAAAAAAAGCAATTTTTTTCTCCTTAAAAAAATTCCGAATTTTTCTTTCCATTTGGTATCGATGAATCAATGTTGGTATATATTTACTGTTCCATTGCTGTCTTTATATAAATATATAATTTTTTTTCTTATTTATTTTTTGTTGTTTTTGTTATTGTTTTTATTGCTTTTTGTTTATAAAACGCCTCAATTGTATGCTGTTTGTTTTCAAAATATATAAAAACCAAAAAAAAATTTGTGCACACATGTGAATTATATTTGCATGGATTTTTCATTAGTATAGACAAAATACAAAAACAACAACACAAATGAAGATATACAAAAAAATGGAGAAGAAGATGAAGAAAAGGAAATAATATACAGTGGAGATTAGAAGTGAGAAGCAAAAGAAAAAAATTGAGGAACTGGGAAAGAAGGTTTAGATTTTGTAGCAATAATTATTAAAAAAAAAAAAATAAATAAATAAAAGGTTTATAAAAAATTGTAAAGAATTTTCTAATTGCAAAAAAAATCATAAAAAATCTTAATTATTTCTATTTTTATCTCCATGAAAATTTTTTTTCAACTATAATTTTTTAAAATATTTTTTTTATGTATTTTTCTTGAAATATTCCTTATATTCGAAAAACAGATTTTTTATTTATTTATTGAGAACTTTTTTTAAATTTTAAATTTTTAATAAATATTTTTCTTTACATAAATTTTTAAAATTAACTTTAAATGAAAATATATCAAAATAATAATTATATAAATTCTGGTTTTCTTAAGGATCATTTTTTTTTGGGAAAAATTAACTTTAAATGCAAATACGTCAAAAAAATATTTCAAAAACAATTTTCCTTATTTTCGAAAAACAGATTTTTTATTTATTGAGAATTTTTTTTTTATAATTTTAAATTTTTAATATATAATATTTTTCTTTACATATATTTTTTAAATTAACTTTAACTGCAAATACGTCAAAATCTATTCAAAAATATTTCGAACCTTCTCAGTTTTTTAAGACCACTTTTTTTCTTTTTCTCATTTTTCAAAATTAACTTTAAATGCAAATACGTCAAAAAAAATATTTAAAAAAATTTTAAACTCCATCTTATTCCAATTTCTTCCAAATTATTTCCTACACAAAAAAAAAATCTCTCATCATACATTTCGCCCCAACTGTATTCCTCACTTCTAATATATATGGAAAATCTGTTTATAATTTTTTTCTGTTTGGTGTCGCAACTTGAAATTTCCGCACTAAAAAAATTCAAATTCATATTTTTTGGGGTTTGCTCACAAAAGGGGGAAACAGTCGTTCTGTCGGCTGCTAAATTTTAGCCGTTTCTCTGCACTCAATTGATTTTAGTTTTGAACACATGTTGAAAACATTTTAGTATTTAGAAACGATTCATAAAAATTTTCTATAGCTCACAATTATTTTTTTGGTTCCAATTGGGGGTGAGATTTTTAGTTGTGTGGCTGGGAACGTAAACCAAAAAAAAAATTGAGAAATCACCATGGCAATCCATAACGAATTGCAAAGAAGATTTTTGGGAATTTTGGCAATACAAAAATCACAATGGGGGATGATTGCCTATGAGGATGATACGATAGTGAATGAAGGTGGTGGCGGTGACTGATTGTCACCCCAAAGAAAAAACACCCATCACAAGTATTCATAATTTATTACCCCAGCAAAGCAAGCAAGTAAGACATCAAGGGTAACCAATTGATTTCCCTTCCATCCGATAAGCATTTTAGTCAAACTTCAATTTTTGCTTGTAAATCGAAATTTATTCATACCATTTCGGGGGGAAAGATATAAAACTAAATGATACGTTAAAGATTTTTATGGGCCTAACCTCAAACGTATGGATGTACACATACGATATATTCGGAAGAAGATGAACAACTATTTTCAAAAAATCCCCTTAAAATGCTTGGTGGACTTTGTTAGATTTATTGTGGCAAGGAATACACACAAATGTTAAGATTTGGAATAATGTTTTGAAATAAGACAAACTCTCCGTCACCTCCTCCCCTTCCTTTTCCGATACGATTTGGGAATGTCTGGACCGGCCTTGCCTTAATATGATTGATTTAGATTTATGATGCTTTTCAAAACAACAAGCCCAAAACAGTTCGACCAAAGTTATTGTAACAGAAGAAGAACGCTGGGCGAAAACAAAGTAAGTCTTTCATTAGAATTTTGAAAAATAAATGGCCATGGGAAGAGGGAAGTCATTTGTATGGAATGGCTAGCTGGCTGCCTGGCTGCTGCTAAGACGCAACAAACTCTAAATGTATAACAGAAACTTCTTTTGTTTTCTTCGAGGCTTTCAATATTGATTTGAGTGTGTGTTTTTATGCTGCATGGCTAGATCTTAAAGATTAGTTCTCATAGAACATAAAATAACGATAAAACGTAGTATCTGAAAAAAAAATTGTAGGAAGAAGATAAAAGAAATCCGCTTAAAAATCACTCAAGAGGAAGAGGAACTAATAACAAATACAGGAATTTTTTTATAGAAGACAATTTATAAGAAAAAATTTCAATTTTTGTCAGTATTTTTTTATTCAAGATCCGAGTTTATTTAAGCATCCTTTTTTTTTGTTTAAAATTAACTTTAAATGCAAATACGTCAATATTATTATTTTCCTTTTCAATTCTATCCAAATGTATTCTTTGGCCTCTGGAAAAAATTCCACGCCTAAAGGCCTTTGGAAAATATTTACTTTTAAAAATCTACGGCTTAGGTCTTTGGAAAAATTCAAAATCCACGCCTATAGGCCTTTGGAAAAATTCTAATCTTTCAAAATCTACGCCAATAGGCCTTTGGAAAAATTCTAATCTTTCAAAATCTACGCCAATAGGCCTTTGGAAAAAATTCTACTTTTAAAAGACCACGCCTATAGGCCTTTGGAAAAATTCTACTTTTTCAGAATCAACGCCTATAGGCCTTTGGAAAATTTTTACTTTTTCAAAATCCACGCCTATAGGCCTTTGGAAAATATTTACTTTTAAAAATCCACGGCTATAGCTCTTAGGAAAAATTCAAAATCCACACCTATAGGCCTTTGAAAAAATTCTCCTTTAAAAAATCCTCGCCTATAGGCCTTTGAAAAATTCTAATTTCAAAAATCCAGGCCTATAGGCCTTTACAAAAATCTACTTCTTCAAAATCCACGCCTATAGGTCTTTGGAAATATTCTACTTTTAAAAAATCTACGCCAACAGGCCTTTGGAAAAATTCTACTTTTAAATATCCAAGCCTATAACCCTTTTGAAAAATTCTACTTTTAAAAATCCACGCCAATAGGCTTTTTGAAAAATTCTACTTTTAAAAATCCACACCTTTGAAAAATTCCACGCCTATAGGCCTTTGGTAAAATTCTACTTTTAAAAATGCACGCCTATTGGCCTTTGGAAAAATTCTACATTTTAAAATCCACGCTTATAGGACTTTGGAAAAATTCTACGTTTTCAAAATCCACGCTTATAGGACTTTGGAAAAAATCTACTTTTTCAAAATCCACGCCTATAGGCCTTCGGAAAATGTCTACATTTAAAAATCCACGCCTACAGGCCTTTGGAAAAATTCTACTTTAAAAAAATTAACTTTAAATGCAAATATATCAAAATAAGAATTATATAAATTCTTAAGGATCATTTTTTTTTGGGAAAAATTAACTTTAAATGCAAATACGTCAAAATGATATTTAGTTTTCTTTTTTCTAAATTTTATATCTTTTTGACGGCGTAATTTTATTACGAATAATCTGAAATTTATTTGGAATCCATTTTGATATATAAAAACTTAACTTTAAATACAAATGCCCCAAGAATAGATTCTCAAAAATATATTCTGGATCCTTTGATTTAATTTTCTTTTTTAAGAATTTGAGTCAATAATGAATTTTTGATATTAAAAATAATTATAGAAACCTCTTCTTATTAACTTTAAATGCAAATATGTCAAAATTATATTTAAAATAATCTGCTTAGAAAATTTCTATTTCAAAACTCTATTTTAAAAATAAATTGTTTTATTTTTATACTTCAATATTAGAATAGAAATAAATTATTTATTTATTTCTTCTCCTTCTGAATCATGTAAAAAAACTTCTGGTCATTCAAAGCAAACTCATCATAATCATCAGACTCTTGGGGGCATTACTAATTAAAATGCTACTGGCTGCTGATAGAGTTTGAAAACGAACAGAAAAAGGCAGAAAAAAACTCAGCTACAGTATTTTATTACTAAAGACAATTTTTTGGGATTTTTATTCAACATTTTTTTTGTCATATTGAGAATGTGTGTACCAGACAGTAATAAATATTTTGAATTTTTTCGGACTTCTTGTTTTCGTATTTTTTATTTTAATTTTTTTTTTGTGCTACACCAATATATGTGTTAACATGTCAGCAGAGACAACAACGAAATTAAAGGGGAAACTGACAAGTAAATGATCACAGACAATAAAATAAAAAAATAAAAAAGTACAAAAAAATAAAATACAACAACAAATTGCTTCTACAAAAAAATTGTGTGTAGGGCAAACAGCAGGCCTGTAGATCAATCAACAATATAAAACCCGAATATTTTGTTTCTTTTTTTGTTGCTGCCTTGTTATTGTTTCAGCTTAAATTATTTATTGTATGGCTTTCAATGCCTGCAATATAAATAATAATAAAATAAATAACCCAAAAATTCCAAAAAATAAAAATTACAAGAATTTCTTATGTGTAATTATTGCAATTACTTTAACACATTTTTTGGAGAGCTGCTGCTGCTTCTTTTGTGTCTTCTTGGATTCTTGGCCTGTCAATCATCATTAAAATATATATAATAATATAACACATTTCGAGTGCATTTCTTTTGTCTCGGCCCAGAAACTTCCTTCCTTGGTGGAAAAATGTACCCCACTCTCTTTCGAAAAAAAACAAATTTTTATGGGACCTCTACTCTAGTGACAGCAAGTCTCAAAAACTCATTTAAAGTGATTATCTTTTTCCCCCACCCCTACACATAAATATTTATTTATTTGTGTGTTGAATTTTTTTATGGCTGCTCGAAATGAAATTGAAAAAATAAACTGCTGAAATAAATAAATAAAAAGTGTCACGTGAAAATTACTCACATTGAAATCATTTATTTATCTTCAATCAAGCTCACGTGTTGAGGGGATTTTCAGACCGTTTTTTTTTTATTATTTTTGTGATATTAAGCATTTAGCAAATATAATTTTATTTAAATTATATAAACAATAAAATATGTGGAACTAAACAAAGAAAATATACAACAAAATAATTATTGAAAGCTGAACAAACAAGAGGTGGATTTAAAAATCCACCTTCCATAGAAAGGGGCTCAGAACTAATTGAGACAATCAGTCCCCAAAATATCCGTTAAGTTATAGTTATTTTTGATTTCGGCCCCTTAGTTAAATTCCTAGGGATAGATCATAAATTAACTTTAAATGCAAATATGTCAAAATTAATTACTTCTTAAAATTGTTTCTAATAAAATTTAACTTTAAATGCAAATATGTCAAAATAAATTAATTCTTAAATTTTTTTCAGTCTCTTCCAAATTTAACTTTAAATGCAAATATGTCAACATTTTCGGCCTTTGGAAAAATTCTATTTTTCAAAATCCACGCCTATAGGCCTTTGGAAAAATTCTACTTTTTCAAAATCCACGCCTAAAGGCCTTTGGAAAAATTCCATTTTTTAAAAATCCACGCCTATAGGCCTTTGGAAAATTTCTATTTTTCAAAATCCACGCTTATAGACCCTTGGAAAAATTCTACTTTTAAAAATCCACGCCTATAGGCCTTTGGAAAAATTCTACTTTTTCAAAATCCACGCCTATAGGCCTTTGGAAAATTTCTATTTTTCAAAATCCACGCCTATAGGCCTTTGGAAAAATTCTACTTTTTTCAAAATCCACGCCTACAGGCCTTTAAAAAATTCTACATTTAAAAATCTACGCTTTTAGGCATTTGGAAAAATTCTACATTTAAAAATCCACGCCTATAGGCCTTTGGACAAATTCTACTTTTTCAAAATCCCCGCCTATAGGCCTTTGGAAAAATTCTATTTTTAAAAAATCCATGCCTTTGGAAAAATTCTACTTTTAAAAATCCACGCCTATAGGCCTTTGGAAAAATTCTACTTTTTCAAAATCCACGCCTATAGGTCCTTGGAAAAAATCTACTTTTAAAAATCCACGCCAATAGGCCTTTGGAAAAAATCTACTTTTTCAAAATCCACGCCTATAGGGCTTTGGAAAAAATGCTACTTTATTTTACCCAAGAGGATTTCTCGTGGCAAAATCAATTTTTATTCAATAGGTCATTATATTTTATTATATTTTAAATATAATATATTTTTCAAAATTAACTTTAAATGCAAATACGTCAAAATAAATTAATTATCATTTAATTCTTATTTTATCCAAGGGGGTTTCTCGTGGTCCTCTGAAAATACAATCCTATATTTTATTCAATAGGTATTATATTTTTCAAAAGTAACTTTAAATGCAAATATGTCAAAATTAATTCCAACATTTTCAAAATTATTTCAAAACACTTCTCCTTTTTTTATAATTATCTTCTGCTTTGTTTTTAAACATTTTGAGGACCTCTTCTAGTTTTTTTTTTTCAATCATAATTCCAATAGTCTCTTTTCCTCTCTTTTTTTTTTGTCGTTTCCAAAAAAACGTGCTAAAATTGTTATGTCTTTCAAATTAACAAAAAAATATATATAACAATAAAAATTGTTATTTTTTTCAAAGCAACAAAACAAAAATTATGGCCAACTCGTTGTTGTCAGACAAAAAACACAACCATAAAAGCCATCATCATGTATTCACAAGGGAAGTCTGACATGAAAACCAGTTTTAGCAACAAAAATCCAAAAACCAAATCGAAACCAAAAACCACACCACAAAAGTTCTAAAACTCGCATTTCGCCGTCTGTGGCGAACCACCTAACAACAAAAATTGTTAATGAGGGTTTTTTTACTTTTTGTTTTTGGCCAGCTCAAACATGAGAAACAAAAATATAGAAACAAAAAATAAAGCTGCTAAACAAAAACTAATAAAAAAAGTGAGAAGAAGAAGCAGCAACAAAAACAACAATTAAGTTTTAAAAAAATTAACAAAAAAATAAGTACCCAAACGAAAATTAATGTCCATCATAAATTTTGGGCGATTTTGGGAATCTTGCAAATGAAAAGGGGTACAATTTTTTAATTAATTTTTATGAATGCCTTTTTTGGAGATTTGAAAAGGGTTCTGGAGGATTTACGATATAAGGGATATTTAAATAATTTACAGTTTCCAAAAGATTGTAAGCACTTCCGAACTCCGGAATTTATTTCAAGGACTCTCGAGGATTTAACTTTAATTGCAAATACGTCAAATCATATGATATGCCACCGAAATCTCGTTGGCTTTTATCGGAAATCTTGCCGACAGTCCGGTTAAATACTTCATATTCTTGGCACATATTTCCCTGGCGTTTAGCTTCAGAAGCTTCTAATAAAATAGCTTTAAATTTAATAGCCGGTAATTGTTTCCTCTACATTTTTAGGTTCTTGATTACTCCTCTTGGCTTCAGGAACTTTTGGGAACCTAACTTTAAGTCCAAATATGTCAAATATTGCCATACATGGTCCCAAGTTTTCTCGATCTCCGGAATTGATTCCAAGAACTCTCGAGGAATTAACTTTAAATGTAAATACGTCAAAATATAGACCAAGTCACCAAAACCCCAGTCGCTTTGATCAAAAATCTTGCCGATATTCCCGCTGAATATTTAATATACTTGGCAAATATTTCCCTGGGATCCTCTAGGCTACAGAAGTTTCAAATAAAATAGCTTTAGATTAAATAGGTAATTGTTTCTTTTACATTTTTAGGTTCTCGATTAATTCTCTTAGCTTCAGGAACTTTTGGGAAACTAACTTTAAATGCAAACCCGTCAATGATTGCCTTTTAAATTCGAGAAATATACTTTAAATGCAAATACGCCAAAATATTACAGTATATGTCACCAAAGCCTTTTTTCGCTTTGAGATTTAATATTCTTGGCTGGAATCCTCTAGTGTTTGGTTTCAGAGGTTCCTAATAAAAATAGCATTAAATTCAATATTCGGCAATTGCTTCTTTTACAGTTTTAAGGTTCTCGATGACTTTTCTTGGCTTCAGGACCATTTAGAAAATTAATTTTAAATGCAAATATGTCAGAGATTTGTATTTCTGAATAATTTCTGAATTGGTTCGGAGGTGTGACTATACTTGTTCAAGTTCTCCCAATCTCCAATTGGCTTTAGAATTTCTAGAAAAATTAACTTTAAATGCAAATACGTCAAACATTTTTCGATAATCATCTTCTCTTGTGCTGAGATGTGTAGTTTTAGATGTGAACAGCTGTTAATCATCTGATTATACCAAACAGCTGATTATAATTAGAATAGTTCACAGTCTGTGATTTAATGGTAAAATATATTTTTTCAATACTTGTTTCAAGCTTTATATAGATTTCGAATGGATTTCCGATTTGGTATATTGCAAATGTGACTTTTTTCAATTATTTAAAAGAAAATATTTTTTCTAAGAAGTGAACAGCTGTTAATCAACAAATGGTAAGCAGCTGATTACTATTAGGATAGTTCACACTCTAAGGTATATAAAGCTCATGGTTTCAGGAATTTTTTTCTTGTACTATTCCAACTTCGCTTAATTTTGGAGCATGCGTTTTAGTATTCCAAATACCTTCCCTCAAATAAATTACGCACAAAAATCTAAGTGAGATCTTCCTAACCTTCTTCTCCTCCTCCACCATTCCTCATGTCATGCCATGAAGGTGATAAAAATGCGGCTGTCATTTTAGCGTATTTTTTTCGTTTCGTTGGCCATAGTTAATCACATTTCGTCACGCTTGGGAAGACTCCGGCAGTTCCATTGTTGTAGGGTTTAATATACCACAACAAAAGCGGAAAAAATTTAGTGTTTGAAAATATAACAACAAAAGAAGACAGCAAAGAGAGATATGTGTATAGAAATAAAAAAAAGACAATAGAGAATATGAATGCGAACTCAAGCCGCAATATATTCTACGGCACCCACAGTTCACTGAATGCAATGAGGATGGGATGTGATATATGTAGAAGTAAAAGAAGAAGAGGGTACATATATTTTGTTTTATTGTGATTTGAATAATTTATTTACTTTTCCTTTCGTTTGTAACACATTTGATATGCCCATGTGGCAAATGGGGTTTGCTGGAAGGAGAGCGACAGATTCACACAATAAAATAATGAATATGAACTTGAACTGCTGCTACTTGTATTCTTTTTGGTTACATATTTACAAATAATTATTTTTTGTGGTATAACAAAAAAATATATCACACAATTAAAACGAACAAATTCGTTCCCACACTTTTTATCAAAAAAAAAAAAAAAAATGATTTAACCCAAGAGGCGTTCCTTTCCAAACCCAGCTTCATAATTATTAAAACTAATTCGAATAACCATAAATTTTTATTACCACCACCACCTAAAACCCAAATTAACTAACTACGTTTTATTAAAAACTTCCTAAACAAAAAACCCAAAAATGAAGCTCCCAGGTAACTGACATATTAAAATTCGTGCAGTTCCTCCCTCCACCATTCTCCAAAAATTAAAATGTTATACCATTTTTGGTTAGGAACTTCGAAAATTGCTTAATAATATTACAAGCAATTTGATTTTTCTGTAATAACACAAAATTTTGTGTCTAATAATGTTAACAACAATTTTTTTCTGGAGGTCCCATCGGTTGTAAAAAACAAATTATTGTAAATACCTCGACGTAGCCAAACTAGGGAAGTTGTATTTCCGCTCAAAATTGGTTGCTACCAAAATGCCAACAAAATTCTTAAATTTTACAACAACAATGGCCTTAAGTTTTTTTGAAGTTCAAAGTTAAGTTCATTAAGTAAACAGCTAACAAGTTTCTCACAACCACACACACAGCCAGAGACAAGAAACCATGCCGAAAAAATAATGGCCCAAACAACTCTTTGCCATAGATCCGACCATTCATTCATTCAGTAATTTTACATGCTTACCTATAAACAATGAGAATTTAATACTGAAACGTAAATAATTGCGGCAAAAGAAACCCGAAAACAACAAAAAGCGAAAACAATAACAAAAAGAAGAAGTAGAGAAAGAAACAGAAATACGCCAATAGTAATATTAGAGTTGAGAGCAAAAGTATGTGGCCAGAAGTGGAATAGGAAAGGAAAATTAAAAGCTAATTTGAAAACTATTTCAATTTTGCTGTTGGAAATATGAGAGGCAATAGAAAGAGAGGAAAGAAATAATTTTCGAAATTAACTTTAAATGCAAATACGCCAAAATCTTGTAGGTTATTACACTGAAGCCTCAATACCTTTGATCGGATATCTTGCCAATAGTCAGGCTGAATCTGAGGAGTATTCTCCCGGGTTAGAAAATAACTTTAAATGTAAATACGTCAACATGTGATTGAGATTGTTCAGGCTAGAGGCCACAGATCTTCATAGTGTCCAAGCCAATGGGTGAAAATCCCTACCAGACAGTTGCGAGGCTAAGATTTCCTACCAATTGTGTTCTGGAAGTTTCTGGTGCCATATTTCGATGGGATTCTCCAGCGTTGGTTCTAGAAGCTTCCAATAGTATATCAATTCCTTTAGACTTTCTACAAAATAACTACGTTTGGCTTTACAGTCCTCTTTGGCACCGCTTTCTTCACCTATTTCCTGCTACCGATAGAAGAATGGAAATTGTTGGTGCCTACTCCATCGTCTAACTCGAGTTCGAATCAAATAATAAGAAGTCTCCATCTCAGAATAACAATGTAACGCCTTTTCCTTCTAGTAAGGGGGTAAGGGCCAACCCAACATAGACCTCCATTTTGATGATAGCTCGTCAGGAGTCTTAGGTAAAGAATTTTATTATTAGATTTAACATAAACCATCAATGTGAAAATTCCAACCAAAGCAAGGCCAAGATATTCTAACAATGGCAAATAATTGGAAGTTGCGGGTGCCAGAGAATTTGAATCAAATAATCGATTCTTGAAAAGAAATTGATTGATAAAATCTTCAGATCTTTTTGGAAATCTTCATCTAGGTTATTTAAAGCAATTCCGATTTTAAAATTAAAATGAGCTCCTTTTTAATTGTAATTAATTAGAAAATGTTACGGTTCTTCAGTTTACATGTCCGCCTCCCTCTAGCCGTCACGTTCACAATGTTCGTAACGCACGAAAATCGTTTAACTACAAATTAGTTTCGACAAAGTTATTTACACAACAAAAATGCATTTTCAACGTCGTTAAGGTGAGAAAATAGATTTTGTATTGATTTGTTTTTTTCCACATTGTGAATAACTTCGAGGTATAACAAAAATATTTCTCACACCTGTGAAAAATATTGAAAACAAAAAACAGAAATCAATGTTAAAATAATTAATCATAGCCATTACTGAGATGCCAAGGAATAGAAAAAATTAAAATACCGGCGGCATCGACTATTAACTTAAATAAACACAACAAAATTAAACATGTTTCAGCTTAATGGAAAATCGTATTTCGGTTTTTCGAAAAAACACCATTTTATAAAAATCGTAACAAAAATAGTTTTTTTTTGCTCGGCATAAATGTTATAGAAAAATTGTTTTCGTCTGGACTGGGTGTTGTTGTTGTTGTACAATAAATGCCTAACGGCGGCAGCTGGCCAAGACGCCATCACCACCAACTCAACACTGCTGCGTCAGTCATCAACATTTGATTTTCCGTAATACCTACGGCACGACAACAGAAGCAGCGGCTACCTTGACTCTCAACCACAACAAACGCCCACGCCTATTATAGAGCAGCTTGGGGCAAAACAAATTGTTTTGAATTCAAATAACAACAAAAAACTCAAGCAATTAATAGTTGCAACACTGTACTGGAATGGTCAGCATTCATGCCATTTTTTTCTCCTGGAGGGAAAAGGGCTTCCGAACTTATTTTCCTTGCAATTCTTTCCTTTTTTGCATTTCTAATTGTCTACGAAAATTACTTTTAATGGACCTTTGTTCTTTAGAGAACTACAAAATCAAATCGCTATTTGAGCAGAGAACGGAGGCCAGGGAACTCAAATCGCCATTTGAACAGAGAGGCAAGGGATCTCAAGTTGCTGCGGCTGCTGTCATTTGTTGTTTTTCTAATATATTTTCTAATTGACAGTTGAATGTGAAATTTATTTACTGTTCTAGCAATTTTTTCGATGTTGTTGTTGTAAAAGATTTTTAGCGTTTTTAGTTTTTTTGTTGCCCGTTCCCATCGACTATGCCTTTGCCAATAGACAAGCGCGAATTGTATTTCAAAAGATTGCTAATTTAGATAACACACTGACAAAGGAGACATACAGACAGATGGTCGCTGGTAGTGCGGCCGGCGGGTGTAAACGTTTTTTTTTTCTGTGTGAGCGTTTTCGTTTCTAGCTCTTTCAAGTATTTTGCAAATTAAAATTTATTTCCATTGACTTTTTAGAGTGATTTGTTAAGTCTATGGGGCGCGAAGTGATTTTGAAAATAAAGAAAAAAAATCAGCTACAACAAAAAATCTATAATGCGTAGAAAAATACGATTTTGAAATAAAAAAGAAAATTAAAAAAATGGCTTGAAAGCTTTGGAAATTAAGCGAAAAGAGTTAGTGGTGGCGCCGGAGAATGATGGGGATCATTTAGGAATTCTGAATCATTTTCTAGAACCTTGGAAAAATAATAATTTATTAAAACGGATCTAAGCTCGAATTAGTGATAAAGTACTCTTGACGTATTGCATTTAAAGTTAAATTTTCAAAACAAATATCGGGAAATATACTCACCTAGGTGCCCGAATAGAATTAGGTTTGGCGTCTCAAAATGCTGGGGATCATTTAAGAAATCTGAATCATATTTTGGAAATTTCAAACAGTAATCATTTTCTATACCTATATAAGTTAAAATCAGTAGTAAAGAATTTTTTGACGTATTTGCATTTAAAGTTAAATTTTAGAGGAAAATATTCTCTTCCATATTTCTCGTTGTAAATTAAGGTATGATTTTTATTATATTAAAAAAAGTTTAATAGAAGAAAGGCAATAGAATGAGTGAAAAACACGAACCTGGCAGCTGGAAAGCCAAAATATCCTGCAAATGGTTAGGTCTTCATTTTGATGGGAGCTCGTCAGGACTCTCTGGCGAAGAATTTCATGATTAGAATTACAAACAGCATAGCGAAGGGATAAGAATGGCAGCAAATACGAATCACGAAGCTGGAAGACACGATCTCCTCCCAAATGGTGTATTGAATGTTCGTAGTGGCAGAGAAACTCCCCTTTTTCATGGTCCAAATTCGACGTTGAATCAAATAATAAGACAGTCTTCAGCTCAGTATAAACATTTTAACACCTTTTGGTCCTATAAATGGGATGAGGATCGACAAGTTAGATATTCATATTGATAGTAGCTCGTAAGAACTCCCAGGTGAAGATTTTCATGATTAGATTTTACAAAAATCATAATGGAAGGAAATGAATGATAACAAATCCGAACAAGGTAGCTGAAAAGCCAAGATCTCCTGCTAAATAGTGTATTGAAAGTCGCTGGTGCTAGAGAAAATTCTATTTCATCGTACAAATTCGATTTTGAATCAAAAAATAAGACAGTCTGCAGCTCAGAATAATAAACAACGTAAAAATCCTTATAATATTTCCCTTTCAGATTTCAAAAATATAGGTCAACCAACTGAAAATTAAGAGCTCTTGAGATAAAAATTGTAAAAGCAGCTACTTAATATAGAAACCGAATTTAGATGTTCTATTTATTTTTTTAAATAAAAGTCAATGATTCATGGGACGTAAGGCAAGGCCATATGTTGCAAGATTTTCCACTACACAAGAAAGATACGCTTGGCTACGAAGTACGAAGCTAATATACTGAAGATGAGATTCGCAAAATTCTAGAGATAAGATTATGTTTTGAGAGATAGGAGTCGAGCAGGGAGGCTAAGTAATCATGGGAATATTGTGGGCTATAGCGTTACCTTAGGTGTCAAAAGATTCAGAATTTTAATCATGAATAATCTTGAGTTTTTCAAAAGTAAAACAATGCTCCAGTTTCCATAAATTATTCAAAACACAGAAATCATGACAATTTGCCAAGTAATAAATTGAGATAACATTAGCAAATGCCTAGCTGAAAATAAAAACGAAATGAAACTAAGGTACAAACTCTCAGGCTTAATTAAATTTAAATTTACTATGAAAAAAACAGAGCACACTAAAAAAATTGCTTTTATTTATTTATTTATTTTTTTTTTTTTTTTGCCTGAGTAATAATGAATGTTTCTTTAGCAGATTTTTAGATCACACGGGTTGGGCGGTGTGTTTGGAAGAATGTCAAAGAATAGCCATAAATTATAACAAGTGACAGTATAGAAGAAAATAATAATTATTTAGCTTTGAAACCCAGAGATAGAATGACACACATTTTTTTCGAGGGCGGGAATTTCGTACAGAGGAACTAACGAGACTGGGGAGGAAATTATTTAATTTATTGGAAATCGAAATTATAGAAATATGTTTGATATTTTTTATAAAGAAGAATTAGGGGTTCTTTTATTTATGAATTTTTTTAAATAACTTTAAAAGCAAATATGCCAAAATTGAAGGGACTTTCAGGTTCGAATCGCTCCAAATAAATTATTTTTTTTTATTTTCCCCTTTTATTAAATTTATTTAGACCTACGTTTCTTTGTAAAGCTAATAAATCTACATTCCCCCTATTTTCTATGGGCTTAAGCTGCATGTTCGCACCTCAGTACAAATGTCCATTTGTCTTCGGGGTATTTTCAATTGTTGTTATTTATTTTAGAGTCAGCCATCAAGTTATCAGTCTGACAATGAAGGTCATCATTAGCATTCGAACAACAGAAACAACAACAACAAAATAACCACATAAAAACAATACAATAAAAATTTTTATTTCAACAGAAAATAGAACAGAAAAAAATAAAAGAAATTGAAATAAATTGTAATTAAATGAATAGAAAAAAATACAGAGGATGAGCAGACATAGAAAACAATAAAAATTGAAAAAATAGTAAAATAAAATACATAATTAAATATGTAGCAAAAAAATCCAACAACCACAACAAAAACAATGGTCTACCCAATCCAACTCAATTAATTAGAAACCCCTGCTAATGATGCGGACGTGGGTGCTGAAGACAGTTTTGGTTATTTGATAATGTTTATTAGAGGGAGGAGGGCAAGGTGGGGAGAGAAAGGGTTGTGTAAGCTCGAAATGAAGTGAGGAAGTGGTAGGTTGATGGTTGGTAATAGACCACGAAGAAGAAGATAGGTAGTTGTATGTATTGGAAAAAAATAAAAGAAATTAGCACCATTTAAGTTTGCCCCAGACATAAAGGGAGAAGCTACACTTTTTTACATTGGGGGAGAATTAAATAGGTTTGAGTAGATTTTTTTCTTTTTATTTCAGTTTACTTTAAATATAAATTTTAATAGTGTCTATTAATTTTTTCTTTTTATTTCATTTTACTTTTATTTTCCATGTCTACCAGGAATGTCTATCGCATAGCCTAAAGGTTAGGGTTAAATTTATTCTATTTTTTTCAGTTTACTTTACATAGAAATTTTAATTGATTTTCTTTTTGAAGAATATGAAGAAAGTGTATTAATTTTTTCTTTTTATTTCATTTTACTTTTATTTTCCCATCTCTTCTGGGAACATCTATCGCATAGCCTAAATCCAATATTTCAAGAGTTTGCTGTAATGCCCTTTCCCTATTCCAATTCTTGCCACTATAGTTCCCAGTAACTTATTTTTTTGTAGTCCACTACCAACCCACACATTTAGCTACACCATGTTAGCTAGACCAGAAAGTCTCGGTGTAACAAAAACCCACCGGATTTCCGTAAAAAAAATAAACGTTCAAACTGCTAACGGCTGGATGGCTGTTGGCTCGATTTCTTCATAGCACACCAAACAGTTTCATTTCTTTGCAACATGCAAGTAGAACCAAATGCTTCTGGGCTTCTTCGAACATGAAACATGTGTGCGGTCTTTAGAAAAAAATACTGTTCTCCCAATTTCTAACTAATAGCCCACTTAGAGGAAAAAAGGGAAGGGTAATGGGCATTAGTTCCAGTAAACACACACTCTTCCACAACAAAAAAGGGAGCGGTGTTATATATTTTTTTTCGTACTTTGTTTCATCTTCTTCTTGTTCTTCATTACTTCCACTGGTTTTAGTTTTATTGTTTTTATTTTTTCCTCTGCTTTAATTTCATTTTGTTTTCAAAGTTCCTCCGGTTTTTTATTGGGTTTGAGCAGAGGTCTTCTTTAAATTCTGTTTGGTTTTTACGACCTACAACTATTTTTTGTTGTTGTTGTTTTTTCTTTTACTGGGAGCTGTTAGAAGAGCTGTCAGTATGGGTTTTGCTAACTGGAAATGACCCATAAAACCAGAGAGATTAAGTCAGGCAGTCAGCCAGTCTGTTTAGACTACAAGCAAGAAGCGAAGGAAAGGGTTGGGTAGGGCCAACAACTGTTCTATTCCCATAAGCGAGTGACCTATTTTTAATGGAAGCGAGGGGAAAGGGAAAATGATACTTTAAATTAAATTAATGCAATTTAAAATAAATGCTTACATGACTGCTTACAAGGGAGCCATTTGGAGATTATTAAGGAATGCAATAAATATTAATTTTGTCGTAAAAAGTAGCTACTTGCAGTTATTGCTGCCTACATAACTACTTCTATGGAAGCATTTCGTTGTATATTTGTGGTTTATTTTTCTATATAATAATTTTTTAATTAATCGAATTTGTATAACTTTAAATGCAAATACGTCAAAATATTTTTTCAATATGATTACTAATTTGTTGTCCATTTTCTCTTCTTATCTTTGCAGAATTTCCATAATATTCGGGTAAGCCTAAAAATGTAAAAATAAAATATACCATTAATATAAATAATAGGTAGAATACCTATCGGAAGAGACCTGGAACAGGGATTTTTATGGTGAATATTTTTTTCTATGGGTCTCATGTGTAAAAGAGAGAACATTTAGTTAAACAGGGATCTATTATTGTCTACAGTCCATTTAAGATGAGAGATTTTTCTTTGTTGAATATTTGTACACTAGAATAAGATGGGGTTTTTCGATTGCCACATGTGTGGTATGTTTGGGTGAGATTATGGGGAGTAATTTGCACTACCGATTGATAAGCATGATCTGAAGGACCCAATTGTGTCTTCAAGATTTATAAAAAATATATATTCCATAGGGTCCACTCCAAGAAGGAAATTTTATTATTTCAAAAAAAAATTAATAGATTTACCATATTTTTTTGAAACAAAATATTTTCGCTGTGTGGCCAATTTTTAGTAATAATTTCCATTAAGAAAAAATGTTAATGAAAATTATGTAGTTTTTTATTTATTTTTACTACGCCAACATGGAAAACGTATTAAGAGAGACACATAAACAAACATATGAGACAACCCACACACGGTTTGTCGGTCATATGGTTAAGACCTTATGGCACTGAAACACACAACAAAAAGTTGTAACAATTTTGTTGTTGGTTTTGTTGTTGTGACTATTATTGCAGACATGTGGTGTGTGGTGGATGCTGCTGCATCATTGCCACGAATTTTTATGAATGAATGCCGTGTAATGAATGACGGATCTTGAATACTCAAAACCGGGCCTTCTTGTAGTAAAAAGTGTAGTAAAAATTGAAAAAACAGAAATCAAAACACCTCCATTGTAAAATCACAAAATTTACAATGTGTAAAGAAACGCCTAAGTAAAGAAACTAGCTTACCTCGCTTAAATAGACGCCTTCAGATTATATAGAACTGTAAAAAAGTGTGTGCAAGAAAAAAACACGAACTGCAGCTTGATTTTAAATTTATCTATGAAATGTCAACAACTTAATAAGACACCAAAGTAGAAAACGACATGGCACACCATCGCCGCCACCACACCAAGATTCGCTTCGAACCCACCAACCAGCCAACAGGTTGGTCGCCAAAGTCGTTGTGCGGCCCACATTAAAACCTATGTTTGGTGCATGCCAACAAACTTGGTATATAATTGCTGTTTTTGTTGTCGTTGTTGTTGTTTCTTTTGTGTTTCCTGACTCTTCTATTATTATTAATAATTATTTATTTAAATATAATAATTAACTGATTGATTCGTGGTGGTTGTTGTTGTCTTGTTTGGTTCAAAGACCTTTTAATAATAAATTTTGTGTGTTCGATACGGAAATTTAGAATCATATAAATATGATTTGAAGTATTCCATTTTTTTGTTTAGGAAACTTTTTTCCTATAAACAAATACTTGAGTTAATTATTTTTTCTTCTTTGTTTTTTTTTTGTGCATAATTAATTAAGTGTTTAGGAAATGCACTGTAGCAGGAGTTATGTCGTTATAAAAATAGAAAAAGGTGTGCATGCAAGAACATAATTAGTAATTATATGGTTATAATCATTTATCATCTTCTGACGGTGGCATGACCTTCTAAATAATTAAGAAATGTTAAAGAAAAATGTCAGTGAACTTCGAGAAAATATATGTGCACTTCTATAAAAAATAAATAGAAAATTACTTCTTTTCGATTGGGGAAATTGGGTACAAAAATTAAAATTCGGATCGAAGAATTTTTGTTTTCAAGAAAACAAAACTTCAAAATGAACTATTAAATAAAAATGAGCTAGGTGAACTATATGAAAAATAACCTACTGCAGCAAAATGAACTAGATGAGCGAAAGAACCGAAATAACCGTTCGAAATACTTTGAACAGAATTTTGTATTACAGATTTGATCCTTAGAGTATTTTAAGATAAGAGTCTAAAATCCCACATGCAATAATACTAAAATATTTGTGAGCACACGATGGGAAAACTATCCGCAGATCAACTGCTATTATTAGAACAAATAGTTTATTGATAA
This sequence comes from Musca vetustissima, assembly GCF_032173495.1. Taxonomy (NCBI): domain Eukaryota; kingdom Metazoa; phylum Arthropoda; class Insecta; order Diptera; family Muscidae; genus Musca; species Musca vetustissima. The sequence continues at coordinate 191,783 of NW_026882470.1, forward strand.
GTATTTTGTGTTTAAGACTAGGCTAAGCAAGAGTAGTTTAAGTAGTACCTAAAGAAAGATATATGGTGATAAAATCAGTGCCTCAGGTTCTTTTTCTAAAGAAAAAAGTCTTCCTCGGGGTATAAGGAATTGTTTCCAATTGGAAAAAGTCTTCCTCAATGGCTGAGGAATTGTTTTCCTATAGAAAAAACTTACGAATTTGTTTCCTATAGAAACAATTTTTCTTTGTGGGCGTGCTGAAGCTCAGAGGGATTATTAAAATGAAAACCATAAGCAGTGGGAAGTTTTTATGGATGAAATTATGTCTCAGACAAATTATGTCTATGTAAGGTCATAGGAAAAATGCCGCCCTCAGTAGCTCAGAAATGTTACTTGTACTCAAAAAAATTCCCACTGCCAATGGATTTAATTTAAATAATCCCTCTGAACTTCAGCAGGCCCATAAAGGAAAATTGTTTCTATAGGAAACAAATTTGTACGTTTTTTTCTATAGGAAAACAATTCCTCAGCCATTGAGGAAGACTTTTTCCAATAGGAAAAAAATTCCTCATACCCTGAGGAAGACTTTCTTCTTTAGAAAAAGAACGTCAGGACCTGAGGAAAACTTTTTCTTATAGGAAGAAATTAATTAGATCCTGAGGAAACATTTTTTTTCTTTACGAAAAAAATCGTCTGCAACTGAGGAAGACTTTGAAAACTATGTTTTTGCTATAGAAAAAAACCTCAGCCACTGAGGATATATTTTCTATTCCTCTAGGAAAAATAGCTCTCAGCCAAAAATTTTTTATGGGAAACAAATCCTCAGCCTTTGAAGAAGACTTTGTTACAGAAAAAAATTCCGTGGCCAATGAGGAATACTAATATATACTTTGTATTTTTTCTGCACTATTTTTTTAACACGCCATTTATTTCGTTACCTTATAAGCATAAAATTTATCTAATTTTTTACAATACTCCCACTTGTAATTACCATGTTCGACAAAAACCCCTCTAATTTTCTAATAAAATTCTGATTTGGTAATTTTCAGATTTCACTTTAGAGATCACCGCTGCCAATTATTATCTGTGCAAGTCCCCGAAGCAATCTTCTTCTCGTTATATATTATTTTAATTCGACTTTGTTAAAATTCAATCAACAATTTGTTTAACATGAAATCTACATTTTATATTTATTGTTTAACAAAAAAATGTACTCGATCGCTCGTTACTCTGCTCTAGCTAGCTAACTAAATAATAAATTGTCTTAAATAACGACTATTAATTGAACAATTTAGATTGTTCGATGAAGATTTGGCCAATGTTGCAGTTGTTTGCATTTAGTTATATAGTTAATTTAATTACGTGCAATATATGTAGCAAAAAAATACTAAAAACGCAATACTTGTAACGAATCTGATTTAAAAAAATTATAATTTGTCTGTCCTTGTTTGAAAAAAATCACTAAATAGATTCCTACTTAAATCGCATTTGCACGTAACAAATGCTGACGTGATTTTAATACTTATTATTTAAATTGCAGAAATACAAAATAGTTATTAAGAAGATTTATTAAAGTGTGATAAATTTTCTCATAATAAAATATGCTACAAATACACCTAGAAGTGGGATACATTTTTGAAACTCTAAAATGTTATCTTATAAATGAAATGCTCTACCCAGCCTTATCTAAATCCTAACCCATCACTTCCAAATAAATTATTTCACACACCTTCTGCTAGTAATGAAAGCCTTTTTGAAATATCAAATATATCGAAGTCCTTTGTAGTATAACAGCTTTCAAAAAAATAACTTTAAATGCAAATACGCCAAAATTTCCATTTCACCCTTCGGGAACTCCATCGTTTTAATTATTTTTAACTTTAAATGCAAATACGTCAATATCTCCCTTCGAACTTTTAAAAAGTCTTTCATTTCATATTTTGAACATCAAATGAAGTCCTTTGTAGTATAACAGTTTTAAAAATATAACTTTAAATGCAAATACGCCAAAATTTCTATTTCAACTTTCGAGAACTCCATCGTTCTATTTTTAACTTTAAATACAAAAACATCAAAAGCTCCATACAGACTTTCAAGAAGACTTTAGTTTCATATTTAACTTTAAATGCAAATACCTCAAAATCTCCATTCCAAGACTCTTCCGTTTCATATTTTTAACTTTAAATGCAAATACGTCAAAGTTGAACATCTGGAACTTATCTTCTTAAGCAATATAGAACCTCTTTTTTCTAGAATTCTAATTTTTTTTTTTCAATTTCTGTTGTCACTTCGAAACAAAAAAAATTGCTACACCTATAAATTCTAGTATAAAAAAATATATTTTGTTTTTCTTAATCTCTCAATGTTGTTTTGGCCAAATAAAGTTTATATGGCCATATCAAATTTCCTTTCATAAAAATATAATCATCGATTTGTTGTTGTTTCTAGATATTCGAGCGATAACCCACATTTCAATAAAAAACTTAACAGATAATACATAAGTGGGTGTAAATCTTTTTGTAATGATTAGTAAAAACAAAAATCATTTAATTTTTGTTTTTGTAATTTGTTTTTCATTCCAAAGCTATTAAATCAAAATTTAGTATTGAAATAACAACAACAAGAAAATTGAAAATTTATATTTGATAGTTTAATAATTGTTTTGCAGCAGCAACTATAATTACTTGATTAAATGTTGTTGCTGCATGAATTTTATATTTAGTCAGTTTCGATTTGGATAATTACGATTACAGTTGGATCTGGTTAAATGAACGTTTTTTTACTTGAAGAAGAGATTGGAATAAAAATGAAAAGAAAAAAATTTTAAAATCTATTAATTAGACAAATGCTTTAAAACTCAGGACGTGTAATGAGATATCGGTCTCATTAACTAAATATTTATTTATTTTTTTTTTCTAAATTAAAAATTGGTCTTTATGAGAGGAATAACAATTTTTTAAATAAAAAATAGCAGCTTCAAAAATATTTTTCTAAGGAAAGAATCGTTTTTAATTAATTTTTTTGAAAACTATTTTCACCTAATGTGATTGAGCAGATTTTTTAAATTAAATTAATAATAATTAATGTAAACATGACATGAATTTCTTAGTTGTAAAAATTAGTATTTAAATACAGTATTTTTCGGTTAATTGTACATCAAAATTTGCACAAATTTTTGTTCAATTTGGTGTAGGAGACCAATTATCGGAACCCGCTTACTATGTAAAATAAAATATTTTTGACCCATCATGTGGTTAAGCGTGGAAACCAATTAACCGTAGGGTCAATTAACCGAAAAATACTGTAGTATGTAAAATTACAATTATGTTAGATGTAAAAGAATAAGAAAATGAAATGGAATAAATGATGATTATTGTTGTGAATTAAACCTATTTTTAGTACTGGAGAATGACTTTTCTTAACAAAAAATGACTTAATTATTTTTAAGCACACATTTCAGTGGGATTTTTTCCTTCTGGTAGTTCTTTGTTCATTTTTTTAATAACTTTAAATGCAAATACGTCAAGATTGGCTCCACGGGGCCCGAAGATTTCTCTACAGATACCAACAAATTATAATAAAAGTCCTCCCCACCTTAGGAGGATTTTTTTTTAAATTTAAAAATTCTCAACTATTTTTAAACCCCCATTTATGTCGGATTTTTTGTTGTCGTGGTAGTTTTTTTTCCAATTTTTTTAATAACTTTAAATGCAAATATGTCAAAATGGTTCTCTCAATTCTTCTGGTTCTCCCTCAGCTTCTTTTTTCCCCATTAAGTTTAACTTTAAATGCAAATATGTCAATAAGATTGTTTTCTATGATCGTCTTTGTTTTTGTAAAAATCCTGAAAAGAAAAAATTATATCAGAATTCTCCAGTAATGATAAAAACTCTTCTTAACTTAAATATTCCCATTTCTGTCGGATTTCGTTCTCCTGGTAGTTTTTTCAACTTTTTTTAATTAACTTTAAATGCAAATACGTCAAAATAGTTCTCTCAAAACTCGGTTCTCCCTAGGCTTCTTTTTTTCTCAATTAATTTTAACTTTAAATAAAATATGTCATGATTGGTTTCCATGGCCGACTTTGGCCTTCTACAAATCATGAAAAGAAAAAAAATTAATTAATATCAGAATAAAAATATTCTATGGAAAGTTCAATTTAAAATTAGTTTTTAAAGAAAAAATCGCATCAGGCAGTTTTTTTTTTAATTTTTTTAAATAACTTTAAATGCAAATACGTCAAAATTGTATTAAAAACTCCCGGTTATTCTTCGGCTTCTTTTTCCCCCACAGGGAATAATTCCAGACGATTTTTTGTATTTTTCTAACTTCCAAAAAATTTAATATTTTTCTGGTAGCCCTTATCTGAAATCACCTGTATTGACTCAAAACAAAAATTGAAATGTTAATATTTTTGGCACTCAATGTATAAATGAATGAAAACGTGAAGTGTAATAATACAAAAATTACATAGATATTTGTTAAAAATAAAATCATTGTTTAACAGTTTTTCAAGTCATACACATGATATTTGATATGATTACTATTATTTCTGCCACGCTAGTTTACACTTTGTAAAACAAAGCAAAAAACAAAAACTATTAAATGTAATGTTTAACAATACGAAAATTGCTAATGACATCTGAGCAGCAAGTCAAAATTGAATGGCTTTTTACAAAACCAAGTGACAGCTGTCACCACAACTCTACAGTGCGATGTGATGCTGTTTTAGAACATGTTGTGAGAAAGGGGCACTTGTCACACTAGATGGCAGGCAGATGTAGAGGCTGCATTTTTTGTATAACAATTTAAATAGAAAGCTGGGAGACATGCTCCCTCGCGCCCTCTTTAAACATTTAAAAACCACAACATATGTGAAATATTTAGATGATTTACATGGGAAACTTACAATATGCCTGAGGAGGAACTAAAAGTTTTTATTTCCATTCGTTTCTATTCATAAACATATGAAATGACCTAAATAAAATTTAGAATACTTTTTTTTTGTGAGCGTAAACCAACTGTTTCCATTTTAATAATATGGAATTTTGCATTTCCCACATGAGAATTTTGTTTATATTAGCTCTACGTTTAGCTGTCGAACTGTTGTGTGAGTGCCAGTCAGGCTTCATATTTACATTTCAATATCATGAAAAAATGAACACCAAAAAAAATATTTTCAAACAATCATAAATATTTTATTTTTTTTTCTGAACGAAAACATTGTAAAGCTTTTTAAATTTTCAACACGAATTTCAATTTTAATAACAAAATGCAATGCAATTTCTGTTAAGAATTTCATGGTGGTAATTTGCATGCCAAATAATAAAAAAGCAAGAACGAACGAAATGAAATAAGAAACTTTAGATCAATTTTGGGTAATTTCAAGCATGCAAACAGTTTGACGGAAAAGTTTGAAGGCACACGCAAGAAAATACCATATTTTTTGTTTTACAACATTTTTTTTAAATTTTTAATAAGCTGAAGCTATAGGAAAAGAATCATCAGAAATATCCTCGAAGCAGATTTGGTAAATCAATCAATTTTTGTTCTCAATAAATCTCATCAATTTTGCCCATATAGATTTTTGAAATTGAAATTTTTAAATAACTTTAAATGCAAATACGCCAAGTCTATTTTTTTTTGTTCTTATAATCCCCCAAACAGACTTCTAATGAAAATGTGACCCTTGAGGCTTTCAAAAACTGCCAAAGAATTTCCGAATTTGTCGATATTGCTTAATAACTTTAAATGCAAATACGTCAAGTATTGGTGTCCAAAGTCTGAGAACTCCTCCAGACAAACTGCAAAGAAAAATATAATTTAATAAAATTACAATATATATATTTTTGAATATATTTCTCTCCCTAGAGTCCTACTTTTTTCGAACTACTGTAGTAATCCAATGCCCATGCGTTTCAAAACAATTTCCCCCTCAGTATTTTATTTCAGAATTGCTTGCCTACACCCAGAATATAAACAGTGTTTTTTATTTAACATTTTTTGTAAAGCAAATTTTTGTGTGTGCTTGCGAGCCGGTTCAACTTGACCAAATGCCTGGCAGGCTGGCTGGCGGCCTGAGGCGCAAAAAGCCTTTGAAGATTTTTGTCGCTTTACGCTTCGTTTTATTTTTTGTGTTGTTAATTTGAAACCTAAGCGTCAATGCTTTAGTTACATAATTTTTTCTGATATCTCTACCCAGTTGTTTACCCAAAATTGCCGGTTTTCTCGATATTTACATTTTATTTGTTGTAAAAATGTTAATAATAAAAAAAATGCCACACAATAATGGCAACAACATGTGTACCTTAAACAAATACTGAACTCAGGCCAAGACAGTTAGTAAGGTTTGTTTGGTAATTGATCGAAGTGACCACCACCATCAACCAACCAACGACCGGACGAAGCCAAAACATCAAATAAACACGTTGTCCGACGCTGTATAAGGTGCGGGTGTTTGGTGTTGTTCGTGTTAAGAATGTCACGTCGTCGTTCAAATAAAGTTTAATTGAAATAAAACGCAGCACTGCTTAAACCTACATATTTGGCATTGAAGATACTAATGCAAAAAAAAAAAACATGACTGAAAAGGCGAGAGAGGCGAGAGAGAAAAAAAATAAAATTAAAAAATTTAATGGAATGTGTTAGAGGAAAATTGGGAAAATGAGACAAAAATGTATTTAAAAAAACTTAGAAAATCATCAGGGAAATTAAGCACAAAAAATTGGAATCCTAAACTATTTCTGCTACCCTCTGAGAAATTTACAACAAATTGGAGCCCTTAAAATTAATTATTCGTGCCGCGACTTGAGCTTTTAGAGCAAAGATATTAATAGTTTCCATACAAATAGTCCACAGCCTTAAAATTTGCACTCGAGAATGTGTAAGCAATTGTAAAACTGAAAAACTTTAAATGCAAATACGCCAAAAAAATTATATAAATACAGATTAGGTGAACTATAGAACCCTTTGTTTAAAATGGCTCTCAAGGTTCCAAATTGTCAAAGCACGCAGTCAACTATTCAGAAATCGACGTATCTACCATAGCACAAATGGATATACTTCAAAATTCACATAAAAATATTCCTTTAAATTTTTTATGTCATCTCTTGGTGCCTAGAACGATTTTTGGAGCTATTAAATCAGCATCTAAACCAATTTTCATGAAGCAAAAATAAACAGAAACCTATGATTTCCTGCTCCGAAGCTGACAATTCAAAATAATCATCAGCAGTAGCCCCGAAACAGATTAGTATACCAATCAATTTTTGTTCTCAATAAATTAGAGTTGGGTAGTTCCGGAACGAACTAGTTCATTGGAACTATTCCGAGAAAGGAACGATCGGAACTAGTTCCAAATCTTTAATTAATATAGTTCCTTTTTCTGATTTCGTTCCTTTTTGGTAACGTTCTTTTTTCGGATATCGTTCTTGTTTGAACTATAAAAACACAAAGGAACTATGAAGAGCAAAGGGACTATATGGAGCAAAGGAACTATAAAGAGCAAAGTAACTGTGTGGAGTAAAGGAACTATACGGAGCAAAGTAACAATTTGGAGCAAAAGAACTGTGTGGAGTAATGGAACTATATGTAGCAAAGGAACTATAAACAGCAAAGGAACTATGTGGAGGAAATGAACTATATGGAGCAAAAGTACTATACGGAGCAAAGGAACTATGAAAAGCAAAGGAACTGTATGGAGTAAAGGAACTATATGGATCAAAGGAAAAAGGAAAGAGAAAGATCGATCCGTTACGTAAACTAGATTGCCCAACTCTACAATAAATTCCATCATTTTTTTACTATACACTCAAATCTTTATTTTTTTTTACAAAAAAAAAAAAAAAAAATAGCTGAAAACTCAAAGGACTTAATATTTTCTGGAAGAAATTCTATGCCAATTTACAAATCGTTTTGAGATTTTTAAATTAGTTGTGAATAGATTGTTTAGTCCTTCGGCAAATGCAATCTGAATCTTGTCGAAACCCTAAACTATTGTCAGAAGATGATTTAAAAGTCCAAAAATAATGCGAAACCAAAGATTTTCTCATCTAAATCGACCTTTCCCCATAGAAACAAAATCATCAGAAATAGCATCGATGTGGATTGGCATGTAAATCAATTTTTGTTCTCAATAAATCTCATAATATTTTACCTATATAGACCAAGTGTTTACAGAAAAATAATTCAAAATTCTAAGGACTTGATTTTTATAGGGAAAAATTCAATACACATTTAAAGTCGCTTTAAGATTCGTAAATTTCAAAATGGTTATTTACAACATTTAACAGCTTGTAATATTTTCGTCTCCCAGTATTTTACGATGTTTGTATTTTTAATTATCATAACTTTAAATGCAAATACGCCAAATAGGTCAGGGGGGTTTTTTAACATAGCTTCTTTTTATTAAGAATATTAAACTGTTTTTATTTTTAATACAAAAAATTTTATTATAATTTATATTTATTTAAAATATATTGTTTTTTATGTTTTCCATCGCTTCTAAAGATTGCGGAAGTATTGGACTTTTTTCAATACTTTATGCTAATAGATTCATCAAACCATAATTTACACCTTTTATCTAGTCGTAGACAGTATTCATTTGTAAAATCAAGGTCTAATGATGAGGTGTGGGGTGTTGCTAAGAGCTGACCATCTGTAATAATGGTTGACAAATTCTTGTAAAATGTTTTATTAAAAAAAAGATATTAATACATTTGTCGAACCAGTTTGTTTGTCTCCTACTCCTCTTCTAATGCTAATAGGTGAGGAGTTTTGGAGAGCTGACGATCTGTAATAATGGTTGACAAATTCTTGTAAAAATGTTTTATTATTTAAAACAGATATTAATAATTTTGTATAGAGGTTTTTTTGTGGAACCGGTTTGTTTGTCTCCTCCTCTTTATCTTATGCTAAAAGGTGGGTTGGGTTTATGGTAATTTTTATTTAGTTTATTTGTTGATTTTTTCTATTCATAAATTTTATCTAATTTTTCTTTCAATATGGTTGAGTGTCATCAAACAACAAAATACAGAGTTGAAAATTCCAACAAAATAACCTTAATAAAAACATGATTTATGACTAATTTAAAATATATAAAAAAGCAGATATGTTTAATTTTCTAGATTCACTTGGCATAGAAAAGAGAAAAAAACAATACCGCCAGGGAAGCTTATTCCGCTAGTCACATTTTTCATTGTTTCCATAAAATCGTCATGACATTTGAAATGCTGCCAAATTGTTTAAGCACTCTTGGGTATAGGGTACCTTAGAGTCATTTTCACACCTTGTAAAAGATAAAATATTTAATTTATAATTCTCTGGTCCCCAGAAGATTATCATTAATTTGTATATACAAAAAATGAGACAAAAAAGTAATTAAAATACAATAAAGCTATGACTGAAACAAATAGTTATTAATTAAATAATAATACAGGAAGTTTGGTTTATATCTAACTTTTTTGTTACTTTTTTTATAAAATATTTAAAAATTTCAAAACTCGAAATTTTTTGGGGGTATTTTAAAAACAATGAAACTCATTATGAAAACACTTTTATTTTTTTCCAAACGGATGGCATACCTCTGATATTCATTGTGTGATAATGAGCTAGAGTATTATGCAAATTTCCGAATAAAAAAAATATTTGATAAATTGCTATTTGAATAAAAATATAAAATAAATTCAAGCTAACCAAACATTCCACTAGAATTAAAATATATTCCATACAATTAATTCGTAACAAAAATATTCAGCATATAAAAAAATTTGGTCCTTCGGCCTTTAATAAAAATACATTGAAAGAGGTTTTCTATGTTTTTTTTTCTTTTTTCTTCCGTCTCCGACCTGAAGATTTTACATGAAATTTTTGGATTGTTAAAGAATATAAACAAAAACATATTTAAAGAAAACTAATAGAGAAAAATTGGTAGCAGCAAAGAGCCGATCATGAAACAAAATTTATCAGAAGCCGACGATTTTCTTCTCTGAAAATAGATAATCAGATTTAACCTCGCAAACTGACTAGTAACACAATCAATTTTTGTTCTCAATAAATCTTATAAATAGTACCTATATATAGCTGAGCTATATAGACGAGGTCTTTAGATTTCTTTTTCTACAGAAAAAAAAATCAATTCAAAACCCCAAGGACTTCATTTGTTTATAGAAACAAATTTCAATACACTTAACAAGTCGTTTTGAGCTTCGTAAATTTATTTTATTTAGATTTTAGGTCCCTCGATTTAGTTTTCTATAGATTTGTTGGTCCTTCGATGAGTTAATAAGGCACATAATATTATTTCCCATAATTAAGACCCCCATTTTAAAATTTCGAATATTCAATTATTCTTTATTTTTTATTTAATGCCTCATAAAACTTCATCACAAAAACAATTATGCAAATGTTATTATTCAAGCCCGTTTGGCAAAAAAAAACGAATTTTAATAACAAGAACTTTCATTCACAAAAAATCTGTTTCTTGGAAAGAGAATCTCTCCCTCAATATTTCAAAAAAAATTAACATAAAAATGCAAATCGATTCAGTTCGAAGTGAATGAGTTGGCCAACTAATAAAATAATGGCCATAAGCATTTAGTTAATAAACCCACATCAATGTCGAATTTGTTAGAAGACCTTATTTGGGATGATAGCTCATCATCTATGGGGGAACACACCCGTTTTGAGTTCAGTGGCTCTGAATCATAGAGAAAGATGTCAAAGAAATGTAAAATAAATTTTTGGTGATGTTAAAGGCATGGGAGACACATTTGAAATCTAAAAATGTGAAAAAGTTGCTCTACAGAAATTTGTATAACGAAGTTCTGAAAAAATGTGTAAGCAACTATTAAATACCGGGTAATTCAACCCTAGATATGTTTATAATATTTCAAAATGCCTTTCGGCTTGAGGAGAGAAGGAAAATTCACATAAATTATCATCAATATCCCGTCGAAGGACCAAAAATGCATGCACATGTTTGCAAAACCTTTACAAAATGTACATACGATAGAATGCCCTTCAGAATGAATTTGAAGGCTTTTCTTATGCAGGAAAACTGTTTAAATTAGCTCCGAAAACTGATAGCTTTCATTTTACAAATAAAAAATGCTCTAAATATAATTTTCAACCTCGTCGAAGGACCAAAAATGTTAATGAAAATGCTGTGAACATTTCTGTGGAACTTTAAAATGATCAAATGGACTCCTCAGCTCTCAAACACATTTGATGAACTCGAAGTGCCAAAAACCCAACATTTAAAAGGAAATCAACTAATCGAAGGTCGAGTTACTTATCCCTATTGGAGGACATTTTAATAAGATTAATAAGTCTCGAGATATAACAGAATAAATCAAATCTTCTAACCAAGATTTTAATATTTTTTTAAGAATAACAACTTTAAATGCAAATACGTCAAAATCTGTTCGGGGTTTTTTTTTAATTTCTTCTGCGGAATTTTAATAATTTTTTTAATTTCTTCTGCGGGACTTTAATACTACCAAATGGACTCCTCAGCTGTAAAACAAATTTGATGAACTCGAAGGACCAAAAACCCAACTTGTAAAAGGGATCTCAATGCTCGAAATCAACTAATCGAAAGTCGAGTTACTTATCCCTATTGGAGGAAATTTTAATAATGATAAATAAATTTCTGAATGTGATAGATTAAATAAAATCTTCCCAAGATTTCAGGATTTTACCAGTAATAACTTTAAATGCAAATACGTCAAAATAGGTTAGGAGTTTTTTACATATGAACCGGATTTTATATTAATAAGTTTTTTATATTAATAAGAATATGTGGCCTTTTGCAGGTGACCATGATTCCTTTGTCAATCAAATTTTATTTTGGGAAATGTTCTCAAAGAACTTTCAAAACACATGCACCATCTTAACTGTTCCGCAGCTGCCTTATTGGATCATCAACGGATTACAGCTGCTAGTAAATCATTTTCTTTCAAATTAATTTTATGAATGAAAAGTTCTTTATAGCTTTACTACTCAACCGGAAGTTGGAGGTATGTGTGTGATTGATTAGCTGTTGAAATGCCCTTTAAAACAGTTCAGTGCCAAAAGTTGCCAAAATTTTTCTTCTAGTTCTTGTTTACGTGACTCTGAATGCCAAAAAGAAAATTATTTTCTTTTTGTCATTAATGCCAATTTTTTTTAAGGGTGGTTAATTGATTGAAAGGTTTTTTATTTAATAGAAAATTTTTTTACTATTTTTTATAGAGAACGTAGTTTTTCATTCATTCATTGTGGCCAAGAAAAAGAATTTCGAAAAAAGTAATTAGCATTCGACTAACTTGCAGCCAAGTAATTTATGGGAGGGGAAATAGTTTTTTTTCTGAATGCCTCGATCTTTTCATTTAAATCCCATTCATCATCCATTGAATGAATTAAATGTAACTCTTAAGCGCCACAATGACACTTTTCTGAACAAATTTGTTGTCATCATCATCACACAAGTGTGCCACGACACACACTTTTTCCTCCAAGCACACTTTCGTTCCCCCTCCTGGTGGGGTTAAGCGATTTTTTATTCAATCGTAAAATGAAATAAAAAGAAAAATATATATCGTATATCTAAGCGGTTCGAAGGCAAGGCGAGTGTCTCAAGTGATTAGTGATCGTCGCATAGGCGAGTGAGCGAACTTGTTGGATGGTCGACTGGCATGTAGCATGCCACTTATGCATGCATTGTGGGCATTGATGTTTTTATTCTGATTGTGTGACACTGAACACACAAAACCAATATCAATTTTCAAACGGGGAGATACCGACAGACATACCGTCCATTGGACGGCCACTGAATGCCTGCCTGCCTGGCAGACTTGGAACTGCTTTCATTTGGCATAGTTTCAAACCCAAAGCGAAAAAAGGTTAGTTAATGGGTCAAATAGTTGTCATAGATTCTTGGGTGTTGTTTTGTTTTGAAATTCCTCTCTTCTTCTTCTTCTTCTTCGTGAGGTGACATTTTGTGATTGCGAAGAGAACAAAGTCCATTAACATTGTTTCTTTTCTGGGGGTTTTCGTTCAGATCTAAGGACACCATTAAATTTTCTTTGATTTGTTCAAAGTTCATCAGAGCTCACACTTGCCCATAAAATTTCGTTCTACAACATTGTCGGAGGTTTTGCAACATTTTTTTTAATGGGCCATTCACTTGCATGAATATGGATAGGCAAAGCCTATTTTATGACGGTGGGATGTGGGTGCAGGTCTCTATGCAGCTCATTGCAATTCCACCGCAATATCAACCACATTGATGTGTGTCAGTTTTTTTATGAGTTTCGTTTCGTTTTTATACGAAATTTGTTTTTTATGGCATCATTTGAAAAATTATTTGTGTCATAAACGTTTGATCACTTATGCGCGTGTAAGTGACTACAAAATTTCAAGGCCAAAGGATGCATAAAAAATGGTTGTTGTAATTTTTATCCAATTTTGTTTTCCGGCAGAAAATGTGTGAAATTTTGAGGAGGAAATATTCCGACAATGTAGAGATGAGAGCGAAATAGAGAAAACTGGGAAATAGTTCCGAAAAAGTCCCTTAGAGTCGTCACAGAGCCTTGAAGTGACTTTGGTATCCGGTCGAAGAATCAAAAATGGCATAGAAATTGTTTAAACACTATTAGGAAGGCAAAAATACCTTATAATGTCCCAAAATCATTACAACAATGGGGTGTATAGTTAAATTACCCAAATGTCTGTTTAGATACTAGTCGAAGGATCAAAAAATATATTCAGGGAACCTAAAAAATGTTGATGGAGTTTTATAGTTAAATTACCCAAATGTCTATTTAGATACTAGTCGAAGGACCAAAAAATATATTCAGAGAACCTAAAAAATGCTGATGGAGTTTTAAAATAAAGCCAAGAACATTGCAAGAAAATTTTCTTATACACTAAACGACTTAAAAGCTACTTTGGAGTTGATCGAAGGACCAAAAATTCCAAATTCGCAGGACCAAATTAATTTTATAATCTAAAAAGTCTTTCTCTATAGGGAAAGAATCACTCAGCCTTGAAACTTATTAGTAAACTAATCAATTTTTGTTCTCAATAAATCTGATAAATTCCTAAATATTTTGTCTACCTGTTTCTGTTCTCCGTTGACTATCGGTCTGAAGATTTAAAGTGATTTGCATGCATTTTTCGAATACCATTGATTTGCTCTTCTGAAGCTATGAGCCGAAATTTCCACATAGGGCAAGAATCATCCAGCCTTTAAACTTATTAGTAAACAAATCAATTTTTGTTCTCAATAAATCTGATAAATTCTAGCTATTCTAACTCCAAGGACCAAAAAATAAACACCAAAATAATTCTCTCACATTTTTATCCTCTCCAATCATAAATTTGTTTCCTCACACTTCGGACAAAAGACTTCTGGTCTTCTGCGTTAATTATTATGATGATGACAATAATCGTTATTGACATGGCTTAAAAGACTAATGACCTGGCCACCCAACCAACCAAGCTACTAACCAGCGAGCCATCAAGGCAACAACTATTTTTTTTCTTTGACATTATGAACTTGTCATTGACAACTGTCATCACATTTCTCACTCTCCCTCTAACACTATCTTGGGTGTGTGTGTCTTTTTTATATAGGAGAATTGTTGTTGTTGGTCTTAGATATAAAAAAATAATAAAAAACTTAACATTTAATATCAAAGGAAAAAAATTGTATACGCATTTTTAATAATTTATGAAATGGATAAGTTATTGAATTATTTATGAAGTTTGATAAGCTGGCGGGTTTCTGACTAGAGGCGGCTTGTGGTTTGCTGGGGTCTAAAAGCTGAATATTCGCCTAGTTGTCTGGTAAATTATGTGAATGGGAAATAGGGAGGTAGGAAGATAAGGTGGGGAGTTGTGAAACAAATTTTTATACGATTTTAATAGAGGCGAGATTCGTAAGGGATTTAGGAAGAAATAAATATTTAAAAAAATATTTATATTAACTAAATTTATTTTTTTTTAAATAAAAATTATTTTTTAAATAAAATTTATTTCTTAAATAACATTTATTTTTATTTTAAAATAAAATTTAATAATTTTTTTCTAAAATAAAATTTATTTTTTAGTTTCAATTATATATTATTTTTTTTATTTTTATTATTTAAAAAACAAATATATATTTTTTGTTTTAATTGATTTTTTAATTATTTTTGTCATAAAAATTATATATTATTATTTTTTTTTTAATTTTTATTAGCTTTCTCATTGCATGCTAACCTCCAAAAAATTTGTTGATGTGTATTAATTGCCATCACATGTTGAAAACCTACAAAAAGACAATTGAATAATTTATCTATACATATATATCGGGTACCGTGCTTCTAGCTAGATGCAAATTTGTGTTGATATTCTAACAATAACAAAAAATCGTTTCACAAATTAAAAATGAATTAGGAAATTTTCTCTCACTACTCCTCCCTCCACCCCCGATATCAGTAATTTTTATTTCACAAAAATTTCGAACAACATGTGGATGTGTCATATGTCAGTGGAGAAAACCTAATAAATTAAATTAATCAAAGCTTGAATGGCAGAAAGAAAGAAGAACAAGAGAATTAATTTTTAACTCCCACTTGAAAATAAAGTACACACACGACGTATTATGAATGAAATAAAATAAAAATTTAAAAGCAAAAAAAAAAAAATAATTAAAAAACAAAAAAAAAAAAATGACAAGTTTGTATGGTGATTTTTTTATAAAAAACGTGGCTTATATTTGAACACAAAAATATATAATTTAGAATTTTTTTATAATAAAAAAAATTATTTAAAAAAATAATTAATTTATTCACACAAAAAATGTTAAAGCAAAAAATATATATTTAACGTGGCTTATATTTGAACACAAAAATATATAATTTAGAAATTTTTTTATAAAAAAATAATTAATTTATTGACACAAAAAATGCTAAACCAAAAAATTTATATTGAAAATTTTTATGACGATTTTTTATAAAAAAAAATATTTTTATTCTCATACAAAAAATTTTCTAAAAAAACAAATATTTAAATATGTTTATAATTATTTTTTTAAATGAAAAATATGGTAATAATTACAAAAGGAATATATAAATTAGGAATACGTATTACAATTTGAATGTCATTTTTTTTGTCGTAAATTTTTTTTCTTATTTTCTCTTCTGAAGCTAAGAGCCGCAGTTTTCCTATAGGAAAAGAAAAAACTCTTGAAACTTATTAGTAAACTAATCAATTTTTGTTCTCAATAAATCTGATAAATTCTAGCTACTTGCTATGACCTCCAAATTATATTTAAAGCGCTTTTTTTGTTCTGGAATTTCCTTGAAACTGTCCATTGGACATTGGAAAAAATATTTTTATTCACAAACAAAAGAAAAAATATTTAATTTTTTATGATTATTTTTTTAATAAAAAATATGGTAACAGTTACAAAAAGAATATATAAATTAGGAATACGTATTTCAAATTTTTATGACGATTTTTTTTTTTGCTATAAAATTTGTATTTTTTTTTTATTTATTCACCCATCGGCTTGTGACTAATCTCTGATGGATACATACGAATATTTATTAATTAATAATCCAACAAGCAGTTAATTTATATTATCTACATTTAAATTTTTTGTAGCTGTTTTGTGATTCATTTCAAATAATCATCCAAATAAATGTTAATTTTTTTCTTTTCAACTCACACACCCTCACTCCGTCACTCACACGGGCATTATGAATGACCATTTAATAATTTAATAATTGTCTAAAAAAATGCCTTAATGCGAGGTGTTCACATTTCGTATTCTAATCATCGCTCTCTCGGTGTGTATGTGTGTATTAGAAAAAGCCACAATTTAAATTAAACCCAGCTAGCCTAAAAGGTTTTACAAAAAGCTAAGGGGGTTTGTTTTTGCTTACCGATTTTGGTCTTTACTTTGTCAAGTCATCAGCGGCTATGAACTTCCCAAATTGCTTTACCGCCGCAGTAATGAGTTTTTAATGTATATTGTCTATTTTTTTTTTTCTTTTCAATTTAAGTTAACAATTTTTCCAAAACGGAAATTGATTATTGCTGAAGTCAATGTTTAGGTTTTTTCCCCTCTCTCTATCTTTAATTTGATTTACAACAGTAAAAAAATTAATTATTAATTTTTTTTCTTCTATTCTTTTTGTTCCATTTCAGCCTTGAATATTTATAATTATGGTAAGTTTTTTTAATACATTTTTACGTATGAAAATCTAAATAATTTATAATTAATACTAATCATACGCCACCTTGTCCCTCTTCTCTATATAATAATATTTACTAATCATACGTCACATAGTATCCCTCTCATCTTTAAATTAATCACTATTAATCATACGCCACCCCTATTCACTCCCCTGAAAAATAATTAATACCAATCATACGCCACCCTGGCAAATCAATAAATTATGATTGAATTTGCTCTGCAATGTTTTTCTTTCATTTTTTCCACTTCATTCCATTTAAACATAATCTGATTAAATCATTTTGCCTATTGACCCACAGCTGGGGCTGTAACCACTACCATCAGCACCGCAACATTTCTTCATTCGTTTATTCAATCAATCAAAATCAATTTACAACACGCCATCAATTAATATGAAGAAACAGAAACTGAGTCACAGCACGGCATGACACAGAGTCAGGGCTACTCTTAGACCACCATTCATTTTTCTAGGAAAAAAAATTTCGAACTTGGAAAGCAGACAAGAATAGAATTTCCCAAAATAATTCAAATTTCGAAATTTTCTTTGCCACTAAAAA
Organism: Musca vetustissima; assembly: GCF_032173495.1. Lineage (NCBI taxonomy): Eukaryota > Metazoa > Arthropoda > Insecta > Diptera > Muscidae > Musca > Musca vetustissima. The sequence continues at coordinate 209,546 of NW_026882470.1, forward strand.
ATATTATTTTCCAAATTTGATATTTTCCTATTTCTCCTCCAAACAAAATCAGAATTGGCAACCCTAAAACAAACTAACCTCTATATGAGGAAGATGAATGGTTGACTGACTGCCTGTCTTGTGATGATGTTGGATGACTCAATTTCCACAACAATTTATTCTAATAGTCTCTTCTTCCTCCCCCATCCGACCCTATCACTATCTTTTTCTCTCTGGCAATAAAGGAAGTAGTGAAAGTGGAAATTAAGAAAAAGCGTGTAATAAAAATTTCCAGAATTTCATTACTTACTTCTTTTTTGGGTTTTCCTATTTCGTTTTTAGTACTTTATTTCATTTTGGATTTTACTGTCTTCCACTTTTTTCTTTTTTTGGGGAGAGCAGACGGAAAATCTGCTGAAATGAAGTACAAACACATTGACCTTCAGAACAAACAGAAAGAAAAAATAAATATATATATGGAAGCAATATACATAGTTCATTTATGTATATATATATATATACAAACCTTGAGCAGCACAAGTCCTTGTCTAAATATTTATCTATGGGAGGTCTGATGAGGAAAAACAATCAACAAAAGTTTTTTTTGTTATAGTGCGTATTTTTATATATTCATAGCGCCGAAAAAATAAATAAACAGCCGGAACATGCTCTTACCCCGCACATCTCCCCCAAGCCTCCACTCCTCTCTTAGACAAAAAAAAATCATACATTGCAGTAATGAAACTAACACTTAAATACAAATGGCAAATATATTTATATAGCGATACGCATTAACACATTTACAGTGATGGACAAAAGTGTGCTACCAAAAATAAGTTTCAAACCAAGGAACTTGTTTAAAAAATAGGCAAGATTGGGATGTTTTTCAGTGGGATATATGAAGGTTTTCAGTATTTATTACAAAAAATGGGAATTCAGCTAAGTTTTCCTATGGAACACCTTGATTCAGCAAAGATTTTCATAGAAAGAAAACATTTTTTTCTTTGAAAAAATTAATTCAGCTTGGTTTTTATATTAAATTTTTCAATTCAGCTACGTTTTTCATTGAAAATACCTAATTCAGCTAAGTTTTTTCTATGAAAAACTCAATTCAGCTAAAATTCCCATAAGGGGAAATCATTTAAACTCATTTTGTTTTCATTGAAAATTTTAATTCCGCTATGTTTTTGTATAAAAAACTTGAATTCAGCTAAGATTTTCATTTGAAATACCTAAATCAGCTAAGTTTTTTCTATGAAAAACTCAATTCAGTCATGATTTTCATACGAAGAATTCAATAAAACACCGTTTTTTCTTTGAAAAGTTAATTCAGCTAGATTTTTATATTAAAAAATTCAATTCAGCAATGTTTTTCATTGGAAATACCCAATTCAGCTAAGTTTTTTCTATGAAAAAATCAATTCACCTATTTTTTTTATGAAAAACTCAATTCAGCTAACTCCTTATCATGAAAAATTCAATTCAGCTAGGATTTTCGACAGGAAATCGCAATTCTGCTGGCTTTTCTGCTTGAAAAACTCAATTCAGCTATGTTTTTCTATTGAATATATCAATCCAGCAACGAATTTTAATAAATTTCATACATAAAACATCAATTCAGCTAGGTTCTTCATTAAAAAGCAACGTTTTTGCTATGAAAAACTCAATTCAGCTATGTTCTTTAAATGAAAAACTCAATTTGGCTATGTTTTTTCCATGAAAAATCCAATCCAAATCAATTCAGCAAAGATTTGGGACAATTTTTTTACAGAAAATCTCAATACAGATAACTTTTTCTTAATCGAATACTCATTTATTGCAAGTTTAATAATGAAAATCTTAATTCAGCTAATTTTTGACAATCAAATCCCCAATTCAGCTAAGTTTTCCACTAAAAAATAACTATTCAGCTACTTTTCAGCTACTATATATTTGTAATGAAAAATTAATTCAGTGGACTTTTTGACAACGAAACCCCTAATTCAGTTAAGTTCTTTACTAGAAAACCACAATTCAGCTAACTTTTGACAATGAAAAACATAATTCATTACACTTTTCTTATAGAAAACGACAGTTCAGGAAGGTTTTTATGTAGAAAATCATAATTCAGCAATGTTTTCTGAAGAAAATCACAATTCAGCAACGATTTCTTAGATAAAACCACAATCCAACTGAGTTTTTAAGTTGAAAATCACAATTCAGCTAACTTTTGTTGTTAAAAAATTCAATTCTGAATAGCTTTTATATGGAAAATTGCAATTCAGCAAAGTTTTTCTATAAAAAAGTGTCATTCAGCGAAGTTTTCTATATATTTCTTGTTGAAAAACATAATTCAGCAATGTTTTTCTAAAGAAAATAGCTATGCAGCAAAGTGTTTATTTTGAAAATTTAAATTTAGCTAAATTTTCTTGTTGATAAACACAATTCAGCAACGTTTTTCTATAGAAAATCACAACAACAATATTTTCTTAGAGAAAACCACAATTCAGCACAGTTTTTATGTAAAAAATCACAATTCAGCTAACTTTTATCGTTGAAAAACTCAATTCAGCAAATTTTTGATGTAGAAAATCGCAATTCAGCAACGTTTTCTTATAAAAAGCCACAATTCAGCAAGGGTTTTATGTTTGAAATCACAATTCAGCTAACTTTTTGTTGAAAACCTTAATTCAGAAGAGTTTTTCTATTGGAAATTGCTATTCAGCAAAGGTTTTCTATTGAAAATTGCTTTCAGCAGTTTTTGTCTTTGTAATCCCTTAATTCACACAGTTTTTCTATGTTATTTATAATTCAGCAAAGTTGTTTCTCTAGAAAACCTTAATTCAGCAGAAAAAAATTTTATGAAATTTCTAATTCAGCACAGGTTCCCTATAAAAAATCCGAATTCAGCAATGTTTTCCTATATATATATATATATATATATATATCTGCAATTCATCTAAATTTCTTCAATTAGATATTTTAATTTACACATCACTGTTATTTCCTGTCAGCAGCATAAACAAATTTCATGTTGTTGTTGCTGTTTTCATTTCCACCAAAAACACGCCTGTCTGTGTGTCTCTGTCAATGTGTGCAAACTTGTGTGTGTATTTACAAAGTAAATTTTTATTGATATCTCTCGCACACACACACAAACAGTAGTGCTTGTTTTACTGGTAGTGGCGTTGATGGTGGTGATAGTGGGGGGTTGTGCAGACAATTGGGCGCCACGTTAAATGTGTTGTAAAAACGAAGGAAACGACTTCCTTGTTTAAGGCAAAATGTCCTTTTTTTATGGACAACACACGCACTGTGGCCACCACCACCAGCAGCAACAACAACACAACCAAACACCTATCAAAAAAGCCAACAACAACAAAAGGACGCACTTAAAAACCAATGCCTGCCTCGTATAATTTTCTGTTTTCTCGATGTTTCTGTAATTTAACAACTGTGCTGAATATCATTTTTTTTAGTTTTTATTAAATTTTTCTTCCTCTTCTTCTTACCCAGAATCATAAAAATTTTTATATTCGGACTTCGGGGGGGAAATTTGTTTGTTGTAAAGTTTTGTGTTTTATTACTCTGTGTGTTTTTGTTGTTTTAGTATTTTTTATGATTGCATTATTACGAATTTTAGTTTGGTCGGGTTTTTCACACTTATCGTGTTCCTAAGGGGTAGGTGGCGAGGCGCGGGGTTGGTTTCACTCACTCACCATTGGTCACGTAGCTATTAGTGGCGGCTACTAAGGCTCCAGTTTCGGCTGAATTCAGAACAAAAAAAATGCATTTGAAATTTTCTCAAGCGTTTTACAGCCCGAAGCAGAGCACTGGCCCAAGCTGTGGGCCAAACTGAGTGACAGCCAGTTCAACCGAACAACCGAACTGCCAGCCAAACAAATGTGTAGTTAAATGTAATTATGATAAACGTCATGTTAATATTTAGCAAAAAAAAATAAACTCAACAACCAAACAATGCAACGGAAAAATGTATGGCAAACATGCGTCGGTTTTGATTCCACCGGCTGCTGTTCTCGCTGCAAACCGCAATTCACTTCTAATGCTGCTGAAAATGATAATGTTGGCGCCATTATTTCCGTTTTCATATGGAAGTCATGTTGTTGTTGTTGCTGTTTGTGATTGTTTTAGTTTTTGTCGTGCATTAATGTTTATCATTGTTTCCATTACAACGGATAATTTGAGGGACATATGTCTGGAGTTATGCAAATGTGTGTGCGTGCATGCGTGTATGTTTCTGTTTTTTATTGAAATTAATCCTTTTATCAGGGTTGTGTGACAGGGGTATACATAAAACCGGCACATACATATATGGTATGGGGGTGATTTGAACAAATTGTGTGTATTAGGTCAATTCAGCTTAGTTTTTTTGTGGAAAAAATAATTCAGCAAAGGTTTTTCTAAAGAAAATTTGCAAATTTGCAATTTTTTTATAGAAAACATGCAATTCAGCAAGGTTTGCGTATAGAAAAACACAATTCAGCTAAGTTTTTCAAATGAAATCTGCTAAAAGTTATGTTTTTTAAGAAAAAGTTGCAATTCAGCAAGGTTTTTGTATTGAAAAACACAATTCAGCTAAGCTTTTCAAATGAAATCTGCAAATTTGGAACTTTTTTTAAACGAAAAGTACAATTCAGCAAGGTTTTTCTATTGAAAAACACAATTCAGCTAAGTTGTTCATATGAAATATGCAATTTAGCCACTTCTCTAAAGAAAAACCTAATTCTTATATGTTTTTAATTGAACAAAATTCTATTCAGCTAACCTTTTTACACAAATACACAATTCAGCTAAGTTTTTCAGTAATTTAGCTAACTTCTCTAAAGGAAAAATGAATTCAACAAAGTTTTTACTAAAAAATATTCAAAGACGAACTCAATTCAGTTTATTTTTTGCCAAAGATATCTCAATTCAGCAAACTTTTCAGGATGATAAACACAATTCATCTAATTATTTATAATGAAAAACTCAATTCAGCTTGGGTTTTGGAACAAAAATCGCAGTTATCAAAAAAATTACTATAAATAACTAAATAAATCTCAATTCAGCTAACATTTCTTAAGAAAAAAATTAATTTCAGGTAACCTTTTTCCACAGATAATTCAATTTAACAATGTTTTCATGATGATAAACACAATTCAGTTACTTATTTATAATGAAAACCTTAATTCAGCTAACTTTTACAAATAAAATCATCAATTCAGATAGCTCTTTATTATTTTAAAAACTCAATTAAGCAAATTCAGCTAACTTTTAGAAACGAAAAACTAATTTCAACTAACGTTTTATAAAGATAACATCAATTCAGCATAATAAAAAACTCAATTGTCATACGAATATATCAATTCAGCCAATATTTTATAATGAAAATATCAATTCAGCTAACTTTTAACAATGAAAAACTCAATTCAGCTACGTTTTTATAATGAAAATCTTAATTAAAAAATTTGTTGGTAATGAAAACCGTAATTCAGCATGCTTTTACTCCTCCAGAGTACAATTTAGCGGAATTTTTCTTGCAAAATAATCAATTCAGCCAAGTTTTTTCTTCCAAAAATTCAATTCAGCTAAGTTTTTCTTGACAAAAATTACTATTCAGAATTGAATTCAGCTGAGTTTTTCTTGCAAAAAAGTCAATTCAGCTACGTTTTTATAATGAAAACCTTAATTAAAGACATTTTTTTCTAATGAAAACCATAATTCAGCAAGCTTTTACTCATCCAGAGTACAATTTAGCGGAGTTTTTCCTGACAAAAATTACTATTCAGCTACTTATTAATATTCAGAATTGAATTCAGCTGATTTTCTTGCAAAAAATTCATTTCAGCTACGTTTTTCTTGAAAAAAATTCAATTCAGCTAAGTTCTTTTTTGACAAAAATTACTATTCAGAATTGAATAAAATTAGCTGAATTACTATTCAGCTAATTTTATTACTCAGAATTGAATTGATCTGAGTTTTTCTTGCAAAATAATCAATTCAGCTAAGTTTTTCTTGCAAAAAAACTCAATTCAGCTATGTTTTTCTTGACAAAAATTACTATACAGCCCAAAATTTGCTGAATAGTAAATATGAGAAATGTAAATTTTACTTAATTTTGGATTTGGCTTATAATTTAAAACACACCCCAAGAAAAAATCTATTAAAAATGACATTTATCTCTTGAAAAGTAAATTACCTACCCCCACCCTTCAGGGTGGCCAGGGCAAATTAATTATTGCCAATTTAGAGAGGGCCCAGCCATTATCAGCATAACAAATGTCCAGGGTGTGTTCAAGTAACAGCAGTTCAAAGGACTGACTTTTGGGGTTAAGTAGCCTAAATCCGCTAATAAGGGAGGGTGTGTGTCCAAGTGTGTGAATGCGAGTGTGTGTGTGTTTTAAATGCGGTTTAATGTGTGTGGCGTGCAGCAAAGTCCTTAGAGATTAGCCTATGCTGATATAACAGAACGGAATGGCAGCGGAAATGAATGCGTTCTTAATTCAGAGTTGGCTAACATTTCTCAAAAGTCAGAAATAAAAAACCAACAAACTAGCGAACCCAAGCCCAAGCACATAAGGCAACCTTGACATATTTTATTTTTTTTCTGCTGCTTCTTCTTCATCAACTTTGTGAGCAGTTGTTTGTGGGCTTCTTCTTCGTCTTCGTTTTTTTGTTTGATGTTCCATTCATTTACTTTAGTTTTGAGTGGCAGGGTTTCATTGTTTTTGTTGTTGTTTTTAATTCCAAATAACCCAGTTTTAAAAAAATATATGACTTGCATGTAATGGTGTTTTTGTTGGTTTTTTGGTAAGGACCTCCTAATGCCAACTTTGCTTTGGCTTCTCTCTTCTCTGCTGCTGCTGCTGAATTTCGCTTGAAGGAATTTTTTGGCTTCATTTTTCACGTTTACGTTTTTTGTGGTTTAGTTTTCATTCCCCTTGGCTATGTATTGTGTGCTTGGATGTGTGTGTGTCGGTGTCCTTGTTTTGTTAGTTATATGCATGTGTCCTTAGGATGACTTTGTTGTTGATTTGGCTTTCTCATGTCCTGTTTGTTGTTGTGTTTTCTTTTTGTTCTCTCCACTCCATGGTTGGTAACCTGACACTAATGCTATTTATTTAACAGCTTTCGTTGAGTTTTAATGGCCCCGTGCGAGTGTGTGTGTGTGTGTGTGCATGTGTGAGTATTTACTTTCACCAGATATGTGCTTTGTTTTTGTTGTTGTTGTTTTGTTTTTATTTGGAAGCTCTTTGGCTTCGCCTTGGCTAAATGACATGGAAACAAATTTTCTTGGGTATTAATTTTGACATTTCCATTCCGAGGAATTTTGCATTTGACACACACTCACACACGCACACATGGAAATGCCAGCAAAGAAAAAATCTCTCAATTTAATTAGACACAGGAATAGAAATGAAAATAGAAAACATACACACACACACACAAAAGAAAAATATCTCTATTTTCTTTTCGTTGAAGGGGGAAACCAACCTCTATGGCAGCCAATTAAAATATCAAATAACGTAGCGATATTTGCCGATGATATGGATATCCAATTATAAATGGAAAAACCTTAATTAATTCAGCAAACATTTTTTCCATAGAAATATTTAGCTGAATTGGAATTTTCACGTAGAAAAAATATGCAGAATTGAAGCATTCTTGGTTTAAGTGAAAATTTCACAAAATTAACAATTTCTTCTATGCAATAACTTAGCTGAATTGGTTATTTCTTTAGCAAAAATTAGCTGAATTGAGGTTTTCATGTACAAAAGAAAGCGGAATTGTGTTTGTCATACAAAAAAGTTTGCTGAATTAAGGTTTTCATTATAAAATCTTAGCTGAATAGAGGTTTTCATTAAGATAACTTAGCTGAATTGAGATTTCACTAAAAAAAGTTAGCTGAATTCAAAAAAATATAGCTGAATTGGCTTTTTCATTAAAAAAAGTTAGCTGAATTTAGTTTTCTATTGGAAAAAGTTAACGACATAGATCTTTTCATTATAAAAAGTTAGCTGAATTCAGTTTTTCTCAATAAAAAGTTAGCTGAATTGAGGTTTTAGATAAGAAAAGTTAGTCTAATTATGGTTTCCATTATAAAATGATAGCTGAATTGTGGTTTTCATTAATAAAAGTTAGCTGAATTGTGGTTTTCATAAGGAAAACTTAGCTGAATTGACTATTTCAGCATAAACACGTTGCTGAATTGCATTTTTCCTTAGCAAAATCTTGCTATATTGGTTTCTTCTTTAGAAAACCCTTGCTGAATTGAGTTTTGCTACTCTAAAACTTAGCTGAATTAAAATTAATTTAAGAAAAACTTTCTTGTCCACAATTTTGCTGTTCAAAAACTTAGCTGAATGGTGTTTTTAATCCTTAATTGCAAAAAAGAACTTTATTTTTCTATTAGAGTAATTTTCTCTTTGTGTTGTTGTTTTTATACCCTTCACCACACTGTGGTACAGGGTATTATGTCTTTGTGCATATGTTTGTAACAGGCAAAAGGAAACGAGATAGGCACATGGTTCCTTTTGAGAATATGCATAGAATCACTTTCTGAGTCGATTTACGCATGTCCGTCTGTCCGTCCGTCCGTCCGTCCGTCTGTCCGTCTGTCCGTCTGTCCGTCCATGTATTTTTGTGAACAAAGTACAGGTCGCATTTTTGATCCGATTTGGATGAAATTTGGCATAGGTCACTTATTTGGCCCAAGGACGAACCCTATTGAAATTGGGAAAAATCGGTTCAGATTTAGATATAGCTCCCATATATATTTTCACCCGATATAGGCACCAAAGTACCTATATATCATTCGATTTGCACGAAATTTGGCATAGCGTACTGAATGAGGTCCAAAATGATGTGTGCTGAGTTTCGTGAAAATCGGGTCAGATTTAGATATAGCTCCCATATATATTTTCGCCCGATATAGGCACCAAAGTACCTATATATCATTCGATTTGCACGAAATTTGGCATAGTGTACTGAATTAGGTCCATAATGGTGTGTGCTGAGTTTCGTGAAAATCGGTTCAGATTTAGATATAGCTCCCATATATATTTTCGTCCGATTTAAGGTAAACGTGGCACCAAAGTACCTATATATCTTTCGATTTCCACGAAATTTGGCATAGCGTACTGAATTAGGTATAGAATGATGTGTGTTAAGTTTCCTGAAAATCGGTTCAGATTTAGATATAGCTCCCATATATATTTTCGTCCGATTTAATTTAAATGGTGCACCAAAGTCCCTATATATCTTTCGATTTGCACGAAAGTTGGCACATCGTAATCAATTAGGAATATAATGGTGTGTGTTAAGTTTCCTGAAAATCGGTCCAGATTTAGATATAGCTCCCATATATATTTTCATCCGATTTAATCTGAATGGTGCACCAATGTCCCTATATATCTTTCGATTTGCACCAAAGTTGGCACAGCGTAATGAATTAGTTATAGAATGGTGTGTGTTAAGTTTCCTGAAAATCGGTCCAGATTTAGATATAGCTCCCATATATATTTTCATCCGATTTAATCTGAATGGTACACCAATGTCCCTATATATCTTTCGATTTGCACCAAAGTTGGCACAGCGTAATGAATTAGTTATAGAATGGTGTGTGTTAAGTTTCCTGAAAATCGGTTCAGATTTAGATATAGCTCCTATATATATTTTCGTCCGATTTAATGTAAATGGTCTACCAAAGTCCCTATTTATCTTTCGATTTGCACGAAATTTGGCACTGCGTTATGGATGAGGTCTGGAATGATGTGTGTTAAGTTTCCTGAAATCGTTGAAATCGGTTCAGATTTAGATATAGCTTCTATTTCATCTGTTGAATATGCTCAAAGTGGTGAAGGGTATCATATAGTCGGCCCCGTCCGACTTTACTACTTTCCTTACTGGTTCTCCTTTGCCTCGAATAATTTAATTCCAAGAACGTAGCAGCATTTAACGATCTTGACCTTAAAAATATATTAATCAATCAATTTTGTTTATTTTCTAGCTGCTGCTGTGCATTTCAGCTAGAAAATGTAAAATAGTTTTTTATTTCTCTTTCTGTTTTTATTTCAATTCAGTTTATGGCTCTAGGCAATTATTTGTTGCACTTTTCAGCAAAGAAATCCCACAAAAAATAAAGAGAACTTTGTTTGTTGGCTGTCGAGCTGGCTGGCTGGTTGGTTGGGTGCCTGTCTGACTGCTCTTTGTCTGATTGGCAAACATTTCCAAATACGTATCCGCGAGAAATCGTTGATAGTTGATTAAAAGATACAATATTGACACAAGGCAGATAAAATTAACTTCTCAAATATTATTTTTACATTGTTGTTGATATTGTTGTTGTTTTTATTGTTGTCTACCTCTGAGCAAATAAATTTGCTTGGTATGGATGGGGCCCCATCCATCTAACCATTTATTCGTCAATAGCAAACGGAAAGACTGCCTCTGTCTGTCTGGTTGGGTTTCATAATAGTTAGACGTGTGGTGCCTACCTCATCCTCCCCTCCCCATCTTTAGTATATCGAGATCTTCAGAATTCATTGTAAAATTTGTAGATTTCGATTTTTTTGTTTTGTTTTCATTGACACCGAGGCATTTAGCGACACGTTCAATACTTATCCATCTGAGAGTAATGTAACGACACAACAGGTTTACAAATCTATTGCCGTTTTTCAAAACCGTCTATGGCCCGGCAAGCCTCTGCGACATTTTTGTTACGTTTTCTAAGTAATTTTTATTTCGTCTAAGCCCTGACCTCAAAAACAATGTGTGCGTTCGATTCTACGCACTTTTGTGCGTTCCACACACCAAACTTAGACGCCACAAAACAATTTCAAATATTTTTTTCTGTAGTTATGTTTTTCAAAATAAATTCAAACTATTCTAAATCGAGTGTAGGCCAATCAAGCGTTGCAGAACCCCAAGCTTGGGTGCTAAAATTTATTAGCTATCATGAAATGGAGAAAAACCTTTAACATTAACTAATTGCCTGGCATAAAAAGGGAAGTGATTAGATGCTCATCAAATGATGGTGGTGGTGGTGGTGAAGGGAAGGCCCTTTCCCATATTCCTCACTTCTAATTACAAGCCCATTACATGCTTACACTACCAATTAATTTAAACAAAATTTATTATTTTTTCATCCTCATCTTCGTTAACAACAACAAAAATCTATTAAATTTTTAGCCGCTTCATTTGAGCTTGTATTTATTTCTCTGTGAGCAAGCGCTAACCAAAAAACAACAACACCAACAAAATGTTTAGTTTAGTTAATTAATTATTAAATAACTTAATTGTTGCCGTTTTAATAGAACCTTTAATTAAATGTTTAATTTATGCCATCCAGCTATTGTTTTTGTTTCTGTTTTAATATTATTTACTTAGTTTGTGTGTGTGTGTCTGTTCTAACAACTTTGGCCATTCATAAAAAAATTGTTCTCGGTAATTGTCTTTAATTGCAAAATGTTATTTTGGTTTGGTATTCAGTTCTGTTGTTGTTGTCTTTTTTTCTCACTCCAACTACGTTACGGCATATTTTGCAATAAATGATTCAATTAAGTTTTATGATTTTCAGGAAAATATACTCAAACGCAGGTTTTTAATAGAAAATAACAATTCAGCTAAGTTTCTTTTTGCTCAGAAAATTGAATTCAGCTATGTTTTTGCAATGAAACCCGCAATTCAGCTATGAAAACCCCCAAAAATAATACAGATAAATTCAGCAAAGTTTTTCGAAATAAAATCACAATTTAGCTAGATTTTCACAATGAAAAACATAAATCAGCTAAATTTTTCTCTGACAGAATTAATTCAGATAATTTTTGTTAATGAAACATTGAATTCAGCAACATTTTTATGTTGAAACCATTAATTCAGCAAAGTTTTTCTAAATAAAATTAAAATTTAGCTAGGTTTTCTTCATGAAAAACATTATTCAGCTAAGTTTTTCTAATGAATTACTCAATTCAGCTAATGTTTTCTTATGAAACCCCTTAATTTGCCTAACATTTTCTATAGTTAACCCTAATTCAGGAATATTTTTTTAATGTAAAACTCAATTGGGATAGATTCTTACTATGAAAACCACAATTCTCCTAATTTTAGTTTCTAAAAATCAATTCAGCTAACTTTTTAATAATAAAAAATTAATTTTTTCGAAGAAAAAAATCAATTCAGCTAGTTTTCTCAATGGAAAATCGAATTCAGCTAACTTTTTGCAATGAAAATCACAATTCAGCTAATTTTTTTTAAGAAAAACTCTATTTAGCTGACTTTTTCTTTGAAAATCCTCAATTCAGCTAACTTTTCTTTATGAAAACCACCATTCAACTATCCTTTCTCAATGAAAACTGCAATTCAGCTAACTTTTTGTAATGAAAAACTCAATTCAGCATACTTTCCTTAATGAAAATATCAATTCAGCTTAACGTTTCTATATAAAACCCCAATTCAGCAAATTTTTTCGTTATAAAAGCTAAGATCAGTGCAAATTTTCAACAGAAAAACAAAATTTAGCTAACTTTCTGTAAGAAAAATTGATTTCAGCTAACCTTTCTCAACAAAAAACACAATTCAGCCAGAAAAACACAATTCAGCTAACTTTTCTTAATGGATATCTCAATTCAGCTAATCATGTCTATGGAAATCCTACTAAAACTGAATTAAATTAATTTTTCTCTAGAAAAATGCAAAGTTTTTCAGCGGAAAAAATCACTTCCACACATTTTTCTATCGGATAAATGCAATTCAGCTAGAGTTTGTACCCGAAAGTCGCTATTCAACAAAGGATTTTTTTCTTTGCATTGTAAAAACTAAATTCAGCTAATTGAGTTTAGATAAAACCAATTCAGCTAGGTTTTGTTGCCGAAAATGACAATTTAGCAAAGTGTTTTCTTTAAGAAAGAACGATTTTCTTTATAAAAACTTTAAGAAAACCCCAATTCGGCATGAAAACTTCAATTCAGCTAACTATTCAGCTATCTTTTTTCTCTTACATTATCCACCATCCATTCCTTCTTCATAAACTATTTCCTCAAGTATTTGTTTTATTACAACTATTTACGCCTGTCACCAACTTTCAAATAAAGTTGTGAACAAGCAAATGTTTGCAATAAATGTTTAACAAGAATTGTTCTGTTTCGATTTTTATACCCTTCACCACACTGTGGTACAGGGTATTATGTCTTTGTGCATATGTTTGTAACAGGCAAAAGGAAACGAGATAGGCACATGGTTCCTTTTGAGAATATGCATAGAATCACTTTCTGAGTCGATTTACGCATGTCCGTCTGTCCGTCCGTCCGTCCGTCCGTCTGTCCGTCTGTCCGTCTGTCCGTCCATGTATTTTTGTGAACAAAGTACAGGTCGCATTTTTGATCCGATTTGGATGAAATTTGGCATAGGTCACTTATTTGGCCCAAGGACGAACCCTATTGAAATTGGGAAAAATCGGTTCAGATTTAGATATAGCTCCCATATATATTTTCACCCGATATAGGCACCAAAGTACCTATATATCATTCGATTTGCACGAAATTTGGCATAGCGTACTGAATGAGGTCCAAAATGATGTGTGCTGAGTTTCGTGAAAATCGGGTCAGATTTAGATATAGCTCCCATATATATTTTCGCCCGATATAGGCACCAAAGTACCTATATATCATTCGATTTGCACGAAATTTGGCATAGTGTACTGAATTAGGTCCATAATGGTGTGTGCTGAGTTTCGTGAAAATCGGTTCAGATTTAGATATAGCTCCCATATATATTTTCGTCCGATTTAAGGTAAACGTGGCACCAAAGTACCTATATATCTTTCGATTTCCACGAAATTTGGCATAGCGTACTGAATTAGGTATAGAATGATGTGTGTTAAGTTTCCTGAAAATCGGTTCAGATTTAGATATAGCTCCCATATATATTTTCGTCCGATTTAATTTAAATGGTGCACCAAAGTCCCTATATATCTTTCGATTTGCACGAAAGTTGGCACATCGTAATCAATTAGGAATATAATGGTGTGTGTTAAGTTTCCTGAAAATCGGTCCAGATTTAGATATAGCTCCCATATATATTTTCATCCGATTTAATCTGAATGGTGCACCAATGTCCCTATATATCTTTCGATTTGCACCAAAGTTGGCACAGCGTAATGAATTAGTTATAGAATGGTGTGTGTTAAGTTTCCTGAAAATCGGTTCAGATTTAGATATAGCTCCTATATATATTTTCGTCCGATTTAATGTAAATGGTCTACCAAAGTCCCTATATATCTTTCGATTTGCACGAAATTTGGCACTGCGTTATGGATGAGGTCTGGAATGATGTGTGTTAAGTTTCCTGAAATCGTTGAAATCGGTTCAGATTTAGATATAGCTTCTATTTCATCTGTTGAATATGCTCAAAGTGGTGAAGGGTATCATATAGTCGGCCCCGTCCGACTTTACTACTTTCCTTACTGGTTTTTGTTCTCTCTCCCAACTTTTTCTTGTTCTACGTCTCGTTCTTCTTCTTTGTCGTTTTTTCTGTTTGTTTTTATTGTTATGCATAGTTGATAGTTATTCCATGTTTCAAGTCATGCAGTTATTTTACACAATTCGTAAATCGAAATGCGAATAAAAATGGGTCACAGACAGCATGTCTGCTTCTGCTGTTGCCATGCATTGCAGCGTGTCGTACACACTCATTCTCACTCACACACACATTCGCACATTAATAAATAATGCCAGTAATAAATTTAATATGCGAGGGATGTCTGGAAGTGCTGCTGCTGTGACTGGACATTAAATCCCGTCGAAGATGAAGTGCCACCAAAATCCATTAAACAGAAGGGCTTTAATCCGCTCGCTAAGAGCATCGGAATATTCACAGATTATAATAATTATTTTCACACAGGCCAAACAAATTGCCTGTCAGAGAAAATGATCTCCAAGTGATGCCGCTGATGGGGGTGAGGGTGCGAGTTGGGAAATGGGGTTGAAATGTTTATGACTTTAAAAAACCAAGCTGTCTCATGACACGCGTCCATTGTTAACAGGCCCTTTAATGTTTTCATTCATTTTCTGGGGTCTCCAGGGAATGTACATGGAAACTAGGCCAGACAGATGCCTTGCATTCATCCCTCCTTGTAATTTCATTGAGGAAGTTATCAAGCATGCATATTTCTGCATAATGTTCCCTTATTTCAATTTTCCGTTTTTTTTTTTTTTTTTTTTTTTTTTTTTTGCTTTTATTGTAAAAAAATAAACTGTGAAAGATTACTTAACAATTAACCATTATCTACCCCTATAAGCCTTTTTTCTTGGCTGGCCTTACATTACCACTCCATTATAAAAGAAAAACAACAACAATAACATCAGCCAACCCAAAAAGCTTTGTAATCTCTGGGCAGACACAGTGGAGTGTCACAACTGGAATTAATGTTGAAATTAATTACATTTTTGTCTTCTTCTTCATCATCATCAAGCAAGAACAATAACAACAACCACAACAATGTTGTAAAGTAAACAATAATTCCAAGTGCAAGACTTCTCTTGTCTTCCAACCTCATACGTGTTGCTTGTAACGTCTCATTACAGTGTGCTGTTTGCCTCTTCTTCTATGTTTATTTTTCCAATTGGAAACATAAACTTCTGAAAAAGAAGAGAGATACTCGACCACTCAGTGATAACTGGAAAACTTTAATTATGTTGTTGTTGCTGTTGTTCAACTGGCTTAGTGCAGAGATATGGATCGCCACATAACTAGTAGTTGTTGTTTTTACCATAAATCATATGGCGGGGGGCTTTAAATGGTTTGAAGATTTTTATCGATCATGTTCGAATGACCTTGACGTAAAGTAACTTCTATATCAGCGAACAAGTTGTGGTACATAAATGTCAATCAAAAATCAAAAAAATTATATATCAAAAAAGAAAAAACAAAAAAATAAAATAAAATTTTGCTGAATGACATTTTTCTGACAAAATTGTGGGTACATGGAATTTTTCTTAGGGTTTTTTAATAAAAAACTTTGCTGAATTGAGGTTTTCTAATAAAAAGAAATATTTTTTGAAGAAAAATTCAAATTCTCTTTAAAATAATTTAGCTGAATTGACTTTTTGTGCGAAAATATTGGCTGAATTGTATTGTATATAAGAACGCCTAGCTGAATTGCAATGTTCTATAAGAATATGAGTTTTAATGTGTATCTCTATAAACCAAACCTAGCTGAATTGAGTATTTCTATGAGAAAACCTAGCTGAATTGAATATTTCTGTAAGAAAACCTAGCTGAATTGAGTTTTTCTATAAGAAACCCTAGCTGAATTGAAATTTTCTATAAAAACACGTGTTGAAATGAGTTTTTCTATGAGGAAACTTAGCTGAATTGATTTTTTTCTCCAGATAACCCAGCAGAATTGCATTTTTCTATAGTTAAACCTTGCTAAATTGAATTTTTCTATGAGAAAACCCTAGCTGAAATAACATTTTTTATAGAAAATCTTAACTGAATTTAACTGAATTGAGTCTTTTACAGGAAAACCTAGCTGAATTGAGTTTTTCTATAGGAAACCCCTAGCTTAAATATCATTTTCTATAGAAAATCTTAATTAAAACTAGCTGAATGGTGTTTTTCTATTAAAACTCCCAGCTGAATAAAGTGTTTTCTATAATAAATCCTTGCTGAATTTCGTTTTTCCATATGAAAACCTAGCTGAATTGAGTTTTTCCATCAGAAAACCTAACTGAATTAAGTTTTTCTATAAGAAAACCCAGCTGAATTGAGGTTTTCTGTAGAAAAATCTAGCTGAATTAAGTTTTTCTATGAGAAAACCTAGCTTAAATAGCATTTTCTATGTAACAACTTAGCTGAATTATGGTTTTCATTTAAAAACATAGCTGAATTATGGTTTCCCATAGAAAAACGTTGCTAATATAATGTTTTCTATAATGAAATTCTTGCTGAATTGTGATTTTCTTTATTAAAATTTAGCTGAATTCATTCAATTTACTCCTAATTTAATTTTTTTTATTTTTGATTTTTTAAATTTAAATTTATGTGAAGGATATCAAAGTTGACTGGTGTTTTTCTCTCAAGGATTTCAGTCATGTCTGACATAATTTTCACACACATGTACACACACACTCACTTAATTTCATTAAAAGCTATTGTAAGTAATAAAAAAAAACAGAAACAGAACATAAGCATGAACTCGATAACAACCGACCAAATGCGTTTGCTGGTTGTTTACAACTTCCCTCGTGGACGTGAGCAAATTTTGTAAAATGTTCACGCATTTCAACATAAACATTAAAATGACACACACACTCACGCACACATACAATTTTGTTTTTGGTTAAAATATTAATGGCCAATTTGTTGGATTTTTTTCAATTTACTTATGCAGGACATTTTTGGCAAGCAAAACAAACAAAGAGAAATAAAAAAAACAAATTTTGCGAATTTGTTAATAAAGAAAGTTTTGAGTTTTAGGCCGTGCTTGGGTGGTTGGGTTCGGGGTTTTTATGTGTTAACAACATAACAGCAACAACAACAACAAGAAATAATAATAAAAAATAAACTTTAATGCTATTAACAGCAAAATTTATGGCCTGGCCTAATGCCACGAATACTAATGAATGGAGCCAAAATGAGAGACGAATGAATCAAACTTTGTTCCCAGCGCAAAAAATTAGAAAAAATAAATTACACGCATACACACACACTTTGAAACTTTGTTTTCATGAGCTGCAAAATCTGAGAACCGAGGAAGAGTTGGTGGTGCGGGGTAAAGTAACAAAAAACCAATTATCTGTCTTTAAGTGACTTGAAATAACAACTCGATAATTCTTTGTGAACTTACAGTTTGCCAAAGAGTGTTTCAAAGGGGAATAGAGGGAGCGAGGGAAAGAGAGGGGTATAGAAGTAATGACAAGAAAAACGCTTAGAAATTCTTTATTGATGAATCGTAAGAAAACAAACAAATAAACACAGCAGGAAAAAAATACACCAGCACCCAGAGCCATAGAATGCTACCACCACCACCATAGACCTTACCATCCGGCACCACCATCCGAACCATACACATCTTCCTCTCAAGTCATTATCTTTACCGGGTTATTTCTTTCTTTTTCTTCTTTTTGTTATTCTATTTTGAACAGAGAACCAACTTTAATTAAAGTGTAAAAATGGTATCTAAACACCAAGTGAGTCAAACCCTTGGCCTTTCCCCTCCAACCCCAAACTATTCTGTAATGAAAAAGAAATAGAATTTTAATGAAAGACCCAACTTAGCCCATAAAGTCATCTGGTGTTATTGTTTTTCGATATTTTTTTCATGGCACTTAAATGGGGATTTAGAGGAGATCGGGAAAATCCAAATAAACTTTAGTTTTTCTCCCACTGCCCACCTCTTTCTCTCTCCACCCTCTCTCTTCTGATGCAACGACATCACATCATATCAATGCTACACATTAATTAGAAAATAAAGTCGTAAGAAAACAGAATTTCCAGGCAGATGGTATAAATTGTCTTTTAATAGACCAAACGACATTAAATTGTTGATATTGGCCAAGCCAAAAGGAGGAAAAACTAAACGATAACAGATTTTTTAATTAAATTTGAAGAAAAAAACTGGCGTTCAATAAAAATAAACTTGCAAATGGCAAATAAATTCTTCTTCATTGTTATGATAAAAAAACATTATTTGATAGGTAGGATGGACAATTCAGCAAAAGAAAAAATTAATTTCATAAAGAAAACCTCAACTCTGTTAGGTTTTCTTATACAAAGAAGTAATTCAGCTAGGCTTTTCTTATAGAAAAAATCAATTCAGCTACTGTTTCTTTAAGAAAACACAATTCATCTTGGTTTTTCTACAGAAAAACATAATTCAGCTATTTTCTCTTAAAGAAAAATTCAATTCAGCTGGTTTTTTTATAGAAAACATAATTCAGCTAGTTTTTCTTGAAGAAAGATGCAATTCAGCTGGGCTTTTGTTATAGAAAGAAACAAATCAGCTAGTTTTTCTTGAAGAAAACTCAATTCAGCTGGGTTTTCTTATAGAAAGGTACCAGTTAGCTCGTTTTTCTTCAAGAAAATTCAATTCAGCAAGGCTTTCTCATGGAAAAAACACAATTCAGCTAGGTTTTCTTAAAGAAAGAAGCAATTCAGCTAGGCTTTTCTTAAAGGAAAACAGTTTTTTCTAGTTTTTCCTTTAATAAATCTTAATTCAGTTAGGTTTTATTATAGAAAAACACAATTCAGCTAGGTTTCCTTAAAGAAAAATGTAATTCAGCTGGGATTTTATAAAGAAAAACACAATAAAGTCAAAATTTTAAATGGAAAAACTCAATTCAGCTAGGTTTTTTAGAAGAAAAGCACAATTCAGCTAGGGTTTCCCAAAGAAAAACTCAATTCAGCTGGGCTTTCTTACAGAAAAGCTTAATAAAACAAAATTTCATATAGAAAAACTCAATTCAGCTAGATGCTAACAAAGCAAAAATCAATACAGACAGGTTTTCTTATAGAAAATAATCATACCAACAAACTCAATTCAGCTAGATTTTTTATAGAAAAACTCAAAGAATATAAGTCTTTGCAAAGAAAATCATAATTCAGCTGGGATTTATTTTAAAAATATTGAATTCAGCTGCGGGTTCTTAAAGAAAAAATCAATTAAGCTAGGTTTTCTTATAGAAGTTATGTTTTTGGAAAGAAAAACACAATTCAGCTTGGTTTTCTTAGAGAATAAATTAATTCAGCTAGGATTTCCTAAAGAAAAAAATCAATTCAACTGGGTTTTCTTACAGAAAAACTCAATTCAGCTAGGGTTTCTTGAAAAAAAAAATTAATTCAGTTTGGGTTTCTTAATGGAAAACTTTATTCAGCTAGAGTTTCTTATAGCAAAACGCAATAACAATAAGTTTTTGATAAGAAAAATACAATTCAGCTAGGTTTTCTCTTCGAAAATCTCAATTCAGCTAAGGTTTCTTAAAGAAAAACACAATTCAGCTAGGATTTCTTGAAGAAAAACTTAATAAAGCAAGATTTTATTAAAGACAAAAATCTATTTAAATAGATTTTCCTACAGAAAAACTCAATTCAGCTAGGTTTTGTTATAGAAACAGTCAATTCAGCAGGGTTTTCTTATATACAATTCAATTCAGCCAGATCTTTATACAGAAAAACTCAATTAAGATAGGTTTTTGTAAAGAAAAACTTTATTCAGCTAGGTTTTCTTATTGAAAAACTCAATTCAGCTAGGATTTCTTGTTGAAATACACAATTCAGCTAGGTTTGCTTACAGAAAAACATAATTCAGCTACGTTTTCTTATAGAAGAACTCAATTCAGCTAGGATTTCTTGTTGAAAAACACACTTCAGCTATGTTTTCTTATATAAAAACTAAATGTAGCAGGATTTTCTTATATAAAAATTCTATTCTGCTTGATTTTTATACAGAAAAACTCAATTCAGCTAGGGGTTTTTTTAAGAAAAACTTAATTCAGCTAGGTTCTCTTACAGAAAACAATTAATTCAGCACAGTTTTTCTTAAGATAAGCTGAATTCAGCGGAGATTTTTAATATAAAACATAACCAATAACATCCAATTCAACGAAAAACACAATTCAGCTACGTTTTTTTCTTATGAAGAACACAATTCAGCAAAGTTTTTCTTCCGATACGCTGAATTCAGCAGAGATTTCTAATATAATAAACAATCCAATAACATGCAATTCAACGAAAAACACAATTCAGCTACGTTTTTCCTTATGAACACAATTCAGCAAGTAAATAAAAACTTTATGTATCAAAGTTTTTCCATAAAAAATTTTCATATTTTTTTTAATTTAAAAAAAAATTTACAATAGTTGTGTTTGTGTGTGTTTTTTTCTGCTATTTCCCCACAATTCTGCTAAATTGTTTTTTTTTTTTTTTTTTTGTTTTATTTATGCATTAAGTGTTCCATTTAAAGTTGTATAACTTTAATGTCTTGGCCACTCGCAATAAAGAAACTAGAATAGAAAAAATCCACACAAACACACACACATCCACACAAAATCCAAAACCAAAAAAAAACACAAAATTATGATTTATGAGTTTTTATTGTTCCCGTATGGAGGAACTACTTGAACATGTACAAGTTCTCAATATGCATGAGTTCTGTTTTCGATTCTGTTTTTTTCTTCTATTTTTTGTTTTTGTTGTTACTTCATAAGAAATGTGGAAGAATGCCAAAACATGTTAGAATACTAAACGTAGCAGGATTTTGTTGTTGTATTTTTTTCGGATAGGAAATGTTCTTTTTTTGTTAAATAAAAAAGTCATTATGAGGGTTAAATATGGACAAAAAAAGAATACGAAGCAAAAAGAACTGCGACCAAACACAATACCACACCTTGTGGTGGTGGTGGGCAAGAATCAAAAAGCCAACCTCAAGAACGCACACACACACATACCAATTGAAGAGTCGTAAGACATTGTAGAGTGTAAGAACCCCTCGCCTTAATGGCTGCCCAAAGTCTGGCGAGCATTAATTGTTTAATTGATTTGATTAAATATGCTCTGTGTAATTAAGCAACAACAACAAGAATATTTTTCACATAAATTTCAATTATTTCTATTTTTGTTGTTGTTTTTTTCCTTTTCTCAAGTCTATTTTTTTATTAAATTATTTCGAAATTTGTTTTTTTAATAAGGTATTAATTTCATTCTCTTCGTCTTTTCTTTTTTTCTTTGCAGTTTAAATTGCCTGTAGTGGGTAATGGATTGTCAACGCCTGCAGATTTTGAAAAAACCCCATACAGCTCACCATAATCCCAAATTTAAAAATTTGAAAATTTAAAGTAAAAAAAAATTGGAAGAAAAATTGGAAAAATAAATTCCAAGAGCAAAACAAAAAAACTTTGTGAACGAAGGCCTTAAACTGTGATTTTAATTTATAAGTGTTTCAAACAAAAACAACAACAACAAATATTTTTTTTAGCTTTTCAACAAAAGCTGAAAAAGAAAACGCCTTATTTTTTTGCAAAAAAAAATTAATACAAAATAATTTTTTTAACAACACCCTCAAAATGTTTAATTTAAATATACCTCCCTCATCGCTGTTGGGTGTGGAAGGCTCTGGCGGCCTCTGCTCCAAGCCCAATACACCCGAAATTCTCAATTCTCTAATTGCCATGACAAATCCCCTGGATAATTATAATTTTAATGCCAACAACAACAACTCCAGTGCCTCAACACCGAATTCGGTGACAGTGCGCAATTTTTCTAATCAGGTGGGTAGCCAAAAAAATAATTTTCTTAAAAAAAATAAAAACAAAAAACTAATTATGTAATTATTTTCCAGAATATCTCCCAGGATAGCTGTCATTCGAGCAGCTCCTCAACACCATTGGATTCACCTGCTAATACAAATTTTACGCCCAGTGTACAACAGGTAGGCCTCCCAGAAGACTATTTAATTTTTGTTTTAACTATACACACACAAAAATACAACAACATTATAAAAAACATATATATGTATATATATATAATACATATATATATATATATAAAAAATATATACACTATATATATATATATATATACCATATGCAAATCATAGTATTACTCATAACACACACAATTTTTTTTTTCATTGATGTCCGGCCACAAGTTGCTCCTCCAACAACAACAAAATACTATTTTTTTCTTCCAATTCATTCACAAAACGAAAAAATAAACTTAAATACACACACACAAAAAAGATCTCAAAAAAGAGCTGAAATGGTGCCATTTAATTGGAGACGTTTGCCAAATTGCGCCCACGCCTCAGCGAGTGGCTGGATGGCCGGCCGACCAGTGTTTTTCTTATGTGGTTGTTGTTGTTGTTGGGTTTTTTTACTTTTCATGACAGCTTTCTGAAGGCGTAAAATAATAATTTAGAGCAGTGGAAACTTAGTATTTGGGACAGAGGAAATTTTAAATTAAGATTTTAAATTTTAAAAATATTCAGATTTTTTAAGAAAAAAATATTTTTTTATAAAAAAAAAATTATAAAAAATATTTTTTTATAAAAATATTTTTTTACAAAAAAATATTTTTTGGAATTTTTTTAAAGAAAAAATATTTCAAAAAAAATTTGGGACAGAGGAAATTCAAAATTTAAATTTTCAACTAAAAAAAAATTCTTCAATTTTATGCGATTTTTTTAGGGAAAAAACATTGTTTATATAAAAAAAATATTTTTTGGAATTTTTATAAACACAAAATATTTCAAAAAATTTCTTAAAAAATTTAAAACTCTGAGGAAACGAATATTAATTTCGAGCAGGGGAAACTTAATAAATGGAACTGAGGAAATTTAAAAACAACATTTTGGGACAACATTTTGCACAGAGTACTGAATTAGGTCCAGATTGATATCTGCGAAGTTTTGTTAAAATCGGTTCAGATTTAGATATAGTTCCCATATGTAGTTTCGTCCGATTTTTAGTAAATGATACCCCAAAGTTATAACAAAAAACAAATGGTGTATGCAAGGGTAGCTCGATTAGGACCATGTGATTATATATAGCTCCCATACTCGAATTTTACTCGATTTCATACAAATGGTACAACAAAGAATCCAAGTCTGCCCGTTTGACAAGCAATTTTTCATTGATTCCAGAATGGTTTGCGTATGGATTTTTTTTCAATTGGTTCAAATATCTATCTAGATAGCACATTTAATTTCGCCCGATTCCATCTCAATAGTCCTCCAAAAATTCTATGTCTGCTCTATCTGCAGGATATTGCAGATATTAACATCTCTTTTATGTACCCAAAATGGTGAAGGGTATCATATAGTTGGCTCCGTCCGACTTTTGAACTTTCATTACTGGTTTATATTAAAATAGTTATCTGATTTGTTCCGCGTTATGGGTTTGTTCCTAAGACTCTGTTGTAATCATTTCACCTGCGGAGGATAGAACGTAAGGTTCGATAATGAACTATGTATAAAGGCCTAAACCCTGTGTGGGACGTAGCAGAAGGAGTGGACCGATATTTCCCATCTTCGAACTTGAACAAAGTATGGAATAAATAATAAGATTGACAAAGTTTGGATGAAATCAAAAAATTTTCTGAAATGGATTTGGTCCAAAGAAACATGGGGTGTAGAACCAATATTTCGATGAGGCACATTTTCACTGTATCAAAGTGTATACACCCTCATTAGCCATAAGGCTGAGGATATAAATATCCATTAAAAATTGCTGAAATTTGTATTTCAAAATCAGTTTGTAGAAAGGTCACTTTTTGATATGTTCCCCATATTTTCATTTTAAGTACCTGTCAGTATATCTATGGTGGATGGTGTCCAAAGTTCGGCCCGGCCGAACTTAACGCTTTTTCACTTGTTATTACTTATTTCTTTTACAAACCTCTCTTCTTCTTTTATACAAAATTTAAAATTAAAAAAAAAAAATTTCTTCTTCTGTGCACTTATTTTATTTGATTTCACGCCTTCATTCCATCCACAGCAATATCCGAACAAATTGAAATTGTAAAATGTCATAAAAACTGACAGTTAAATGCGTGCGGGTTTTTTGTGCATCATGCCCCATACCACAGCAGCAGAAACATACATAACTACACACATATATATGGAAGATTAGTAAGCCTCATATAACCGCAAAAAACATCAAATGATATAGAAAAAAAAACATTGTTTTTGTTGTTGTAGTATTTTTTTTTTTTTTTTGCAACAACTAGAAAAATAAAACAACATTTAAATACATCGACATTGGCCTTAATGATGCTGTTGCCTGGCTGGCAGTCAACAGGCACATCACACATTTTTTTTCTTTTTTTAATATTTTTTTTTTTTTTCATAATTCTCACAAGTTTAAATAGATTCATTGTAGAGAGAGAAAAGGGATGTGGGTCGGGGAGAATTTTTGTGCGTCACATTTTGATAGTGCAAAAAGCTGGCAAGCATCTGTTTGGTTATTATTTGTGACCACTTCTCATCAGCCGGATCGCATCCACATTGTCCACATCATCGCCGCACCGTACAATTAGATAGATAAATTGTTAAATGTCATAAATAAATGATTTTAATTATTATTGATTTTCATAGTTAAATGCAAATTTCAAAAATATGTAATTGATGTTGTTGCTGTTTTTTTTTGTACGTAGGCTGCTGCAGTGGCTTGCAAATTGTGTGAAGAAATAAAAAAAAATAATTTTTTTTATAGAAAAAAAAAAACATAAAATGTAATCGTTAATAGGAAAAAAATTAATTTTGAAATACGATATTGAAAACAAAACACGCAGTAGAAAATATAGAGAAAATTTTTGAATTTAAAATGAGCTCGATGGACCATTACTTTTCAGAAAATTATTTTTTTTTTTTTTGTTTTACTTTCCGACAGATTTTTTTTTTATTTCAACATATCCTAATTTTTTTTAAGGAAAACAATTTTAATAGGAAAAAATTAATTTGAAATACGATATTGCAAACAAAACACGCAGAAGACAATATAGAAAAAAAATTTTGAATTTAAAATGAGCTCGAAAGACCATTACTTTTCAGGAAATTATTTTTTTTTTACTTTCCGACAGATTTTTTTATTTCAACAAATTCTAATTTTTTCCTAAGGAAAAAATTTTAATAGATCATTTTTTTATAAAAAAAAAAATAATAATTCTGTTTTTTTTTTTTTTTTTTTTTGAAATTTCCTAATATTTTGATGACCATAATATTGCTGGAATTAATTTTTTAAGGATGATTTATTTTGAAATATGCTAAATTTCTCTTTTAATATTTCATGTGAAATAATTTCCAATATATTCCATTTTGAAATAAATATGAGTCATTAACGATTGGCTTTACAAAATTTATTACAATACCCACACTAATTGGCCACAAAATCCTCTTAATCATTGAGGCGTTGCAGAACGAACGGTCGGTCAAATTGTTAACAAAAATAATAACAACAAAAATGTGCATTTTGTTAAAAATTTGAAACTTTTTTACCCCAATATTTTATTTCATCATTGTTTTCAATATTTCTTTTTTCTTTCAAGAAGTCAAAGAAAATAAACAGTGTTTCAATATTTGTCTACAAAATGTTTGGTTTGGTCGCAACGGCAACAGCAGCCGCAGCATTCCACAGCCTGCAGTTTTAGGTGCTAAAAAATTAACTTGACAGCAATAATATTTGGTTATTAGTGGTTCGTATTGGAGGTGGGGGAATTTTGGAATTTTTTTCGGAGTTTCGGTAATTCTGCTTCTTCAAAAACAATATTTGGAAATCGAAAATTTGCATATAAAATAATAACAACACCACCCAGCAGCTGCCAACCACAGCCTTATTTTTTTATTGTGTTGTTGCCGTTTTTTTATCACCTCAGCATACATAGTGTTAATTACTTGTATAAATATTAACTTTTGCGTTATGCGGAAACTGCCGAAGAAGAAGAAGAAAAACAATAATTAATAATGTTGACTGAAATACCTGCTTGCTTATTTATACTGGTCAAAAAAATAATTATTTAAAAAAAAAAAAAGATGAAGATACATTTTTTCATGGAGTGGCAGGGAGAGATTTCAGGGGGAATTTATGACCAGGAATTCGAGGAAGACAGATGCAAGGTAGTTTTTGATGGTTAGTAAATGTTTGCAGATTATATAGGAACATTAAAAAATATATATATTTTTTTAAGAATATTTCGTTTGGTTTTATAAAAAATATAAAAAAAATACAATAATATTAAAAAACAGTAAGGAAAGTTCAAAAGTTGGACGGGGCCAACTATATGATACCCTTCGCCACTTTGGGAACATACAAGAGATGTTAATATCTACAATATCCTGTAGATAGAACAGACATAGAATATTTAGAGGACCATTGAGAAGCAATCGGGAGAAATTAAATGTACTATTTAGATAGATATTTGAACCAATTAAAAAAAACCCATGAAATCAATGAAAAATTGCATGTCAAATGGGCAGACTTGTATTCTTTGGTGTACCATTTGTATGAAATCGTGTAAAATTATGTATGGGAGCTATATATAAACACATGGACCTAATTGAGCCACCCTTGCATACACCATTTGTTTTTTGTTATCACTTTATTCTCAATTTAATACCCTCTGCCAAATTTCGTGTTAATCAAACAAACATAGGCCCTACGGTGCACCATTTACATTAAATCGAACGAAAACATATATAAGATCTATATCAAAATCTGAACCGATTTCAACACACCTTATCACACATATTTTTTTTTTTTTTTCTCAAGTGCATTCGCTATGCAAAATCTTGTCCCAATCGGACAAAGTTTGGTGCGTCAAGTTTGGTGCATCATTTACATAAAATAGGACGAAACTATATATGGGAGCTATATGTAAATCTGAACCGATTTTACAAAATTTCGCAGACATCAGTCTGGACCTAATTCAATACTCTGTGCAAAATTTTGTCCCAATCGGACAAATATTTGGAGTTTGGGGCATCATTCACATCAAATCGGACGGAACTATATATGGGAGCTATATCTAAATCTGAATCGATTTTAACAAAACTTCGCAGACATCAGTCTGGACCTAATTCAATACTCTGTGCAAAATTTTATCCCAATCGGACAAGTATTGGAAGTTTGGTGTATCATTCACAAAAAATCGGATAAAACTATGTATGGGAGCTATATATAAATCTGAATCGATTTTCACGAAACTTGGTCCACATCATTCTAGGCTTAATTCAGTACGCTGTGCCAAATTTCGTGCAAACCGAAAGATATGTAGGGACTTTGTTGCACTATTTACCTTAAATCGGTCGAAATATATATGGGAGTTATATCTTAAATCTGAACCGATTTTCTAGAAACTTAACACACGTCATTCTCGAACTAATTCAGTACTCTATGCAAAATTTCGTACAAATTGACAGTTGTATAGGGACTTTGGTGCACCATTTTCAAAAAATCCGACGAAATTATATACGGGAGCAATATCTAAATCTGAACCGATTTTTACGAAACTTAGTACACATCATTCTAGACCTAATTCAGTACACTATGCCAAATTTCGTGTAAATCGAAAGATATATAGCGTCTTTGGTGCACTATTCCCTAAAATCGGATGAAAATATATATGGGAGCTGAACCGATTTTCTCCAATTTCAATAGGGTTCGCCATTGGGCCAAATAAGTGACTTGTGCCAAATTTCATACAAATCGGATCATAAATGCCACCGTCCGTCCATCTACAGACGGACGGACGGACGAACATGCATAAATCGACTCAGAAAGTGATTCTATGCATATGCTCAAAAGGAACCATGGGTCTATCTCCATTCCTTTTGCCTGTTACAAACATATGCACGAAGACATAATACCCAGCACCACAGTGTGGTGAAGGGTATAAAAATCATCGGCTTCTATAGAGAGCGGAAAAACTATTCTGAAGAAAATCTCCGAAATATATAGAGCCAGATAAAAATTATTTTCGAAGCAATGAAGGCTTTATAGAGGCCGGAAAATATTTTTATAAAAAAATCTACAGCTTATAGAAGACCAGAAGAAATATTCTGTAGCATAGCTATGACTTATATAGGGCCAGGAAAGACTATTCTCTGAAGTAAATAAGGCTTATATAGAGACCCGAAAATATTCTTTAAAACATCTACGGTTTCTATAGAGTACGTAAACTTATTTAAAAAAAATTACGGCTGAAAAAAAAATCTGAACAAAGTCTACGACCTCTATAAAGCCTGGAAAAATCCCTGAAACAATTAAGGCTTTATAGAGTCCGAAAAAAATATTCTTTTAAAAAATCTGCAGCTTATAAGAGACCAAAAGAAATTAATAGGATAATTTATTATTTAAAATTTTAGGCCATTAATTTTTTATTTTTGAAAAAAAATCCTTCAATTTCGAAAAAACCATAGCAATAACTAGTCAATTTCCAGTAAAGCATTGTTTCAACACCCATCCCATAAAGAAAAAAAAAACAACAACAAGATTTCATATCCATCACATCTAAATTGGGGGGGTTGGGGCACCACTCCCTAAATATGACATTAATACCTAAAAGGCAATCGGACTACGAGCAAGCTTGCGCATAAAAAGAAGAAGCAGCAGCCGCAAAACCCTTTGCGGCATGTCACCTGACATGCCCATGGTATGGAAGGACAGACAGACAGATGAATGGCGATCCCATGCAGAAAACCGATGCGTGTACATTAACAATTCAACAAAAATCCCCAAAATAAAATTTTGATGGCCCCAAAAAAAGGCTTAAATAATTTTTTTTATTTTATTTGGAGTCTAAAACTATCATAAACAACAATAACAAGAACAACAACACAAAAAATGTTGTTAAATCATTTTCAAAAAATCTTGATCACGCATTCGATTCAGTGGAAATGTAAACAATTCCAAAAGCGATGAGCGACAACATGTCGCAGCCGCCACCACCAGGCAGCAACAACATTAACAACAACACTAACAACATTAAGTGAAGCAGCAGCAGCCGCATATTGTCAAGTGTGACCTACATTTAAGGCAGTCAAGTCGGCCAGCCAGTCAGTCCGTCATTTAGGCACTTTGCTTTGCAATTCCATTGATTTACTCACTGGGTCTAGATGACGATGATGATGATGATGGCTGCCCAGACTGGTGGGTGGACTTTGTTGTTGTTGCGGTGGTTGCTGCACAAAGTGAGAGTGCATCGGCGAGCACCTTATACGGAAATGTCTTGTTATGTCTGAGTGGTGCATGGCTGCCAGCCCCTGGGTTTGGGTGATGATCGATGGCATCGACATAACAATAAAATAACCTCGGAGCAAGAAAACAAAAACTTCAATGGAGCTACCAGGCGTTTTAAAGATTTATGCATTTTATTGGAAAACTTGAAAGTATTGTGGATGGAGGGAAGAGTCTGCTTCTTCTTCATTTTTATGTTATTGTCACACAAAACTCCTACAAGAAAATTACGGTTTCCCTTCTTTTATTTATTTATTCACATAAAATAAAATATTATTCCATTTAAAGAAAAATGCGTAACAAGTGAAAGAGTTGGATGTTTTTTTTGACAGTTGTAAAGAAGGGCCTGATCATCGATCTCCTCCCCCTCCTCCTCCACATTGGCATTACAAAGGTGCATAAATAAATTCGAAAAAAATAATTGCCTCAACGACAAGCAATGCCACAAATCATGCCCAGCCATTGATTTCGATTTCAAGATATTTTAACCTAAATTTCGTTTATTTACAAAATTGAAATGGAACACGTTCTCCTGGTGGTGGTGGCTTATTGATGTGACCATTTTTTTTTTTTTTTTTTTTTGCTTTATGGAAATGTCCAAAAGCCCTATTTGTTTTGCGTTAAATCATTTTCACCAACCTACCAAAGATCGATCGATCATTTACGATTTGTGGTTATTGTCACAACACATGCCATGCCCAGTAGCCCCCAACAGTAGTCCTCGTTCCAATTGTGTATACCGTAATTCTGCTGCTTCTTCTTTTTCTTCTTTTGGGTTTTCATTTGCCCATAAATGGCTGTGTTAAATTTACCAAAAAAAAATCGAAATATTCGCTGCAATGTGTTTTCCCCATTGGGATTTTGTCACAACCCAGGGCAAATTTATTCCAATGACCACAAGAATTTATGGCAGGCGCAGATATTTTCACTTTTTTTTGGAAATATTTTCGAGATAAATGAAAAATTAAGTAATTAAAATTAAAAATTGAAACTGAAAAGGGAAAGTGCTACAAATAAAAATTGGAAAAGGGAAAAGGTGGTCCTTCAAGGCTGAAGAATTTTGAAAAATATTTTTTATAGAATAAAAATTTAAAAAAAATCAATAAATTTATTTTTTTTTATAAAATTAGAGAATATATAAAAACCAGTGAGCGGAGAAGTATAGTCAGACGGCCGACCATAAGATACCCTACACACCTACCACGGAGTTCTAACTTTCAGCGGATGTTTATTCCGAGCCTGTGCAATATTTCATGACATTTGAACCCTCTTGCCCGATTAGAGGTCAACAGCACCTCTTCCTTACAGTGACATATTTTCCAAATATTACTAACATTCAGTACAGCCCTTCTAATTAATAATCCAGATTGCTTCACCGTGTGCTGTATGGTGATGTTTGGCTTATAACTGTGGCCTATGGATCGACTCGAAAAAAAAAAACCACCAAAAATAAGTTTTCGATCCACTTCATCCCAAAATTAGTATCTAAACATCATCAAAAACTATAGGTTCTATCCTTGACCATAACTGGAACCTCAAGGAAAAATTAAAATCAATCAGCTTAATATTTCCGCCCTCTAGTGTGGTATTGGGTTACTAAATAATATATGAATACGTAAGCACCTGTAAAGTAAATAACACCCACAGCCGAGAACATACGATTATATAATTGGTATCAATTTAAAGGTCAACAACTCCTCTCAACATCTCGGGTCTAGGTCCTTCAGGGGTAAAAATATACGCCATAGACTACACATTTTGCCATTTTGCACACAGGGACCATTTGACCCGCTAAATATTGACCAATCTATATCAAAACAGGCACAGGCTCATTCGTTGGCTCGATCCCCATCTCCATGTAAAATTTCACGATGTTCGAATCATAATTGCGGGCTCTGGAGCGACCAAAAAACGGACAAAAATTAAGTATTTGGTCAATTTCATCCCAGGAATACTAATCGATATTTACCAAAAACAATAGGGGTCTTCATTGGCCAGAACCCATCATACATGCAAAATTTCGTGAAGATTGGTCCATAACTGTATCATGTTTACAAATGGACGGACGGACACACATGTCTAGATCGACTCAGCTAGTCAAGATATGACGATCGGTATACTTAAAGGTAGATCTAGGACCAGTATTTCGCGGCGTTAAAAACACTTGGGCTGCACAAAGCTGTAATACCCTGACAACATAGTTGTGTAGGGTATAAAAAATATATATAAAAATTTTTATGAAAATATTAAAAAAAAATTATAAAAATATAAAGAAAAATATGTTATAAAAATATTAAAAATATTATTTATTAAAATTATCTTTTTTATAAAAATTAAAAAAAATACATTTTTTATTTCAAATTTCCAAAAAAAATTATTTCAAATTTTTCTTATTTTCCAAAAAAAATATTTGATTCGAAGGACCAAAAATATGTTCCCACCTTCTTTTAAAATTCTTGTTCACACATTTCCCTCCAAAACCAATCCTGTTTTATTGGCGCATGCCTTTAATGGCATACATAGGCACTGCTGTTATTATTATTTCGAATAAAAAATAATTTCAATTTTTTGGTCATAAATCACAACAGCTTATGACTTACATGACTAGTGAGGTGTCACTTAGAGTTATGGGTTGTATTTTTTTTTTTTTTTGCGTTTGTAATACAAAACTCCATATCAGTAATTTTTGGTTGGTTTATTATCGTGAGAATTACTCAGATTATTATCATGGCTTTCAAATCGATGCAATTTGGAAATGTCTGTGCTTTTTGGATTTCGATTTTAGGTTTTCGTTTTGTTTTTTTTTTTTTTTTTTTTTTTTTGACATTTAAAGAAACTTTTTAAGAGAGGTTTTTATTTGCGAATTTTGGCTGGCCAAGTTGTAATTGTGTCGTTTGTACAAATCATGCAAACCCAACGTGTGATCGATCCCAAAAAAATTGAAAAAAACACACACACACATCTCGACCAAGTTACCAATTTTGGTTAAACAAATAAAGAAACAAAATAAACATAAAACACAGCGTGTGTGAGCGACCGAGCACAGGTATCAGATGCGAAATATATGGGTCTAATAGAGGGTTGCCATGTTGGGGGGAAATTTTTTAAAAATATTTAAATTTTATACAAGAAATATTAAAAACAAAATAATATAATTTCTACAAATATATTTAAAAAAATATTAAAAACATTTTCTCTATAAAAAATTACAAAACACAATTAACAAAAAAATAAAAACAAATTTTTAATAAAAATTTAAAAAAAAAATTAATAAAAATAATACAAAATATTTTTTACAAAAATATTTTTACACAAATAATTAAAAAATATTTTTATGTATTAAAAAAAATATTTTTATAAAAATTTAAAAAAAAATATTTTTATAAAAAAAAACAAAGAAAATATTTTTTTTATAAAAATTATTTTTCTAATATTAGAAAAAATCTAATTTTTTTCTTTAAAAAAATATTTGAAAAAGTTTCTGGGCATTACCAAATTTCCTAACCTCCCAAAAATTTCAAACTCCAAACTCTATTCCGATTGCTGGCTGCAGCTTAGCTTACCTGTCCTTCCAATTCGTCCCAACTGCTTCTTAATTCATTTCAATTCTTTTATAGCAATATCCAACAAAAAACAACAACAACAACACCAAGCCACGAGAGAGGTAGAAAAAAATAAAAATCTTGCGTTTTTTTACGGATTTGGTTATTGGTGACAGACGAGTTTTACGTTTCGCGAGACCTGTCAGATTTTGAGACGTAGTTAAGCTTATAACAAACATTTTTGTCAAGTTTTAAACGAAAAAATAAAATAAAAATACAAATGTTTTTGTTGTTGTAAACGGGTAGACGTCTGCCGACCTGGCGACCGACCGATTGACGTTTTGTGTATTTTGGTTACTGTTCAGGGTCGACGGAATAAAAAATTGAAAAAAAGTTATTTTTACAAAAATATTTTCTAAAAAGAATTTTTTTAATTTTTATAAAAATTTTTTTTATAAAAAAATTATTTTTTATAAAAAAATATTTTTTATAAAAAAAATATTTTTTATAAAAAAAATATTTTTTATAAAAAAGAAATATTTTTTATAAAAAAAAATATTTTTTATTAATAATATTTTTTATAAAAAAATATTTTATAAAAAATTTTTTATAAAATTTTTTTTTCTTAAATTTAAAAAAAATTTATAAAAAAATATTTTTTATAAAAAAAAATATAAAAATATTTTTTATAAAATATATATATAAAAATATTTTTTTATAAACAAAATATAAAAATATTTTTTATAAAAAAATATTTTTTATATAAAATTTCTTTTTTATAAAAAATTATTTTTTATAAAAAAAAAATTTTTGTTAAAATATTTTTTATTAAAATATTAAAAAAATTTAAAAAAACAAAAATTAAAAAAAAATTAATTTTTTCTCATTTTTATATATAAAATTTTTATTTCAATATTTTTTCTAATCTCCATTATTTTCTCTTCCTTCTTCTCTCTCTCCTTCCAGACCTGTTCCCAGCTAATCAAAGCCGGTCTCAAGCTATCCATCCAAAGTAAACGGAAATTATCCACCTGTGATTCGAGTTCCGGTTCCGAACAGCCAATGTCGAAATGTTCACGCCCCAACGATGAGTACGACGAGACCACCGATGATGATAGCGAACAGAAGAGTACGAGCACGAATAGCGGCAAGGGCTTGACGCCCGAAGACGAAGATAGACGTCGTCGTCGCCGTGAACGTAATAAAATCGCTGCCACCAAATGTCGCATGAAGAAACGTGAACGTACCCAAAATCTCATTAAAGAGGCGGAGCAGTTGGACACACAAAATGTCGATTTGAAAAGTCAGGTGCGTCAGTTGGAAACGGAACGTCGCAAGTTGTTGGATATGCTAAAGGCCCATGAACCGAATTGTATGCATCCGGGGGGTTTGAATTTGCCATCGAAATTGTTGCAGTCGCCGGCTTTTAAATATTTGGCGGATTTAAATTTGGAGGAGACCTCAAATGGCAGCAACACAACAACAAATGGCAACAACAACTCATCATTACAATCCACCACCCAGCCGCAACCGCAACGCACTGCTATCCCACCGATGTCGACTATCAAATTTTCACGCAGTAATGGTTTCAAGGCCGCCGCTGCTGTGGTCTCCGCCGCTCTTACCAACACCGTTTCAATTGTATCTCAGCTTCCCAGTTTAACGCCAAGTTCAAACATGCACCACCAGAATGTCGCAGCAGCAGTGCAACTGCCCAATGGCTATTGCAAACCCTCACCCACCACTCACCAGGAATTGGCCTATTTGAATTCACCCTCACAGGACAGCAATTCGTTGTGCATAGCCGCCCTGCAGACCCAGACACATCTCAGCAACGCCAGTACACCCACCGCCCACCACAATGCCCTCAACAGCTCAGCTTCCAGCCTAGTTGGCGGCCACTCGCTGGCCGATTACATTCCGAACTGTGACTCCGGTCTGGGCCTGTCGCTGGCCCACACACCCACCACCTGCCGGACACCGATCAGCAGCAATGGCGGCGACAGCAGTGCCCTGCTGGCCAGTGTGGCCTCGCCCATGTCCTGTGTCTCCACGCCCACCACAGCCACCGAATTCGTAAAGAACGAATTGGTCGACTCGCAGAGTCCCTATACGACAGCTCAGTCAGCCGAGAGATTTCTGTTCGAGAGTAATTGTGATAGCTTCGTGGACATTAAACATGCTGTAAATGTCCATCAGCCGATTAGCCACAACCATGGCGGACCCACTCTGTTGCAGAACACAAATGGGGGAAGCAACCTGCTGGATTTCACGAGCAGTTTGATGGGTGGTAATGGCAGCGGCAGCAGCATTGTACCCTTCCATGAGCAGATTTCCATTAAAAATGATTATCTGAATGATGCCGATTTGTTGGCCCATTTGACCGGTGATGCTGCGGAATTTGTTGATTTGGATACTGGGGTGGCAGCTGCGTTTATGGCCAATGGTGGTTGTTTGGCTTAGAATGGGGGGTTCTTCTAAAAAATTAAGAAGGTTTGCCTAATTATCGTATGGAAAAAAATGTTTTTTCTATTTTGTATTATTATTGTTTTTAAAAAGTTTTTTTATACAACAACAACAAGAACAACAATATTTTTTCTTTTTGTAATTTTGCTGGTCAAAAAAACAAACACAGATGGAAAAAATTCTAAAAAATTATGTAAAAATGAATGTGAAAAATGAAATTAAAAAAAATAATGGCTGCTAAGTAAATCCAGTGGAGAGAGATATTAAAAAAAGATCGGTTGGCATAGAGAACCGCAATAAGGCCTAAAATATTATTACTCACAAAATAGTAACTGGGAATTAATGGTTTTTTCTACACAAGGAAGTGGCTGCTAGTAACTACCTTCCAAAAAAAAAATTACAAAAAATGACAATCACACTCTCTCGGAAACCCAGCACCAAACACTTTTGATTTAGAAATTCCTCATGTTTAGAAATTAACTCCGCTCCATCTTCTTCGTTTTTTTAATTAACCCCAAACATGCAATTTGTGTCTTCCATTTTTTGATAATTGTCCAAAAAAAATTGTATTTATTTTTAGAATTTTTGTTTTTTGTTTAATTTGTTTTTTTCTTCTTCTTCTTCTTCTTTTATTGACCCATCAATTTTCAACGAACCCACCTTAAAAATTATACATAGTTTAGTTTCTGCGTATATGTAGGTAAGCATGTGTATGTGTTTCATTTTCCAAAAACAAATAATTTACTTCCGTTAAATTTTTATTAATTTTCTTTCTTCCCTTTCATCAGAGTGATAAATAGCTTTATGTAACATTGTTAAAAAAACGCTAAATAGGCATCACTGTTAAATTTTTGTTAAATTTCTCCATTTCTCTGTTAGTTTTTTTGTTTTTCTCATTTCAAATACATTATTCAAAAAACGCCAAATAGACATCACTTATTCTGCAATGGCAATTTTTCGTAATAAACAACAATTACAGTCGATGTCCATCCTTGCAATAGCGTTTTTTCATAAAAATGTTGACCTACATTTGAAATGATGAAAAAACGCCAAATTGGCACCACTGTTATTTTTTGCATTAATTTTCTAAACTTTTTCTTCACATTTTTTCATTTTTCTTACTTAACGCACATCATGCAATAAACGCCAAATTGACATCACCCATCCTGCGATCACAATTTTCCAATATATACATTCGGCCAACCCCTGCATTGGTTTTTTGTATTTTTTTATACAAATTTTTGCCTAAATTTGAAATCCTGAAAAAACGCCTAATTTACAACACTGTTAATATTTTTATTACATTTTTTCCTTTTTTCATTGAGTTTTTTTATTTTTCCTATCATAACTTCATAATTCACAAAAACGCCAAATTGTCTTCACTGATATCAATATTCTGTTTTTTTTCTTTCTTTTATTTTTCTCTTTATACAGTTAATTTTTGCCAAAATTTTCAAAAATTTCAAATCAAGAAAAAACGCCTAATTAACATCACTGTTCAAAATTGAATTAAATTTCTCCACTTTCCTTTAAGGTTTTTTATTTTTCTTATCACAACTTCATAATTCAAAAAACGCCAAATTGTCATCACTGATATCAAATTCCCGGTTTTTTTTCTTTCTTTTATATTTTTACTTTTCCCCCAGTTTATTAATTGTTTTTTAATTTAAATTAAAAATCGCAAAATTGTCATTACTGAAACTTTTTGATTTTTTCATTAAAAACGCTTAATTGGCATTACTAATATACAACTGTCAATTGCATTGAATTATCGAGATCTGCATTGTTTCATTGTCAATGGCTTTTTAATGAATTATAACGGCATCTCCACAATGCACTTTTCCCATTATCACTCTCTCTCTCTCTCTGAGTAACAATATCACATGCCAAAGTGCCGTATTATTTCCTTCCCTTTCTATCTGTCTCTGTGAAAAGTGGTAATCACTGTTGAATACCGTATCAATTTCTCCTCTTCTTTCTCTCTCTCTCGCTCTGTAACTTCTCTCAATTGAACCATTTTCTGTTATCTTATTGAAATGGATGATGATTACTCGTTGTTGTAAACAATGTATAATATGAGTAAATGTGTGTGTTTGCCTGTGCTGTGTTTGGTTTTGCATTGTTGTGTTTGTCATCACAAGGGGACTCGAATATTGGTTACTGTCATGCCAACCATGCAAGTAGGGATGCCATTAATTGAAATATAAAATAGCACAGTTTTATTTTGAAAGTAAAACATTTTTAGAGCCCAACTACCTCAATTTGTTTACAAAAAATAAATAATAAACAAAAATAAATAGAAACAAACAACAATAAAATAAACAAAAATTGTCTTTCAATGCATTCCATTAAAAAAGTTTTAATTTATTTGTGACAAAAAATTGCAACAAAAAATTGGAATATCAAATTTATTAAAAAATAATATGAAAATAAAAATAAATATTTGATTAAGCCTACAACAGTAATTATTATTTTTAGTTTATGTGTGTGCAAAAAATTAAACAACTAAAATTTAAGTTAACAACAAAAAAAAATCAAGAGATTAATTGTAAAGAAACAAACAAACAGAAAATTAACCCAACTTTTGGCTTTATCCTTTTTATGTTTTTTTTTTAAATTATTTTAAACAAATGATATTTCATTACTTAGTGATAAAAAAAAACGAAAACACAAATTATTATTAACAAACTAACAAAATGCCCATGAAAAAAAATCAACAACGGAAAACAAAATAAAATAATGCCTTAACTGTTGAAAAAATTATATTTAACAAAAATCTATTTTAAAAAAAAACAAAAACAAACCACTCATTAAAAACTACTAAATGTGCTCTTATTTTAAAACATAAAAATTATATATATAATAAAACAAAAAATAATACTTTTAGATATCTTAAACAAAAAAAAACAAAATGGACGATATTATCTTCATAACTACTTTTTTGCATTAGGTGTGTCTTTACATTTAAGAAAAACAAATTAATGCATAATATAAAATAAAAAAAAACAATTTTGATTAATTTATTAATTTTTTCTACTTAGTTTTCCGTTCAAAAAAATAAAACAAAGTGTCTTTAAAACTCAAAACGAAAAAATAATAATTGGGAACTCTACAAAACAGCCTTAATAAAAAAATATATTTATGAAAAATTGAACACAAGTGCTTTAAAATATTTTTGTTTTTTTTTTATTTTTTACAATAGTTTGTATAAAAATAATTATTAAGAGAACAAAAAACCTATAACAAATACAACAAACATAATGTGCTTTATATATAAAAACTAAAAAACAAAATTATTTAAAATATATATGTATAAGAAAAAAAACTACACTTATTTTTTTATTGCAGCAGTTTATAAGAATTTCATTATTTTTTTGCAAACAAATTTTATAACAAAAAAAAAATCTTTTTTTTTCTTTTGGAAAATAAAAATAAAAAATCATCAACAACAAAAAAACAATTTTGAAAATATGTAACTTATTTTGTAACTTCAAGTGTTAGGGATATCCTAAAATTGGGAAAATATGGAAAAAAGCTAATTTGAATTTAAACAAAATAAACCACAAAATATTGAAAAAATGGAGAAAAAAGAAGAAATGAACCCAAACATTTCGAAGGAATAAATAAGTACGGAATTTTATTTTCAAAAATAAATCTGAAATTATGTTATTAAAAAAATCGGGAAATTTAAAAAGAAAAATGGCACAAAAAAATTTTAATGTTTCAAAACAATCGAAAAAGAACCAAAAATCATAAAAAGGAACTTATCAGAAGAATATGTTATTTGAAATAGGGGGAAATGTTTTAAAAATGAAGAACTTCCTCAGATTTTTTTTCGGAAAAAAATTGTTTTGAAATGGAGGCCAATTTTTTTCTTACTTGCTTTTTTAAAAATTTAAAACAATTCAGATCACTAAAAGAATCGAATCAAATTGTCTCTTTATTATATTTTGGTAATTTTTTTATTCAGACCTGAGGAATCGAACATTTTTGTCATTGAAGTTGGGCGCCAAAAGAAAAAAACATTCAAAGTTAGAAAGAAACCCAAAGTCGAGTAAAATATTTTCAGCAAATTACTTTTTTTAAATTTGTGAACTGTCTGTGAATTGATGTTCAGTACTAGAACTTAATTAATTTATTTTTTTTTAATCATTTGTTTTCTAATAGTGATTCAATACGTTCTCCTAGCTTTTTAGGATTTTTTTTACATATTTTTTCAATGGCGCCCAACTGTTAAGTGATTATTTTTTACCTTATTAACTTAAAACAATCTTCTGCTCAAGTTAAAATCAATTTTTTTTAAATTAGAGAACTGTCTTCAAAACAAATGTTCAGTACTAGAGCAAAATTTCTTATTATTTTTTCTGAAAAAAAGTATTTTTCTATATTTTTTTGACACTTTCCAAAATTTTGGTTCGAATTTTTTAACTAAGATTTTTTTTTTAATTTTTTAAAGTTTCCGCTTCAAATTCTTCAACCAAATCACTCTCCATATTCTTTATGGATTTTTTGATGTATATTTTTCATTGGCGCCCAACGTTTTTAGTATTTTTTAATATTTTTCCAAAATTTCAGTAAAATTTTCATTTTAATTCATATTTTTTTTCAAACATTTGGTCAAAATTTCCCTCCCAAGTTTTTAAGGATTTTTTTCAAATATTTTTCATTGGCGCCCAACATAGTCCTTTGCTCTTTAATACTAGTAATATTCACTTAAAAATTTTTGTGGGTTTTTATTATTCTTGTTATTATCTTTTATTTGGTGCTCAACAGTTCTGCCATGGGATTTTAATCATTTTTATTGAACACTTGAAGTTACAAAATAACTATTTATTATCTAAATAACTAGCAATTAAAATCTAAACTATGACAAAAATAAATAAAATCAAAAACAAACAAAACATGCCTTCCTATTTGTCAAAGAATAGGTTTAACTTGCATAAAATTAAAAAAAAACAACAACAACAAAAAAACACACAATTGTAAAATATACTTACATATAAATGTCAAGCAGATAAACTATACAACTACTACACACACATACACAGATAAATTATATGCTAAAAATGTAATTAAAAAAAATCTACAAAACAAATCAAAAACAAATCAAATCAAAGCATCAAATTACCTCATTAATAAACAAATCCAAAAATGTAAAATTATATATAAAAAATTATCATGTTGACAAACTAAAAAATTACTTAAATGTAAACAGATGAAAAAAACCAGCTATACAATATACCTTATAATTGTTGTTAACTATAGAAAAAATACAAAAAAAAAACCAACACAAATCAAGCCAGTAAATGTTATTAAATATGATATGTATAAATTATTGAACAAAAAATATCAAATTCCTCTTAATCCCCCCCGAAATACGCCTAACTAAGACACAAAAAATCAAGAATTTAAAGATTTTTTACTTTTGAACAGTTTTTTTCCTGTAATGGCAACCCTAATTCATGTACATGTGATCATTTATCTCACAAGAATATTAGGCCGTTATCTTTGT
Source organism: Musca vetustissima (assembly GCF_032173495.1). Taxonomy (NCBI): domain Eukaryota; kingdom Metazoa; phylum Arthropoda; class Insecta; order Diptera; family Muscidae; genus Musca; species Musca vetustissima. The sequence goes on from NW_026882470.1 coordinate 250,750, forward strand.
CACAGAAATAATTCTATCTCTCTCTCCCTCTCGCTCTCTTACTGTAACTCCTATAGGCAAGGGAGTGTGATGTAAACAACGAGCACTGTCAACGAATTCTCTTGCAGTAACGCATAACAACGGACCGTTATTGCTCTCAATCACTTGATGGTTCTTTATATCTGTTACAGGGATGGGAGTTTAGTATTGCTATTAATTAAAATGCAAGTTAAAAAGGGATTTATATGAAATTTTATGTTCTGGACAAGAAAAAGGAATATTTTTGACAGCAAATTTTTAATTAAAATTGGTTTTTTCGAACATAAAAAAATTTAAATAAAAATTGGCAAAAAATTAAGAAAAAATTAAAAAAATACTAAAAATTCTAAATCTTTAAAAATTACTTTACAATTCACACTTCTCGTTTTTTCGAATTTTGAAAAAATTCCAATTTGTTAGTATTATGGACTTTCAATAATAAATTGTTTATCCATTTATCATTTGGCTAACCTTTTAATGTGTCGAATGATAAGGTTTCATTTAATCACTTTGGTTTTTTAATGGATTTTTTTGCAATATGCAATTTTTTTGTTAATTTTGCAGCTGTTATTGACTATGTATTAATCTATTTGCAATTAAGACTCAATTAATCAGTCTCCGCTTTGGCTTGCAATATTCTTTGTTTTTTTTTAGCGATTGCAATTCTAAACCAGTTTTCATAATCTTCTAAATTAAAGTAACAAAAACAAACAAAATATTATTCAAATGATGTTCAGTTAATTGTTGGGAGATTGAATTCTCATGTTCTTTTTTGTAGAAAAAAGGGGTAAACATTAATATAAAATAATGAAAATTTAAAAAATGCATAGATAACAAAGTAATCAGCATATATATATATTTTTAATTAATCTTTTTTTGCGGGTGATAATAAATTAATGGAATTTTAATTATAGACTAAAAGGTATCAATAACGAGAAAATATTTTTTTATGAGACGAAAAAAAAAATAATTAAATTAACAAATTTTGAAAATTAATAAAGAAAAAAATTTTGGAATATATATATATATTTTTTCAATTTATCGACAACAATTTTTGGAACGACAAAAATAAGAAAAATTTAATTAAAAAAATATCTACTAAGCAATTTTTTTAATCCTGTAGTCAAAAAATTTCTCATCGTCTTCTTGAAAAAACAAAAACTAAAAAATAACGAACTAATTTTCATTGAATTTATTGTCCAAAAATCTTAAATTGAGCAAAAACAATACAGTTTTCCTATAATTTTTTTTCTTTAATTTAAAATTTTCCAAAATAAATGTTTCCCTTTCAATATTTTTTTTCAAAAAATTATAAGAATAGTTTCCCAAAAAATTCCATTAATTTTATTATCAGCAAAAAAATGTTTGCTCATAGTTTTTCCATTAAAAGTTTTCATATTTTTCACTTTATAAAAAAAAGTCCAAAATAAATGTTTCCCTTTCAATATTTTTTTTCAAAAAAATTATAAAAATGTTTCCAGAAAAAATTCCATTAATGTTATTGTCAGCAAAAAATGTTTACTCATAATTTTTCCATTAAAAATGTTCATATTTGTCACTCCATTAAAAAACTCTAGTTAATAATTTTTATCAACTTTCTAATAATTTTTAATAATGAAAAAATGTTTATCACTAAACACTTTTTTCTTGGCGCTACAAATGTACCTGAATTTAAATAATAATATTTTTCTGCAAATAAGTTAACTTTTACCCCTTTTATCAGAAAACTCTTTCGATTTTTAATATTTAAGTAATTAAGCATATATCAATTTTAAATCCATCCTTTTAGTTTTTTCTAAAAAAAATTGATTTTTGTGTCTTAGTTAAGAAATTTTGTAATAAAAAACCCGCCTCCAACAACTCCTAAAAATTAAAAAGAAGAAAAACACAAAGGTTTCCCTAAAAAGATTTTGTATGCCGCAAACAAACTAGGGCATTAATCTTTTTAAGTATTATGATATTTTTGACAAGAGCAAAAATATTCTTTTAATATTTTTTTTTATTTTAAATTTTATTTTGTTTTTTATGATTTAATTATTTTTTTTAGAATTAATTTTTATTAAACTGTTGCGATATAATATAATTTTGTTTTTGTGTTAATTTTGTATTTTTTGTTGTCATTTTTGTTAAAATGTTCCCAGTTTGTTTTAGTTTTTTATTAAATAATTAAAAAAAATAATTTCCTATATTGCAAACAAGCACACTTAAAGCAGTTAATTATGGTTACCCCAAATACAGAGATATCCTAGTATAATAACGCACTCCTTCTCTGTCATACAAAAACAACAATAACAAAAGAATAAACGGTACTCAGTAGTTGTTACTGAGCAGAGAGAAGGAGAGCCAGATAAAAGAGCTTTCTTTTTAACTTCTCACCCAACCACCCACCCACAAACACACCTGTTCTCTTATAATTTGTAAACAAAACAAACAACACACACAGAGACCTTTAAGTCAAACGCATCATACACTCAAATATTAATGCTATGTTATGGATGGACATGCACGTATGCCAGAGTTGAACAGAATTAAATAAAGAGTAAATGTATGGGAGCGGAACTGAGAGAACATCAACAAAAACGACTGACGTAAAGAGAAAGAAAGAGAATACATGGTTAGCCATCACCGCTATCGTACTATTTTGTGCATTAGTGACGTATGCCCACATTCATGTTCTAACATATTGTTTACACATTGCAGTATCCAGTTTATGTAATAAATAATTCTAAAGGAAATTGCAATGTATAAATAATTTCTTTTATTAATAATTTTAGTTACTAACTGTACATTTATTTATTATGTTTTTTGTGTAATTATTTTTATTATTTTTTTTGTAATATTTTATTATCTATTTTATATATATATATTTTTAAATTTAAAACAAAATACACACTCTGTATGCTCTTTATTTAGATTTGTAAGCAATATATTTTGTAAAAAAAATCAAATCATCAATGAAAAAACAAACATAACAACAAACAAAAATTCTATAAATTAAAAATACATCAACAAAACAATTTATTAATAAAAAATAAAATTACAAACAAAAACAATCTCTTCTTCTTATTTATTTTCGTTTGGTTTACATTCTATGCTAAAATAAAAATTCTAAAAAATTAAAGCAAAAACCCAATTGATGTGTAGATTTATGTGTAAAAAAAATTGTTTCGAAAAAATTCAATACCAAAAAAACTCATTAAAATTTAGAACATGCCCTGACATGGCAACACATACTTAATCAGAGATACAAGTCGCCTTCGAAAAAATATATATACAAAATTTAAATAAAAAACAAAAAAATATTGAAACATCCATAAAACGTGTTTGCCACAAATGATGTATGAGCGTGCGTTTGGATTTAAAAAACACAAATTAATTATTAAATGTATGAAATAAATAAAAACAAAAAATATAAAAAATAAAACAAAAATTAACAATTATTAAAATCGAAAAAAAAATAATTGGTTTTATTTTTTGATGTAGTAGATCGGGGTGGTGGGAGTGTAGTGTTTTTAACACGTGCCAAAGAAACAAATTCAAAAAAGGGATTTTTTAAATTTCATTTGGGAATTTAAAAAAAAATACTAAATCGTCTAAGCATCCACTGAGACTTCAAACTTTATATCACATCGTTTGATTTTCCTCTGTATCGTTACGCGTTCAAGAATTACGAGGAATCAAAGAAAACTGTTATTTTCCGTTAACATGCCAACTCTGTCAAACAATATTTTGTACGGTCGCATAGTGTATGTTCTCAGCTATTAATATCCAATTGAATTATTTCTCTATCATTACGCATTCAAAAGTAATGAAGAATCTAAATTGCCGCTGATTTTCTGTAAGCTTGACAGCACTGGCGAATACTTGTCGTCAGCGCCATCTATTGGTTGGGTAGATACAAAAATCGATTATGCAAAACTTAAATCTCAATTGTTTTTTTCCTATAACTTTTGATCCACTGCAGATATTTAAATAAAATTGATGTCATATAAGAGGAGTTCTTCTTGCAATTTATTTTACAGTCCTTTGCGACTTGAAGCCTAAAAATAGCCTAAAACGTCATATTAGGTTAAAGACAGTAAGGGAAGAAATATACCTTACAAAATATCACTATATGTCACTGAAGTCAAGAAATCGGTATATATATTATATGTGCAAGAAATAGCGGTATAAATATTATAAAAAAATTGGGAAGATTTTTTTTACACTTATTCGTAATGATGCCTAAAAGTAGGCTAAAATTTAATTTTAGAAGGATCCTATCAGAGAAACAAATATTCCTTATCAAATTTCATTATAAGTTCCTGACTAACAAAAATCGGTATATATAATATATATCCAAGAAAAATCAGCATAGAAATTAAAATAATCTTTGCAAGAATATTTTTGAGAATTTTTGGAGTGGATGCCTAAAAGTATGCAATAACGTAAATTTATAAGGATATTATCAAATGCAAATATATTCCTTGTCAAATTTCACTATAAGTTACTGAAGAAACGAAATCGGTATATATAATGTAGATACAAGAAATATCGGCATAGAAATTAAAATTATTTTTGCCAGAATATTTTGAGCCTTTTTTGAGTTGATGCCTAAAAGTAGGCTTAACTTTAATTTTTGATCGATCGAAAAAATTATTCCTTATAAAATTTCACTGTAAGTCTCTGAACAAACCAAATCGGTATATATGATATATATCCAAGAAAAATCGACATAGAAATTAATTTATTTTTGCAACAGTATTTTTGAACCTTTTTTGGATTTGATGCCTAAAAGTAGGCAAAATGTAATTTCAGAAGGATCCTATCAGAGGAAAAATATTCCTCATCAAATTTTACTATAAGTTACTGAAGAAACGAAATCGGTATATATAATATATATCCACGAAATATCGGCATAAAAACATAAATTAATTCACGGATTTTTTGTTGGAGTTCATTTTTTGTCTTTTCGATATGAAGCCTAAAAGTAACCTAAAATGTCGTGATACGATTATGTTATTAAAGGAAATAATATTCCTTATTAAATTTTAGTATAGGTCACCTAACAAAAGAAATCGGTATATATAATATATATCCAAGATATATCGTCACAAAAAGTGATATATATTTACCAATATTTGGTGGCATTTATTTCCTACCTTTTTTCCCATCTGACACCTGAAAGTGACTTTAAAAGTCGTGATACGAATTTGACATCAAAGGAAATAATATTCCCTATTAAATTTTAGCATAGGTCACCGAACAAAAGATATCGGTATATATAATATATATCCATGAAATATCGACATAACAATTGATCATTATTTATTGATAATTTTTGGGCATTTATTTTCTAGCTTTTTCCATTTTATACCTGAAAGTGACCTAAAACGTCACGATATGAGGGTGACCGCAAGGAATAAAATATTCCCTATCAAATTCGACTATAGGTCACCGAACAAAAGAAATCATTAAACAGCATATATATCGAGGAATTATCATCATAAACAGTGAACATTATTGACTGATTTTTTACTTGCATTTATTTCGTACTATTTTCAATATGATGCCTAAAAGTAGGCTAAAATTTCATTTTAGAAGGATATTATTAAAGTAAAATGTATTCTATATCAAATTTCACTATAAGTCACAGAGCAAATGAAATCGGTGTATATAGATATAGATCGAGTAAATATCAGAACAAAAAGGAAAATTATTCACGATTTTTTTTCCTGCGATTTTTTCGTACAGTTTTCGATATGATGCCTACAAGTAGGCTAAATATTAATTTTAGAAGGATGTTTACAAAGCAAAAAATATTCCTTATCAAATTTCACTATAAGTCACTAAACAAATATAATCGGTATATATAACATATATCAAAGAAATATCAGTATAAATTATAAAAATTATTCTCCTCCTTTTTGCAATAATTTATGTCGAATTCTTCTGCAATGTTGCCTAAAAGTAGGCTAAAAAATAATTTTAGAAGGATGTTTTCAAAGGAAAAAATGTTCCTAATCAAATTTCACTATAAGTTGCTGAACAGAGGATACCCGTATATACAATATAGATCTAGGGAAATCCTCTTCAAATAGGAGTATTTCAGCTGATTTCTATATTGAAAAGGGAACGAATCTTAACATAGGGGTATGGTTTCAATATCGAAAAAAATCTGTTAGTATGAAAAAAGTATTGAATTCGGGGGGATAAAATAAAAATGTATTAAATGTATATTATGAAGGTTAATGTTATATAATTTTAGTTTACCTTGCATCCGCTCAAATTCCTCTACTCGAAATTGATAAAAATCAGAAAATTGACAACCAAAAATTTCACTTTCATTTTGACTATATTCCATTTGTATCATTTCAAAAAAACCTTGGATATTAACTGCTGCAATACACATTAATACCCTAGCAGAGCCAAGCTTAATCATTTCCACCTACATCTTCTCCACCACTTCCCACACACCTCTCTCGTGCTGTGACAAAAATTTCAAGGTCAATGTTGTTCCGCTTATTTAACAATACTTTCCCCTTTGCCAGCACACTCTCACAACGGGTGGTAGGGGGTGGAATAAATGCATTTTATTCCCCAAAAAATACAACAAATTCAACTGAAAATAAATAGCACACGCAAATTGCTGCGACATTTGTCAAAAAAAAAGTATTTTTTAATTGTTTCAATTGTGCCATTATTTACACTTAGTTTAGTCGTATAATTGCGTTTACCTAAATTAACTCAAATTGTACCGAAAATAAAAATTGGAGATAATTAAAATAAGGAAATGATAGACTATCAGCAAACACAATAACAACAAACAAAAAATGCAAAAAATAAAACAAAATACCTTTGAACTTGAAAAAAAAATTAATGGATAATTAAGTTCTTGGGGATAAGGTTTGGAGGAAGAGGGGAAGAAAAACAAAATTAAAGGGAAAAACAAATTACCGATTTATGAGAAATTTAAGCTGAAATTTATTAAAATCTTGAAATATTCTTCCCAAAAAATAGGCGATAGAAATGCTGAAAAATTGTTACATCCCTTTTAGATTCGATGCCTAAAAGTAGGCTAAATCATGCCATTTTGAAGGATGCCATCAAGGCAGAAAATGTTCCTTATTAAATTTCAATATAAGTCACTGAACATAAAAATCGGTAAATATATTATATATATCCAAGAAATATCGGTACAAAAACAAAAAAATATTTTTATTGTGTTTTCCATGAATATATTTCGTACCTTTTTCCATTCGATGCCTGAAAGTAGGCTAAAATTTTATTTTAGGCATATGTTATCAAAAGAAAAAAATTTTCCTTATCAAATTTCAATATAACCTACTGAACAAAAGAAATCGGTATATATACTATATATCCAAGAAATATCGGTTTAAAAACAGAAAAGTATTCATTAATTTTTGTTGGAATTTATTTCCAGCACTTTTCGATTCGATGCCTGAAACTAGGCTCGAATATTATTTTAGAAAAACATTATCAAAGGAAAAATTATTCTTCATCAAATTTCACTATAAGCTAGTGAACAATAGAAATCGGTATATATAATATATATCCAAGAAATATCGGCTTAAAAAGTGAAAATTCTTTACTAATTAGTGTTGGAATTTAATTCAAACTATTTTCGATATGACGCCTAAAAGTAGGCTATAAATTTATTTTAGAGGAAAGATACTAAAGGAAAATATATTCCTTATCAAATTTTACTATAAGTCACTGAACATTCGGAATCGGTTTATATAATATCTATCAAAGAAATATCGGTACCAAAACAAAAAATATTTTATTGTTTTTTCCATGATTAGATTTCATACTTTTTTCGATTCGATGCCTAAAAGTAGGCTAAACAAACATTTTAGAAAGATTTCTTCAAAGGCAAAAATATTCCTTGTCAAATTTCACTATACACTAGCTTATATATACTGAAATCGGTATATATAATATATATCCAAGAAATATCGGGTTAACATGTGATAATTAATTACTAAAATTTTGTTTGAATTTATTTCAAACTATTTTCGATATGACGCCTAAAAGTAGGCTATAATTTCATTTTAGAGGAAAGATACTAAAGAAAAATATATTCCTTATCAAATTTTACTATAAGTCACTGAACATTAGGAATCGGTATACATAATATATATCAAAGAAATATCGGGTTGGAAAAGAAAACTATTATTTTACTTACTTTATTTCTTATCTTTTTTCAATTAGATGCCTAAAAGTAGGCTAAAATTTTATTTTAAGAAAATCTTATTAAAGGAAAAAATATTCATTGTCAAATTTCACTATAAGCTAGTGAACAACAGAAATCGGTATATATATAATATATATCCAAGAAATATCGGGTTAAAATGTGATAATTATTTACTAAAATTTTGTTTGAATTTATTTCAAACTGTTTTCGATATGACACCTGAAAGTAGGCTATAATTTCAATTTAGAGGCATGATAGTAAAGAGAAATTTATTCCTTACCAAATTTTACTATAGGTCACTGAACAAAGAAAATCGGTATATATAATATTTATCCAAGATATACCGACTTAAAAAGTGAAAATTATTTATTGATTTTTGATGGAATTCATTTAAAACTTCTTTCGATATGAAGCCTAAAAGTAGGCTAAAATGTCTTTTTAGAGGAATGATAGCAAGGAGAAATATATTCCTTATCAAATTTTAGCATAAGTCACTGAACAAAAGAAATCGGTATATATAATATATATCTAAGAAATATCGACAATAAAAATTATAATTGTTTATTTAGGCTATAATTGCATCTTAGCGGAAAAATATTAAAGGAAAATATATTCCTTGTCAAATTTTACTATAGGTCACTGAACAAAATAAATCGATATATAAAATATATACCTAAGAAATAACGGCACAAAACAGGAAATTTATTTTCAAATTCGTTCATATATTTTTTCGTACCTTTTTCGATTCGGTGCCTAAAAAGAACTTAAAACGTTATTTTATAGGAATGCTATCAAAGAAAAAAGTATTATTTACCAGATTCAGCATAAGCCACCGAACAAACGAAATCGGTATATATATATATATCAGGGAAATGTAGCCGTCAAAGCAGCCGTCAAAAAGTTACTGGTCTAAAAATGGCTTATTTGATTGATTTTAATTTTTGAAAAAGTACTTGAAATTTTAAGTTGTTTCAAAGGAATACTCCCAAAAATCCGACTATTTGAAATGCCTCAGAATCCAATTATATACATAAAACATTGAATGATTACCACTGACCTGACCAGAAGATCATTATGAAATCCATAATGAATTTGATTCTCATATATTCTAAAAAAAACCCATTCTTTTACACAAAATGACAATCTCTCCTCTTCCTCCACTCCATTTCCATGACTGGGACAATATAAAAAATAGCAAAAATTCACTTAATAACAAAATCAACAAATAAAAAAATTATTATTATTGTTTTATGATCATCATCATCGTAATGACGATGATGATGAGGATGATTGTTATGAATGTCATTGTCGTTTATTTGTTGCTTCTGCTGTTTTTTTGTTGTTATTGTTGCAATGGTTGATCTATGAAAAGAATCTCATTAAATTTTATGGTAGAGGAAATACTCTTCTAATATTATTTTTTTGTTATTGTTGTTATTTTATTTATTTTTCTAAGGCGATTGTTTCGTTGTATATTTTGAAAAGTCATACAAGCTACAGAGAATGATGGCAACATTTAGAGTTACCGGATGTTGGGGGTATTTTTCATTAAAAAAATGGACGGAATTTGTTAGTTTAAAACAAAAATATTGTAAATTACTTTATAATTTTGAGAATCTTATTTACATTAATAAAAAATCTGTTCAAATTGGAAAATATTTAAAAATATATAATTTGGTGGAAATTTTTTTACTTTTTTAAGTTGATGTGAATTTTACCTACTAGGTTTTACATTAGATAAATGCTTCCAATGGAAAAAATATTCTACATTGAATTTCACTATAGGTCACCGAACACAAGAAAGCGGACCATATAACAATTTGGACCTCAAAAATCGGTATAAATATGACGAAGGTTTTATGGGGTGTTATTTTTGACATTTTTTCAATCGAGGCCAAATTTTCCTATTAGGCTTGCATTTAGAGTTTTGTTGGCAATAGAAAAAATATTCTACATCAAATTTCACTAGAGGTCACCGAACACAAGAAGTCGGTATATATAACAAATATACTCTAAAAATCGATATATATATTTGTCTAACGTCATTTGAGGCGTTATTTTGTACCATTTGTCCATTCGATGCCAATTAGACCTGCTAGGTTTTCGCTAGAGACTTGACCCCAATTAAAAAAGTTATTCTAAACAAAATTTCACTAGAGGTCACCGAACAAAAGAAGTTGGTATATATAACATATGAACTCTAAAACTATTTCCCAATTTGATGCCAATTTGACCTACTAGGCTTTTCGTTAGAGACTTGGCCCCAATAGAAAAATTATTCTACATCAAATTTCATAATAAGTCACCGAACACAAGAAGTTGGTATATATAACAAATATACTCTAAAAATCGGTATATATTTGTCAAACGACGTTTGACGTGTTATTTTGAAAAAAAAATTAATTCGATGCCAATTGGGCATATTAGGTTTTTTTTTCGAGGTTTGGTATCAATGGAAGAAATATTCTCCATCGAATTCCACTATAGGTCATCGAACACAAGAAAGTCAGTATATATATCATATATACTCTAAAAATCGGTATATATTCGGCTAACGTCTTTTGAGGTGTTATTTTATGATATTCTCTAATTCGTTGTCAATTGGACCTATTATGCATCACTTTAGAGGCTTGATTCCAATAAAAGAAATATTCCACATTAAATTTAATAATAGGTCACCGAATACCAGAAGTCGGTAAATGTTGTGCTAGTCATTAAAAATTCGGAAATATTCAAATTATAATTATGTTTATGGGGGTATTTCTCAATGATTCGTAAATAATTGACCAATTACACCCCACTGTAGAGTATTGACCCCAATGGAAAATATATTCTACATCAAATTTCACTATAAGTCACCGAACAGAAAAATTCCGTAAATAGTTATGCAAGACCTTTAAAATTAGTTACATACAAAAAGAAATGCTTTTATGGGGTTATTTAGCAGTGGTTCGAAAACAATGCTATTTTGACCCATTAGACTTCATTGTAGAGACTTTGTGTCAATGGAAAAAATATTCTACATCAAATTTCATTATAAGCTACCGAACACAAGAAATCGGTAAATATAATACAAGTCTCTAGAAATGGTTATAAAATCGAATGTAGAAAATTATTAATAATTTAATGGGTTTATATCGCAATGATTTGAAATAAATGCTATTTTAAGCTATTAGACCTCACTGTAGATCCTTGGTGTCAATGGAAAAAATATTCTTTACAAAATTTTAATGTAAGTCTCCGAACAGGAGAAATCGGTATATATACTATATATCATTTAAAAACTCAGAACAAAATTAAGAATATGAAAAAAATATAATTAAAATGAAAAACATTGGTTTAAAATGTATATTTTCCAAATCGATCCTATTAGACCCCTAAAACGTAATTTTTAGGCAGTGGATCTAATGGAGAAAATATTCTACACTAAATTAATTTAATAATAAATCTCTGACCAAAAGAAGTTTATAAATATAATATATATCAGTAAAACATCGGCACTAAGTGAGGTCATGTAGAAAAAAATACCTATTTGTTAAAGTAAATTAATTTCTGGTATATCCCAACTAGGATCTATTTGACCCGCTTGTCGTCATTTTAGAGGCTTATTTCTAATGGAAAAAATATTCTACATCGAATTTCACTATAAGTCTGGGAATACAAGAAGTCGGTATATATAATATTTTATCGTTAAAAATCGGGAATATGAAAATACATATTTTAATTGGTTTATTTTTTATATATTTCCATATGGGACCAATTACACCCCTAAGACTTGACATTAGCCAAATTGTGCTAATGAAAAATATATTCTACATCAAATTTCACTATAAGTATTATACCAAAAAAAGTTTGTATATATAATATATAACATTTAAAAATCGCCACAAAGTTAGGTTATGTAGACAAAAAATACCAATTTGTTGAAGTAGATAAATTTTTGGTTAATCCAAATTGGGGCCAATTTGACCCATTTGTCGTGGTTTTAGAGGTTTCTTTCCAATGAAAAAAATATTCTACATCGAATTTCACTATAAGTCTGGGAATACAAGAAGTCGGTATATATAATATTTACAGTTGAAAAATCTAAATAAAAATAACAATATAAAAAGTATATTTTAAATGGATTTTTTTTTTTAAATTTCCATATGGGACAATTTAGACCCCTAAAACTTGATTTTAGGTTGATTATGCTAATGAAAAATATATTCTACATCAAATTTCACTATAAGTGTCTGACCAAAAGAAGTTTGAAAATATAATATATATCAGTAAAATATTGGCACAAAGTTAGGTTATGTAGAGACAAAGAACACCTATTTGTTGAAGTAAATAAATTTGTGGTTTATCCTAATTGGGGCCAATTTGACCCATTACTCTTCATTTTGCAGGTTTGCTTCCAATGGAAAAAATATTCTACATCAAATTTTACTAGGGGTCAGCGACCAGAAAAAATCTGTAGATATAATATATACACTGGAAAATAAAGGAAAAATTGGGTATAAAAACCATAAAAAAAACTTTTTGAGTTTTTTGTTGTTTTCTCCCATTTTTTGGTCGTTTTGTATGGCAACTCTGCCCCCAAAACAATGTCGAGTCACATCGACTGCCCGAGTCACAATGCGACACAACTACTGCCGCCGCTACTGTGCTGATTATATGTGCCCCACCACTTTTAATAATGGTTTGATGATTTTTAATGAGTGTCATTCCACATGACCTTGACTACTTTCGGCTATTTTTTGTTGTCGTTGTTGTTGTTTTTGGTTTGTTCATTCTTTTTTTGTTTTCCATTGCTACAGTAAAAGAACAACAAAAAAATTGTTGTTCCATGGGGGGTTTGGGATTCGGAGAGGGCGTTCAAAGAGGGGGTTCTCTATGATTCCAAATCATGTTGGAACCATTTTTTTTTTTTGGTTGTTTCTATACTGTAGTGGGTGGGGGATAATGGGAAAGTCACACAATTTCGGGTTAGAGAATGAGAGGAAGAAAAAACAAAAATTAATTACGACAATTTGTCTTGAGTTTGCTTACTATTTTTCCGGCTGCCTTTAATAATTTGATGACTGTAAGTGTGTGTATGTGTCAAGATCTGGACATATGGCTGGAAATCAACTTAATTTTTTAATAATTGGGGAAGGGGGTCTTATAATAGAATAAGGAAATTAAAATCCACAAACAAAAAATTTTCAAATTCACGACGCAAATAGAAGTCAAAAATTTTGTTTTGTGTTTTTTCTTTTTTTTTTTTTTGAAAATAAATACTCCAAAAAAAATAATACATTAAATCTAATGCTAATTATGTGCATGCAATAAATTATCCAAACCAACAAAATGCTGTTGTGTCTGTCTGGTTTGTCAGTTTTAATTTACTACAGACCTACCACCTAACCCCCCCCCTTCTCAAGTCGATAATTCCTCCATTGTCTATCACTCGAATATTGTTGTGATTTCGGTGTGTGTTGTTTGGGGCCAATACAGAAGCATTCCGCATGAAGGTCGAGGGGATAAACATCTGTTTTAGAAATCATCAAAAAACGAAATTACCAAAAAAACAAAAAAAATACTAAAACGCAACACAATACATACCAAACACACGCACATACATGCACACACAGTCGAATACATTTTTTTGGGGAATTTAAATTAGGTTTGAGTTTGATTCATTCTTTGGTTTTGAAACAATTAAAAAATATCGACAATAAAGCGCATATTTTTTTGGAATGTAGCTGTGTGGCAGAGCGAGGTTTATAACCTACAATTTAATACTGGATAGTAGTTATTATTAACTTAAAAATTTTATGGGGCTAATCCTTTAATTCCGGTTCCTCTATGAGTTGCTGTTTTAAATTACAAGACCCTGTAATTTAATAGGCCTTGTAATTCGAATATTTGAAAACCTTTCAAATTTATGGCCACTTGGCGTAACCTTTGATCTTCGAAATAAGACGCAGTTTTAATACAGGCTCCTAACTCTCTTAAATAATCCAGTCAACAATTCTAATTACCAAAAAATCTGAGAATTAAAACAATCTATTAGAAAAAAATTTAAATTAAAACCGAAATAATGATTAATGGCTAAATCATCCCCCAAAATGTATTCAAATAAAAAACAACAACAAAAACACGAAAGAACATGCCAAAAATAAAAACCCCATTGTCTTTTTGGTAGCCGAACTGGGTTTGGGGGCGCTTTATAAATAAGCACGTAATTTGTTGCAATACTAATTAGTTATTTATATTGTAGTTATATTCAGAATACATAAACAATTTTTTGAGTTTGAGATTCGTGTAAATATGCGCCAAAGCCAAAAAAACACGAATATTACCAAAAATATCATAGCAAAAACAAAACGTATTATTTGAAATTATAACATATAATAATAGAACGTAATTATATTCGTAGTTTAATATGCTATTTTGGGGAATAAATCTATTGATAAAAAAAAACAGAATTTTGTTTATGCATTTTTAATTGTTTTTGATTTATAAAATATATAAACAAAAATATCCAAAAATAAAAAATAATGGTAAATAAAAATTAATAATTTAAAAGTGGTGCTTTTTCAAATCGATGCAAAAATTCATATAAGGTTATATTATAGAGGATTGGTTGCAATGGAAAAAATATTCTACAACAAATTTCATTATGAGTCACCGAACACAAAAAATCGGTATATATAATTAAAATCAGTCAAAATATCGTTATAAATCGGGGTATATAGAAATATACATATTTTTGAGAGGTTATTTTGAATTGGAGCCAATATGAACCACTAAACTTAACTTTAGGTGATTTCTTCCAAGGGAAAAAATATTCTACACAAAATTTCACTATAAGTCACGGAACAAATAAAATCGGTATATATAATTCAAGTCTTTAAAAAAATCGATATAATATCAATATTATCGATCTATACAATAATTACAAGTATTTTGGGAGGTTACTTGAAATCAATGCTAGTTTCATCCACTAGACTTCACTGTAGACATTGGGTTGTAATGGAAAAAATGTTCTGCATAAAATTTCACTATGGGTCACCGAATACAAGAAGTCTGAAAATATTATATATGCCACTGAAAAATCGTTTTAATATCGGAATATATAAAAATATACGTTAAATGGGGACTTATTCCTTAATTATTCCAAGACAGTGTTAATTTGATCGGCTAGATTTCACTTTGGGAAGTTGGTTCCAATGGAAAAAAACATTCTCCATTAAATTTCACTATAGGTCACCGAACATAAAAAATCTGTAAATGGTATATATATCATTCAAATATTTCGTTAATATAGAAATACATACCTATTTTGATGTTATTTCGTATTGCTTCGGAATAATAGATTTTTGATCATTATACATCATTTCCGAAACTTGCTTCCAAGGAAAAAAATATTCTGCATAAAATTTCACAACAGGTCACCGAACACAAGAAATCTGTAAATATTATATATGTCATTCGAAGCTCGTTATAATTTCGCTCTAAAATGGCATAGAACTTATAAATATACTTATACTGAGGGATTTTTTGTAGTACTTCTATGCGGGTACTATTTTCACCCATAAAGATTTCACATTAGCATCTTGATTCCAATGGAAAAAATATTCCTCATAAAAATTCACTATAAGTCACCGAACACAAAAAATCTGTAAATGGTATATATATCATTCAAATATCGTTACAATTTCGATAATATGTAAATACATACTTTTTTGGTGTTTATTTTGTATTGCTTCGGAATAAATAGCTTTTGGGCCATTAGACATCACTTCCGAAACTTGCGTCCAAGGGACAAAACATTCTCCATAACATTCCACTATAGGTCGCCGAACACAAGAAATCTGTAAATATTATATATGCCATTCAAAAATCGTTATAATTTGAGAAATATAGAAATACTCTTATATTGTGAGGTTATTTTGTAGTTTTTTCAAGCCGGCGCTATTTTGACCCATTATCCCTTATTTTAGCAGCTTGGTTCCAATGGACAAAATATTATCCATAAAATTTCACAATAGATTACCCACCACAAAAAAAACTGTAAATATTATATATATCATTCAAAACTAATTATAATATCGGAAATATAAAATATTCTTATATTGAGGGGTTAGAATATAAAGATTAGCTTACAATGAGGGGTTATTTTGTGAAATTTATAAGCCATCGAACACGAAAAATCACTAAATATAATGCAGATCCTTTTAAAAACGACATAAAATCTGAAATATATAAATTCACATTTGATAGCACTTTATTAGCTTGATTCCAATGGACAAAATATTCTCCATAAAATTTCAGTATTGGTCACCGAACACAAGAAATCTCTAAAAAGTATGAATGACATTAATAAATCGTTCCAATCGTTATAGCAATATAAAAATACATTTGTTATTTATTACCTTTTTCAAGCCAACGACATTTTGTGCCATTTAACCTCACTTTTGGGCTTAGGTTCTAATGGACAAAATATTCTTCATTCAATTTCACATAGGTCACCGAACACAAGAAATCTGCTAATATTATAATTGACGTTTAAAAATTGGTTGCAACTTCCGTATTATAAAATGCACGTATTTTCCTGCAATTATTCCAAACCGATGCTATTTTGACCCACTAAATATCATTGAGGCAACTCAATTCCAAAGAACAAAATATTCTACATCATGTTTCAGTATAAGTCCCCAGCCAAAATATGTCTGTAGATATTATGCATGTCCTGAAAATTGCTTTTGCAAATTTGGGCAAATATAGATATGTCTGCCTTTGAGTGTTTATTTCGCTTTCTTTTTAAAACGATACTTATTTTTCCCCATTAGTCAACCCTTTAGATATTTGGTCCCAATGAAAAAAAAATATTCTACATAAGATTTCACTATGAGTCTCCGAATCGGGTAATTTTTCTGCTACTATCTGTTACACGTGCAACTTTTGTAAAAAACTCTGCTGAGTTTTAAAAGTGACAAGGAGAAGAATTTCGAAAGAAAATCGAAAAGAGCAGCATCAGAGATGCTTAAAAAAGTTGTATGTGTAAACGCCGGATTAATGTCAACAGGAAATATTCTGGCAGCAGTAGAGAAATATGGCGAATATGCTTTATTTATAATTTTCTTATTTAATTTTCATTTTATTCACATCTAACTTAATTGTAATTTTACATACTATTTAAATACTAATTATTACAACTGAGAAAAATCATATTATGTTTTGGTCCCGAAATCTTCTTTCATTTATAAAAAATACTATCTTATTAGGGTCCGAAATTGTCCTGGGAAATTATCATTTTTTTATTTTCATTGTCACCCAATCTTATTAGTGATTGTTTTTTATCAGAGTGCCTTGAATCTTCGCAATTGAGATTCATTTTTATTAGGAACCCCGAATTGTCTGAAAATTGCGTTAAATTTGTTGACATAATTATGAAACAAATTTCCCATTAATTTAAATTTTGAACGACACTCCTTTGAAATGTTTACTTTCAAAATAGTGTTGCCAACTTTTTGATTAAGAAAAGAGATAAACAATTTTGAAAAGGAGGTCATGATGACTAAACTGGTTCAATGGCTCCGTCCTACTCTAAGGGTATCCAAAATCACAAATAAATGTTACTATCATTGGTCCTTCGGATTTGCCCAAGATTCGGATTTGGAATTTAATAAAAATAGTGTCCTAAAAAGTCATATACATTAGAACATTTTACCAGGTTAACCTACTTTATAAGGATTTATTTGACATATATGCAACGGAATTGACAATTAAAACCCACTGGTTTAACGAAATCCAATACAGTGTAAACGTACTATAAGATATTTATGGAGAAGCCACGAAATTCGTATTTTTTTTAAATTTAAAAAATCATCAACCACTTTTTTTGCAATATTCTCACACAAAGACATTAATATTCTGTCCTTGCCTTGGTAACTCTGCATGTAATAATCCGTAATTCATCGCTTATCGTCATATATTTGGCACCTACTATGAATACCCCAAAAAGAAAAAAAAACGAACACAAAAAACAACATATCATCCATATCATGGGGGACACATCAAAAACAAACGCGCCTTCGTAGCGCTTTGTGTCACGACCCCAAATGCCGCTTTTATTTATATTTTTAATGTAATTAATAAAATTATTAAGTGATTTTGTTTTGTGGTTTCAGCGGGAGTGAGTGCGTACTTCATGAATATTATTATGTGGTGGTGGGGAATATAAATTTTTAGCGTCGCCTTTGCGGCCGAACAAAAAAAAATGACACATTCGCATTTCTTGTGAAAGGTATTAATAACAGAATTGCAGTAAACCATGACCCAAAAAACACAGCTGAGAATTGTATAAGTAAATAAACAACAACGAGAAGAAGGAAGAGAGAAGAGCAAGAAGGCGAACCTAAAAAATGTCATATGTGGGGCAAGAAGTCCTCTAAGTCATTTTTTTGACAATCCGATTAGTTATAATCATAATCGCGTGTTTATTTTCATTTGTTTGTTTTTTATTTTCAGCCCAGCCATCGATTTGGGGGAAGGAGATCTCAGTTGGCGGCCTGTCTCGGCCTGGCAAAACACAAAAAATTAACAGCCAATAAATTTGTTAAGTTGTTGTTAATTAAATTTTAGCAATGAAAAACAAAAAAACATTTTTGCCAAGACCATATCGCCATCTAAATGACCTTAAATGTGTTTTGCAATAGTAGAAAGGTGTGAGGACCACTGGACTTAATGTATTCATGAAAAACAAATCCAAACAAAAATGCTGGAAGCCAAAAACAACATCGTCGTCACCTCCTGTTGTCGTGTGATACACTTGATGTGATAAATCACCATTCGAGACTAATTACAAAACAAATTAGGTCCACCATTGCCACCGCCGCCGCCACCTATATTGGACACCGTGAACAAAAATCGATGAATACTCACGAAATTGTATGCCACTACTACGCCTCCATACATCATTTCTATTACCTACTCGTGCTGCAAGTGTAGAAAAATATATTTTTTTATTTCATTCTGATTTGCCAATATAGCCCAAAGTTAAAAAGCCATCATTCTTTTTGTACGCTTTTTAGATATCTGGGGCTACCAATTTTGAAATGAATAATGAATACAGTGGAGGATAAATGTTTGGAAGCAAGGCATGGAATGCAAATAGAGATATGGATGATGATTTAGCTAGAGAGAAAGCAATTTCCGATCAATATGCTAAGGAACGCGCTATAGCAAACCATGAAGGAGTCATCATCGAAATCCTTTTAATGAAAACTTCAAAAGAGTTGAAAAGAGAAAATCATTTCTTAGGATCACAGTTGATTAAATTACGGCACAGGACCCCACAAAGTTGGATGGGTCTTGAAAACAGCGGAGGATACCAAAGTTAGCCTTAAAAGAAGATCGAAGTCATCACAGTTGATTATAAAAAAATTAAAAAATACTTGGAAAGAGAAAATCGTTTCTGAGGATCACAGTTGATTAAATTTACGCACTCATTAAAAAAGTTAAAGAGGTCTGGGAGATAGCGGATGATACCAAAGTTAGTCTTGAAGGATTATAATGAAAACTTCAAAAGAATTGGAATGAAAAAATCGTTTCTTAGGATCACAGTTGATTAAATTAACCGCACAGGATCCCACTAAGTTTATGTGGTCTTGAAGACAGTGGAAGATACCAAAGTTAGCCTTGAAGGAAGACTGCAGTCATCACAGATGATTATAAAGAAAACTTCAAAAGAATTGGAAAGAGAAAATCGTTTCTAAAGACCACAGTTAATAAAATTAGCCGCACAAGACACCGCAAGCCTTGAAGAAAGATTGCAGTCATCAAAGTTGATTGCAAAGAAAATTTCAAAAAAATGGAAATGGAAAATCATTTTGCACCAAAGTTGATTAAATAAGCCACACAAGACCCCACAAAGTTTAGAGGGTCTTGAGGAAAGCGGAAGATAGCAAAGTTAGCCTTAACAATGAAATAATATTCTAAAGAAAGAAACGCCATGATCTAGAGAAACATGTAAACGAACTTGCGTCCGAACAACTCACAAAAAATTCCTAATCGCTGAAAGATGTTCCAGCTGAGCTTGGATTTCCTGAAAGGTAAAGAGGAGTAGATACAAGCAGTTGAATTTTGTGCCTTTAAGCACTTCACAAAGATATCCGTATATAATGCCCTTAAATTGCACCATTATCCTTAAATATTTCTACAGTCCTACCCAATTATACTAGTGCATTACATTGTCTCACTCCCTCCTAAAATCTTTTGTATCTCCTGCTACCTCCTTCAAACTTTTAGCATCCACTGTGCTACCGTATTTTCCATGTGGCACATGATGTCACTTCTAATATTCATTAGCCTGCCTGCACTACTGGTCATTGTTGGTGGGTCTCTCCACAACGATGTTTGGCATGCGCCATTCTATTTCAACTGAAACTGGAAACACTTGGCTTAACACTTAAAACAGACTCTTGAAAGATCATGTGATTCCGAAAAAAATACTACAAAATACACCAAAGACAAGAAAACCACACAATGATCAACCAGTAGCCATTTGCAAAATGAAGCAGAACGAAAACAAATGGACGCGCCGACGACGACGGTCATCGATCGCTACCACTTGTATGGATAATACTTTGTTTATATGGACATACAATCAATGTTTTATTGCTTTCTAAGATTTGCAGCCAAACATATTGGCTTCTTAGTAGATGTGTATGAAGACCGCTAAAGTTTGATTTTCAATTTCAGCGGCACTGGCAGCAGCAGCCACAGTCGCCACATGTTCGCCATACAACGAATTAAGCCATATATTTTTTTGAAGGGGGCTAGTGGATGGTTATATGATACCATCATGAAGCTGGAGGAGGATTGTCGAGAAAAGGGGTTCCTCCTTGGTGTTTGCTTTATTGGTCACACACAAATGATGTTTTGTTTGGAGTTTATTTTTTTATTTGGTGTTGATTTTTGTACGCTTTATTTCACTTGAATTGTCAATAATTCTGAAAATAATCGTGATCTTGTCGTTTGACAAAATAACAGAAATGACAAAAACAACAACAGCACACTAATAACAACTCATGTGACAGCAATGCTTTGCAGCCACAAAACTAAGGATTAATAATGTCAGACATAAAAGCAACAACAACCTAATGAACACCAATTGTTTGCAATGTTAAATGACGAAACCAGGCAAAGATCGACAGACCACAAACTTCTTTAAAGAAAAAATCAGAAACAACCCTGAACTCCTAAAGTTAAGACATTTGATACTTGTTAAAAATTATTATTACACAGAGAGAATAATATGGACAGAATCGCATACAAACGCCAATTGGTATTCAAAAATATCAGAGGGTTCTTCAAGTAGTATCTATCCGAAGCAATCTTAGAAGACGTGATAAATAATTAACTTCCCAAAATGAACAAGATCGTTACATCAAATCCCGAATTCAGAGGCTAAGGGACGATTTAGCTAGAGAGAAAAAACCTTTTCCGATCAAGAAGTTGTGTCTGGCACACCATGAAGTCTGCGAAAATTCGTCATTGTGTCTGACGTATCGACAACCTTATAAAGAAATATTACAATAATTGAAGTAAGAAAATCGTTTCTGAGGATCACAGTTGATTAATTTAACCGCATACAAAAATAATGTAAAAGGTGCCCTGAAGACAATGCAATATGCCAAAGTTATTCTTGAAGGTAGCTTCGGTCAATACACGCCAAGTTTCAACTTAAAGACGAAGAGATTGAAAAGAAATATTGGGTCATTGTATCTGACATGTCGACAGGGTTATAACGAAATAATAACAATAATTGAAGAAAGAAAATCGCTTCTTAGGATCACAGTTGATTAATTTTACCGCGCACAGGAACAAAATTAGATGTTGCCCTAAAGATAACGACAGAAATCAAAGGAAGGAATCTTCAGTCATTACACGCTCAGTTTCCAAATAAAGGACGAAGAGATTGAAAAGAAATGTCTGGAGTTATGCGGAAAATAAAGATGGAGATTTAAGGATGATGTTCAAAATACTTTGAAGATAAATTTGTATTACCGAAGATTTGATCGTTGGAGCGTTTTAAGATAAAAGTCTAAATACCGAAAAAAATCCTATAATTTTTTCTCAGTGTCCTACCCAAAGAAAATTTCTGATCCATTGATTTTTTGTTGTTGTTATTTCGTCTATCGAACAAATTAATATTCCAGCCAATGGTCAAACATATTTATGGTCTTGGCGTCTTGAGATTTTAATAATCGTATGTTTTTTAGTTTTATTTTTTAGATGAACATTTTCGGAATATATGCATGACATGTGCTGATTGGTGGTGCTAGTGTTGGTGGCCTATTCTAATTTGTGTCACCATGTCTTACATACAATATTTTGTTTATTTTTTTTTTTTCAATAAAAACTATATAATTTTTATATAAAAAAGAAATCACGTATAACGAAACAACTTTTCGATGAATCATAAAGAGTTTTTTGCTTTTGTTTACCAGTTCAAGTTATTGTGCAGTCTCTGTTCAATAATTAAATTATTTAAATTTTCTGTGCACAGAAAAAAATGTAAACAAAATTTTGCAAAGAAAAAAATTGCAAATGATTCACCTTAACCAAAAAAGAAGCAATGATTTATCATTGAAGAAATATCTTTTTTGTGATAGGTTAGTTTACAAAGACGAAAGAGAATTTCGAAGAAAAATAATGAGTGTCCTAGAAAGCAGGCACTAAGAAAAAACCTTATTTAACAAACCGGAATAATTTTATTCTAAATGTGTTCTTTAACAGTTTCTAATTAAAACCTTTAAAACAAAAGTATACTCATAAGTTCCCGAGGCCTAAAATTCTACTCAACCTAATTTTTGTTTTCATTACTTCCAAATCTGATAAAAAGAAGCCAGAAACGATCCTCTTACATAAAAACTACTTTGACAGATCACTGCTTTTCAATCTGGACATACCCAAAGTTTTTTACGAAGTGGAGATCGTAGCACGTAAGGTAAACTACAAACGAAGATATATGTTGGAAATGTTGCACATTATAAATGTCCCTGAGGAAAATCGCATGAATTATAACACGGATACGGAACCAGCAAAAAATTTAGTTGAGTAATTTTTAAGGTCCAATATAGGCCACATCTGGCCAGACAAAACTCACGCTGTACAATATCTGAAGCATGGAAATTTGCGCAAGCAAAGAAAGCAGCTCTTGGAGTGTTTGAGAGAAAAATTATTTGAAAGATCTACTGATCGATGTCGAATGAACCATGAGCTACACCATCTATACACGGTCATCGACATAGACGCATCGATTTGCAGCGACTACGGCGGCTAGGCCATTTTGTATAAATGGATGAAGATGTCCCATCTCAAACAGCATATAAAAGCGAGCCCACTGATGGTTTACGCAGAAGGGCAAGGCCATTTTTTATGGTCCATTATAACCAGACAAATGTACACTCTACGAGACCCTGAAACTACCTGTACTGTTGTGTGGATCTGAAGCATGGGTATTTGCCAAGCAGATAAGGCAGCTCTTGGTGTTTTTGAGAGAAAAATTCTTCGAAAGATCAACGGGATACGGAATGAACCACAAGCTATACCATCTATACACGGACATCGACATAGTCAGAGGCATCGATATGCAGCGACTACGGTGACTAGGCCATGCATATAAAAGCGAGCCTACTGATGTTGAAGGGGAAGGCCAAGAATAAGATGGAACGGTTAAGTGAAAGATAACATATCGAAATATGGTCTTTAAAATTGGAAAAACTACGCACAAGATCGAGGCTCCCGGAAATTTTTTCTAAGCTCGGCTTATGGAACAAATGTTCGATCTCGAGCCAGCCAATAATCTATGAGATTCAGCTAAAGAGAAAACCTTTTCGGTCATACGCAATCCAAGGAGTCGACGAAAAGGAATCATTATGTCTGGCATATCGACAACATTATAAAAATGCATTACAAAACTTGAAAACATAAATAAAACTTCAAAGGTATTGGAAAGAGAAAATCGTTCCGTAGGATCACAGTTGATTAAATTAACCGCACATATTACCACAAGTTGAAGGGCCTTGAAGACAGCGGAAGATGCCAAAGCTAGACTTGAAGGCAGACTGCAGTCATTACATGCTCGGTTTCAATAAGTCCTAAAGAATGAGATGTCCTAAAGAAAAGGAATGCCCTGACCTGGAGAAATAAGCGCTCCTAAGTATGTATTATAGGCTTGGATTTTTTAAAGAATATTTTTAATTTCGATTAAAGGTGTGGATTTTTTAAAGAATATTTTTTAAGGTCTATTAGTGGTGTGGATTTTTAAAGAATATTTTTTAAGGTCTATTAGTGGTGTGGATTTTTTAAAGAATATTTTTTAAGGTCCTAATGAGGCGTGGATTTTTTAAAGACTATTTCTTAAGGACCTTTAAAAAAGGGGTTTTTTTAAAAAATATTTTTTGAGGTATATTAGAGGCGTGGATTTTTTGAAAGAATATTTTTTTAAAGTCAATCCCTTATGATATTCATTGGCAATGATCGATTAAACCAATTTTTTCTTAAATTTACAATAACCTCAAAACAAACAAAAAATGATAAAAAATCTCTCTAAGTTCCTGAGGCTCTGAACCCACCCAACCCGACTTCAAATCTAATTTTTTTTTATTTTCCTTACTTCAATTTCATGCCATTTCGTCACACACATATCTAACAATTGTTCACACCTTAGCATGTGTCTATCTATTTCTGCGACTTGCAATGCACTTGATTATTATCATTGCTCACTAAATGGCCGGAGGATCTAATGAATATTTATATAATCATAGAAATTATATGAGCAATTTGATGATGTTTTGATCTTAATCACCGATTGCTGGTTTTAATCAATAAAAAATAATAGTAGAAATGCTATAATTGTAAAACTTTGTTTATGACAGGCTATTAAATTAGAAAAAAAACAACAACTACGGATCGGCTAGCTTTGTTGTATTTAAAACAAGGGGGGTCAGTTGTATTTACATTCAAGCACAAATATTGGAAAAAAATGAAAAGTGTTGATTGGCTACGTATAACTCATGCCTGATCTCTTGGTGCTGATGATGATGATGACTATTTGGCCCGATGACTATGTGAGCACAACAAATGAGCAAGAGATAACACCAACTATTGATTAGGTTTCATAACTATCACCACTTTTCAAAAAAATTATAAAAAAATACCTACAAGGCAAAAGGCATTTCCGTTCCAAAACATTTTAGAGGCGCAATTGTTTATTTTTTATTTGCATTACCCAGAAGGGAAATTATATAAGGCCCCCTCATTGTCTTTTCACTAATTTACATTCGCCAAATGATTGCAGTTTTACGATTTGCTGTGTTTTTTTCTTAAAAAAAACAACAGCAACAAAAAATTGTATTTATAATTTTAATGACATTTTTATGAGCCAGCAGCAGAACCCCCGCAAGATTTCTATCTTTGTTCATGGCCAACACAGGTTGTGCGATTAGCATTGCATAACTTGGCTAAATAGAAAAAATACAGATTTAATTAATGTTAATCGATTTATGATAGGGGAGAGAACCTCTTTTACAATTTTGTGGGCAATTCATTAATACCGCTACATTGTCATGCTCCTGCATGACAAATATATTGTTATTATTATTTTTATTAATTTGTGTTTATTTAATTTTCTTATACAGTTTCTGTTTTCTGTCACCATCACCTTCACCTCTTCTTCTACACAATATTTCAATTCATTAATTTCGAAACGCTCTTGAAGCCTTTGACTCATTCATTACATTTCTAAAATAGCAAAAAAACTGAAAAATAAAATTAATGCATAAATAAAAAATACAACAAATTTGTAATATTAATAATAATAGCAGACAAGTTGTTCGGGGGCGTGTGAAATCCCTGTTTAAATAAAAAAGCGCGCAATTGTATACAACAACAGTCATTAGAACGAAGAACGAGCGTACGAACAAATGAAACACTCATACCCGCCGCTATTTGCTGCAGCGGGACAAGCCAAGCTTCTTACTAAGCCAAACAAACAAACGGCAAGCTTAATTGCACTCACCCGATCTCCTTCTCTACAGATCTCTTTTCGCAAAACGAAAAAACTTGCAAAGTGCAAACAAATTTATATATAGTGGTTGTAATTTCTAAAAATAGATGTACAATCAGAGTTCTATCTGTGTAAACTTTGTTGATTGCCTGATGCCTGCCTGCTGTTTTAGTCCCACAAACGTCGTGCTAACTGTTAATGGGAAGGGAGCGACATTCATAGATAAATGTGTGAGAGTTACAACAAATTATTGTAACATATTGCATTATTGTTAATCGATTTGCTGCTGCTAGTAGTGATAGTTCTGGCAGGAAATCAATGGATATCTGTTTGAAATATTTACATCTGGAAATTATAGATAAAAATTGGAAGGGGTCATATATCAATTATTAAATGCAATACTTAATGCATCCATGTTTATCAAATCCCTTGAAAATAGCCGACAAATTAAAACCAGGCAATAATTTTATGTTCTAATGCTTATGTTATATTGCCAATTTAGCTTCTCAGGCACATAATCTGAAAAAAAATAAGGCACTGATTAAATTCAAATTAAAAATTATGTTCATACAAATCTATTTTTTACTGGCTACACGAACCGAAAGCATACATTTCTCCATCCAATCACTAGACGCAATGATACCAACATCTATGGTAGATGGATAGACCGCTAAGAATTTCAGTCCTATGACAGCAAATTAAAACCGAGCAGCGAATTTTTGTACCTATGGCCTCAGTACACTCCTACGTTAGATTCTTGGTGTATATCATCTGCAAAAAAAGAGCAATACTTAAATCATAATTTAAAATTATAATCCAATTGGAATTTTCCTTATTTTGATAAAAAAAAGACTGGCTGGACAATCTGAAAGCATATAGTTCTAAATCCAATAACTAGACGCATCTACCTCTGGTAGACTAGATATGATTGACTGCCAAGAGCTTGAGTCCAATGACGAATTAAAATTGGGCAGAGATTTTTTTTGTTCCTATCACCTGAAAAAAATAAAGTCATGTTTAAATCATAACTCGAAATTTTATTCCAACAAACCCAATGTTCCTTATTTTGATATAAAACTGGCTGTTCGAACCGAAAGCATCCAGTTCTAAATCCAAAAACTAGACGTAATGGTACAATACCCCTGGTGGATGTGAAACTAAATATGATAGCAGCCAAAAGCTTAATTTTTATGACAACAATTTAAAACCGGTCACAGTTTTTTTTGTTCCTATGGCCACTCCTACTTTATCGTTTCAGTGCATATCATCTGAAAAAAATAATGAAAATTTTAAATCATAATTCAAAATTATATTCAGAACAAACCCAATTTCCCCTATGTTAATATAAAGACTGGATCCACCATTCCAGCGCATATAGTTCTCCATCCAATAAATACGCAATGATACCAATAATCCTGGAAGATGAAAAGCTAAATATAATAGACAGCTGGAGCTTGAGTCCTATGACAACGAATTAAAACCAGGTGGAGATTTTTGTTCATATGGCCAAAGTATACTTATAATTTAGCTTCTCGGTGCATAATTGAAATTCATATTCAGACATAACCAATTTTTTTATTTTGATATAAAGACTGTCTGTATGATCACAAAGCATCTAGTTGTCCATCCCATAACCATATGCTATGATGCCAACATCCCTAGTACCACTCCCTGGATACCACTTTTTGAGTTGGGGGAACAGACCAAGAGAAAGCAGAGTTCCTTCGTATTATTTCGGCATAATTTTCTCCAAGGAGGTTTTTTTATTTCATCTAAGTTAACGATTATTTTCAGACGAACTCAGTGTTTCTTCAGTTATCGTCAGAGCCACAACTTTATCAAAATTGTTTTCATATAGTAGGGGAACAGACTGATAGAGAGCTAAGAGTTTGCGTACTATGATTGCGTCAAATTTTTCTCCAATGATTGTTTGAAATTCATCTAAATTCGAGATTATGTTCAGACGAACTCAGTGTTATAAGGTAAATGGAATAACATTCTAAAAGTTACCAACTTTTATTTGGCCTTTATATCATCATAGTCTAGAAAACATATATGAATCTTTTCAATAGAGGTTCCCTTTCTTTACTCGACAGCTTTCAATTTGGCCCCTTTTTTTGCCACAACCTATGAAAGAGAAAAGAAACATTCAGAATTATAGCTAATTTCAAAAAAAAAATTTAAATTTTTATATATTAATTTAATTATTTACACTTTTTTATTATTTTAAAACAATCACTGTGTAGCATTTCTTTACTTACAACTTTCTCTGTGGCTTTTCTCAAGGACTGACTTACCTTTAAACTTCAATGTTCGGGTAACCGTTAATGTTAACCTTAAGTAGAAACAACAGACACTATTCCAAGCCTTCTTTAATATTTTCTCCCTTTTTTACAAATTTCCTGGGAAGGAATTGTTTGAATCCATAAACCAATAAGTACCATTTCCTTCGTAGAAATATCAATTTTTTTCTCTCTCTCTCTCACCTTACCCCTATTCTCGCTCTCTTTGTTATACCACATTGTCTCATAATCCATATTTCATGAGGAAATCAAATAATGTTATAATTTACTATTTAATTGTATTATTATATTATTTATATTTTTTTATTTATTTATTATAATATTTATATATTTATTCATTATTTTCTTTATAAATTTATAAAATCATTTAAACATACAGCTTTTAATTTTACAAAATCACCAAACAAAAATATTAACCGCCAGCTGGTATACGCTGAGAGATGACATTGCCAGTTTTAAATGTCATCAAAGACAGTTGTTGCCTTTCATGCACACGAAGTTAGTGGCAAAGTAACGTAGGCAACAGTACGTTAGTAAACAGTAATGTAATGACGTTTTATGCTTATTTGTCGCACTTAATGGAAATTTAAGGCAATTTTTAACCGATTTTATGTATTTATTTGTATGAAAACTAATACTAAAATCAAAGGGGAAGAGTAATTAAAAAAAAAACTTTTTGCTTTAGTTACATTTTCATCACACGTGTTTTGTAACTTAATCACCGTTTAGGTTGTCAATTATAACTTCATCAATAAAAAGTTGGAGTTACACAAAAATTTTATTTTTGTGTAAATGTTTTTATGCATTTTTAAACATATCAAAATTATTAAATTATTGAGTGAAAAAATGTATTATTGATTAAATAAATAACCGCTGACAAATAAACTTTATGTAATTTTAGTTCTAGTCAAAACAGCTGGGATTTGGTATCTCGATATAAAAATCGTGTCGTGATTAAAAATTTATTGGGTGGGCCTTTATCATCATAAATGTGTGAACATTGATCGTCATAATAGTGACTATAGGAGTACATCTAGCACCAATGATTGAAAATATATGTTTGTGAGATATTTTGAATTTTATTTCTAAATGTTTTTTGTGGTCTATTGTTGCTCTCTTTCAGAACCTGGAAGAATCTTCTAGTAATCGAAATTGTTTTCCATTTATCCTTTGAAACCCACTTTTTGAGTACGGGAACATACCAAATGTTATTTTTTTGTACAGGTTTGCAGCTACAACCATATGAACAGGTAGCGTACTGCAAAAATCTACTAGATTCTACTATTTTTTCCGTAATTATAAAAGGAAAATTTGTTATCAGTCCATTTAAGAATAATTTAGTAGTCTAAGTTTTCTTGACTTTGCCTTTGATTTTTTTATTTTGGCGTTGAAACGTTTTTTGAGTACCAAGAATATTTTGGCGAATTTAAATGAATTATTTCTTGTGCTACATTTTATTAATTTCAGATGGCCTATTTAATTTATCTTCCATTTAAACATTAATTTCCCATCATTTAAAATATATTAGAGATTCTTAGATCGACTTTTCCCCATCAATAACATAAAACAATCGATTATTTCCTTTTCCCATTGGTTATTCAACAGTCGACCTTCTTAACCCTAATTAGCAATTCTCTACAATCGCTATTTCTCCAGAATACGCTACTTAAGCGGAGTGTCCATCACACCTCATTCGTAAATTTTATTAATTTCTTCTGGTTCCTCTTTGTGTTGCTTCTTTATCGGATATTTTTTCTCTGTCGTCCCCTTTTAACAGCTGGAACGTTTTTCATTTCGTTTGCAGTCAATTGAAAAAGACGCCAACAAATTGACAACTCACAACAGATTTCAATTACGGAAAAGATTTTCAACTTATTAACAATAAATCATCGCATTTTAAATCAAATAATCGGAAATATTAATTAAGTTTGTTAATTTGCAACAAAAAATATTAAAAATTTGCCATATTTGTGCAAAAGTGTTCTTGTAATTGATTGCCAATCAAATCAAAGCGGGATTTGTGTATAAAAATAAAAAATACAAAAAGCAAAACATAAACGAAGATAATTACGAAAGCAGAAACAAACAATCTAAAAAAACAACAACAGCAACAAAGCAAAAACAATTTTCTTCTTCTTCCTCCGTTGACATCGCAAAACTAACCTCACTTTTTAGTGTCGAGTATACCGAAACAACGAAAACGTCAAAAACGCGCGTACGACGACGGCACACACACAACACATCACACACAGCTCCTCTTTTAGACAAAAAGAAAAGGCATAAAAGAACGGCTGCTCTGCTGGAATAAGACAGATTTTTAAAGATAAACAAAGGTAAGTGGTCCCTAAAATTGGAAGCAGACTAAAATATTTATTTGCAATTAATTTTCTTCTTTTTGCTATACCAGTTGTTGGCTGCTGTATTGAACGGAGGCGTACATTGTCTGTGCCCCTGTCGTCCCATCGTTTGGACCAGAGCAGCAACAGTCAACGACGTTGAGAATTTCTGCTATAGACAAGTGGGAAAATAATTTTGCAAAAATTTCACCCAAACGAAAACAAAGTTTTCAACATATCAGAATGGAGGTGGACGATGCCATAGTTATGGCCGAAAAGCCAACGGCAGCAACAAATGTTACGGCCACAGCAGTTAACGAAGACCAGACTGTACTTGGTGCGGCTGACGAAAGTGGCGGCGAACGGGAACAAAATACACCAACAAGTTCGCTAATCAAGCAAAAACGTGCCAAACTAAAAAATGACAAAGAAGAACCACCAGGAGGAACAACCGATGCGGTTACACACAATGAATCGGCTACACCATTTAAATTAGAAGTTTCTGGTTCGGAAGGCGAGGAAGAAGAAGAAGCAGATGATGGTGCAACCAGAGCTGCCATAAGGCGTAAATTATTGTCTACACCCTTGGAAGAAGACGGCACGGCAAATGATGGTTTGGATGAGTATGAAACAGTGGCCTTGAAACGTAAACGTTATGAGGTGAGGAGATCGGGATCAGAGGATTGTCTTTTGGGTTTCGATGAGCTGAGTGGAGAGGCGGAATTGGTAAAGCCAGAGGAGGTGGGAAAAGAGGAACAGGAGGAGGAGGAGGTGGGAACTCAGGTTAAAGCTGAAGCTGTGGAATCACCTAAATCGGTTAAGAAGGTAAGAAAATTTGATGTGAAAAAAATTTAATTTGAAATAATTATTTTTTAAATTCTATTGCAGACACCACCACAAAAATCTGCTCAGTCACCGGTGCAAACTGCCTCACGCTCATCTTCAAAATCCCCTCACAGTCAAAAAGCAAAATCTCCAAAATCTCCGGCCTTGCAGTCGTCACCCACAACCAAGCCTGCTGCTGCCCAGAAAACACCACCCAAACCCCATATTGTGGCCGATGGTGAGGAAACAAATGGTGGCCAAGATGTAGAAATGAAACCAGTTGTACAACCTCCCCCGGTGGTACCGAAAAAACCTTTATCTCCCCAGGATGAATTTTATAAGAAACCCTTTGATTTTGGCTGGAAAAGAGAATTGGTGTGGCGTGCCAATATAGAAGCCAGTAAGGATAAAGCCGATGTATATTTCATTAGTCCAGCTGGCAAGAAGTTAAGGGCTCGAAATGAAATTATCCCGCTATTGGAGGGCGATCTTACCATAGATCATTTTAGTTTTGCCAAGGAGCCATTGGGTGCGGGTCCCGAATTTGAAATTGTGCGTAGCGCCAAACCCTCATCGCGATCATCAGTGGCCACAGCTACATTGGCAGCGGCTCCCTCACCACCCATTGTAGGCAAACGTGTGTCGAAACCCAAGGGTCCCAAGGGAGCCAGTCCACCACCGCAAGGCTGGACACCCAGCAAGGCTTTGAAAGTTAATAATGCTGCTCTGCTAAGTAGTTCTGGTAATCCAGGAAGGCATTCGTCGTCGGCTTCATCACATCATCATCATGTACAACAAAATATGACATCTACACCGGTTAGCAGGAAACATGATAATGCCTCGGCGGCAACGGGCGGTCATAATGCCAGCAGTCATCATTCCTCGAAGAATAGTAAACTGAAAAAGTAAGTAAAACATTTTTATTGATATTTTTTTGATGTTTTTGTATATGTAGTAGACATTTGTGGTATCCTATCCCCAAACCCCTCCTCATGAACTAGTTGAAAAATTCTTGTTTAGCTCGCTCTCGTTATTGCTTTATTTTTTTGTGTCTCCCCCAAAAAAGGTCCTTTAGATGCTAAAACAAAATTTGCCAACAACAACAACAAATATGTTATCTTCTCTTTTATATAGATCCTCGTCATCAACATCTTTAGTTGGCAAACCAAACAACGAGGGTGGCAAAAATTCGACCTCTAAGGAAACCTGCAACATTGGTTGTGCCAAGGCCACCGGCCAATTGCCGCAATTGCAGTGTACAAAATGTTTTTGCCTTTATCATCATGAATGTGTGGCCATTGATCGTCAGAACAGTGACTATAGGACCACATCTAGCACCAATGGTCGGGAATATATTTGTGAGGTGCATTTGAAATGAATTTTTGTTGTCAATTCATAGTTTATTTTGAAAATTTCTTTTTTTCAAAGGCTTGCAGCCCGAAAACTGTAACCACAACAAAATCAAGTAATCACAACAATACGACTGGGGCAACGCCGCTGACATCGGGAACTGCCGCCTCAGGGTCACCGGCCTCAAATAAACCGCCAAAACCCGGGCCAGTGAATGCCAAAATGCGCCAGGAAAACAAATATCCCCAGACAATAGCGGTGGTCAAGGGCAAGAAATATGTTATGGTTGCCAAGCCATTGACACTGCCACCCAACGAGTGAGTTTTGTAAAGTATTGCAGAGGTTTCCTTTTTACATTAACTAAAAAAGCGAGAGCAGAGCGAACATATTTATATTTTAGGGGCATGTTTTGTTTAGGCTTTCATGAATATTTTTTGGAATTGATTTTGAAAACTAATTTTAATATGTGTTTTTTTTTCTTCTCCTTGTTTAGGCAAGTCAACAATGATATTGAAAATGATTTGAAACAGATAAACGAAAGCATCAGGAAAAATCGCAAACAATCAAACAATTCCCTTGATGGTTATAATTCTCATAATTCTCAAGTAGCTGCTGCACCGGTGGATCATTCGAGTAAAATCTTTGCCACCAATTTCTTTGCCAATGTTTCATATGCCTATGATTCGTTGCTGTGTATTATGAAATATTTGAAAATACATGTAAGTATATAAGGGGATTTTTCCAAGGAGAGGTGTTATGGATATCAAGGATATAAGAGCTAAAGCAGAGGCTATCATCGCAAAGGTGCAAAAATAGAAAAAGGCGGAAGAAAAGGGTCATAGAGTAAGCACGTTCAGCGTTGGGGATTAATGACTACGAACATTAAAAATGTCGCTACGAAGCTAATTCTCGAAATTTAAAGGGCCATACACCGTCAGTAAAATATTTCCAAACGACCGATATGTGGTCAAGCATATAGAAAATTTGCCAAATAACCCAGATTTCCTACGAGGGGGAGTAAAGAAAAAATTGATAATCCAAAATAACACCTCTCTTTGGAAACCCTTTTTTTAAAATCAATATAAAATACGAACAATTTGTATTATAAATTATATTTTTCACCTTCCAGGAACGACCTCGTGCCGCAGCTGTTTGTAAATTATGGAATCTAGCGGCCAAGGACACCTCCTTGTGGAAAACTGTACGCATGAAAAATTCCAAGGTATGCAGCTGGTCAGGTTTTGCCGCCGCATTGCGCCGTGGTGAAACCAAACATTTGGATTTACGTAAAATGTTACAACCCAGTGGCCGTAGTGAAGATCTGTGGAATGATTTCTGTGAAAATATTGGCACTGTCTGCTCCCTGGAAAGTATATATCTTTGCCGTTGTTCCGCACGCGTCGTCGAAAGTCTTTTCCAATCTAATCGTAATTTACGTATTATCAATGCCTTGGCCATTAATGATGATACCATAAATTTGGAAAATATCTCACGTCTCAATTCGTTGGAAGAATTACGTTTAAGGACCTGTGAATCGGGTGTATTGGCTGGTGATCTGGCTCCCCTGGCCACACTCAGCAAATTGACCCATCTCTCGCTGACCTCCATAAAGGGTTTGGGTGAGAAGAGTGTTGAAATTTTGGGAGAATTGAAAACGCTGCGTTCCCTGGAACTGGGAGAATGTGGTGATTTTGATTCCACCTTTGCTGAGGCCGTTCTACCCAAACTCATTAATTTACAGAGGTTGCGTTTGGAAAACGGCTCGGTGACAAATGTCTGCACATTGGAAATTCTTGATTCAGTGGCCCGCCTGGTGCAACTGCAACAATTGGAATTGGTAAATTTCGACATCAAACCCGGCTTCGATGAAAAGTTGAGCCTGTGTACAAACATTACCAAATTGTTGATCATTCCCACCTATATTTCCCAATCGGCGACCACAAATCAAATTGTGTTAAGTGCCGTCCAGCAAGTGGCCGATACACTGCGGGTGTTCACCTGGTGTGTCACCGTAGAGCTATTGCGTGTCACCGCCCTCTATGTGGATCAATGTGAAGAGTCCACCAAAAAGGAAAAACACCACTTCGATGAGTGTATACCAGTTCTGAAACCTGTGCCGGGTGCACCGCCCAATGATGAAGATGAAGAGGAACTGAAGGCCCACAATGCCGACACGTCGGGAGAGGAAAACAATGGAGATGTGCCACAAATTGAAATTTTACCCTTGGACAAGGTGGAGACCATTTTGGCAGAGAATTTGCCCAATACGAAATTTACAATTGTTAAGGTGCCCTATCATGTGACATGTAAACAACAATTGGTGGACTAAAGTGAAGAAGTGAAGGGACGAAATGAAGGAAGGATTTAGTAAATGCCCAACCACATGTACACTTAGAAAAGTGTATGTATGATATTTGTTTTTTAAATTACCTTTTAAAGGAATTACAATACTTCCACAAAGGCGGGAAGTGAAGTTAAACATTATGACGCAGAGAACGAGGGAGAGTGAGACAGAGGGAAACCCAAGAAGGACACCACTATTGTGAATAACTTGGAATTTTTTTTTGTAATGTAAACAAATATTTTTTTTATTTTTGAAATCATGTGTAATATTTGACTGAAGAAATGAACATTGTAATAACGGAAAACAAAGAGAAGAAGAAGAAAAAAATTCTAAAGGATTTTTTTTTTTTAAATAAAATATTTTTATTATTTTCATTTTCAAAAGGAGGTAAGGACCATACCCCCTTGTGTAGGTTTTTAAGGATAACTTAGATTTTAAAGAAATAAAATAAGTAAATATTAACTCCCTCACCACTTCCTATGACCCAAAAATTGCGATTTTAAAACAAATTGTAAATGGATAATGGATGCAATTTCGATAGAAGGGAGATTACATTTTACAAAATTTTGTTTTCTTTTTTTATAGAATATAATTAGCATAAAAAAGGTAGCATAAGGTAATATCACACACACAGCAACAACAAAAAAATAAAATTACATTTAACCTGAAAAGAAGAGTACCACGTGGTTGAAAATTAATAATAAAAAAACAATTATTTGTAACCCTGTGGTTTTGTTTAAATATTTTTAAAACACGATTTCAATGATAATGATTTACAACACAACAAAATTTGATAACCATGAAAAAAATTCTACCGAACAACAAAATATTTTGATTATTTGTTGCAATTAAAAAAAGAAAACAATGTTGCAATACTTTGTATATTTTTTTAAATATTATTATTATAGCTATACAACATACACATATAATTTTTTTGGAATAAAAAAACTCTATGCTTATAGAATATTATTAAAAAAGATTTGAAAAATAAATCAGATATATTTTAATTTCTTTGGGGACGAGGTATAACAATAATTATAAGCAAATAGATTTTTTTATTTTAATTTATTTTCATATATGACAAACTAGCAAAAATGCCCAAAGAGATTCAAAAACCCACAACCAATAAATTTTTATTAAAATGTTAAAAAATTCTCTGTCAGAAAAAAACCAACAATAATCAACTTTGTATTAAAAATTTATTACAAAAAAATTCTTTGTCAGAAGTGGGATTCGAACCCACGCCTACAGAGTAGACTGCGACCTGAACGCAGCGCCTTAGACCACTCGGCCATCCTGACACATGCCAGCTGGCTGGCAAATGTTGGTTTTGTTTCCAAAACACCAATGCCATGGCATTGTGTGTGCTCTCTGTTTACTCTCTTAGAACATATGGCAAAATTTAACCCTCATTTGGCAGTGGTGGGTCATTAGAGAGTGGAAAAATATTTTAAGTGAGAAATGTTAAAAAAATTTTAGTTTTAATATGGAAATTAAAATTCAATCAACTAGAAAAAATGCTGATTGGTCTTCTTATAAGACTCCTATGTTATTAGGAGACCCTCCACAGATCCGGTATACTTATAGGAGAATCGCTATAGGTCTCCTAAATTAATAAGAGACCGGAGAATTTCATATATTAAAGGAAGACCGTCTATATGTCCCTTATATTAATAGAAGTCCTTCTGAAGGTCCCCCATAGGTCCTATATAGGGGTATAGGTTTTCCAAAAATATAATAAGAGTCTTTATTTAGGTGCCCTATAAATATAAGATACCTAATTTAGGTCTCATATAATAATTATAAACTTTCTTTAGGTTTCCTATAATAATAAACTACCTTCTTTAGGTGTCCTATAAATATAAGATACCTTATTTAGGTCTCCTATAATTATAAGATAATTTCTTTAGGTCTCCTATAATAAAACACATTCTTCAGGTCTCTTATAATAATAGGAAACTATCTATAGGTCTCTAAATGAAATAGAAGATCTTGTATAGGTCTCAATATGTTTCCTATAAAATTGGATACTTTTATAAATTTACTATAATTTTAATATACCTTCTAGAGGTCTGCTATAATATAAATATATACCTTCAATTCCTTCCTGTAATAATAAGAAACCTCCTTTAGTTATCCTATAATAATAAGAGACCTCTATAATAGCTCCTATAAAAATAAGATACATGGGTCTCCTATAATAATTGAATGCGTATAGATGGACTCCTAGAAAAATAAGAGACCTTGTACAGGTGTCCTGCAATAAAAGGTCTATGCAATAAAAGAAAACCATCTATAGGTCTCCTATAACAAAATACCTTTTACCAATAATTATAGGAAACTTTCTATACGCTTGCTATAAAGTTAAGGCACCTTCAAAGGCCTCCTATAATGCTAACAGACCATCTTTAGGGTTCCTATAAAAATTAGAGACTTTCTTTAGGTCTCCTATAATGATATAATTCATATATAAATCAAAGACCTCTTCGAATAACCTGCAACAAAAGAAAATAATCTATAGGTCTCATATAAAAAGAAAACCATGTATAGGACTCAATAGGTTTCTTATGAAAATTGGGGTCCTTATTTAGATCTCCTATTATAATAAGGAGGTCTTTTATAATATTAAAATGCCTTCTATTGGTCTCTTATAAAGATGTGAAACCTTCAACGGATCTCCCAAGAGACATTAAGTAGGTATCCTCCATTAATGTGGGAATTCATATGGGTTTCCTATAAAAATGTGAGAATTTCTTATGGTCTCTATGGGTCTCCTATAATTTTACAAGAAGAAGCAGATCTCCATTATTAATAGGTACCAAATTTATCCCCTTCTGAGCCATAGGCATCCATCCCTATTTATTACATCTAAAATCCTCTCTCCATTAATGCCTTATTTATCTCTCTCCCCAATAATCTCCATTACAATGCTGCTGCCGACAGCTATTTTTATGTTGTGGCTCTCGTGAGCGACTTCGGCAAACATCAGTTGTGTGAGCGAATGTTGGCGTTTATTTCTTTGGCCGTTGGTTGGTTCGTTGGACGACAGTTTAACAGTTAAAAACATTCAAACAATAACAGTCGACGGTGAGCAGTCAAACGTTAAAGTTGCGCTTTTAAAACACGAACGAAAGTAGAAAAAAATTAAATATTATTATTGTTGTCTAGAGTTGTTTGTTTGTATGATCATTTTGAATTTTATGAAAAAAATATTTGTGTAATTTAAAAAAAAATTAAAGGAAAATAAAAAAAATTTAACTTAAAAAACGCACAACGACAGTTACATTCAAGTAAAAGAAAAATAATACACAACTTAAACGAAAAGAAGCAAAAAATATCAAGGAAAAATCCTGTTTCTTTGCAAAGTTCATTTCAGTGAGAGAGTAAAAAATCTGTATTTCCAGTTATACTTCCAAGTGGATTAAAAAAAAAAAAACAAAAACAACCAACGAACATACTACATAAGCCCGGCTCGACCAACGTATATAAAAACCTTTCAAGGCTACATTCCAGTTTTTAAAACAACAACTGCATTACATTTGCTTTTGTAAGGCTCCATCACAATTGCAACAACAACCCCAACAATGCGACAAACTGCAGTTAACGAGGTAAGTTTTTTATTTCTTCTTCTTCTCCTTTTACCTTTCTTGTAATATCAACTCTCAGAAAGGAACTCGCGTTGCTGATTAGAAATTGTTGTTGCAGTTTTGTTTGTGCCTGCTTACCTAATGAACAACCAACGGAAATGATCTGCAAGAAAAAATGAAGTCAATCATGATGATGATGCAGTTGTGTTGTTTTTGTTTGTTACATATTGCATGTAACAGTAGTGGCATAAGATGACTCTTCTTCTTTTTTCTTATTCTTCTTTATAAAACCCCAATTGTTCTTAATCCCTTGCTTTGGCCTCTCCCCCATCTCTGCCTCTCAGTAATAATGATGGCCTCTTCGCCTAATGTAATTGTTGTACTTGTTGCTATTATTTTTTTATTTTGTTTTTAATTGTTACCGTTATTGCACTCAGAGCATTGCCTGCTGCTGCCTGCCTGCCATTGACACCTGTTGCTGTTACTGTTCTCTCCTGTTGTGCTGTTGTGTGTGCGTGCTCTTGTTTGGTTTTTTAATGATACGCTTTTTGACATATGGCGTTCGGTTATTTGTTATTTTTTCGTCGTTGTTCTTTTTTTTTTTGGTGTTACCAAGAAAACCTTGAAATTGTGTTTTGTTGTTGTTGGTGTTGGGGGAAACATTGAGTGATGTTAACAGCAAACACCAACAAAAGTAATAACTCATTGTTCTATCATCACACAAATACATTAGACATTTCTCCCCCATATGCAGCAACAACAACAACAACGGAGGAGTAACATTGCCTTCTCAAATGACAACTGAGCATTGCCAAAAGAGCCATTAACGCCGTTAAAAATGTGACAATAACACCTGTACCTGCATTTTTGTTGTTTGCGTTTTCGTCTTTTAATTTTTTAACCAGACGGTGTTCCCTTTTTTATTTTTGCCTTGATATACAATTACAATTAATTTCCGGTCGGTGTTAAAGGAAGTTCGCCGGCACCTCACCCCTCATTAATTCAAATCAAGAGTCAAGAGAAGTTCTACATTTTTTGGTTTCGGCCAGAAATTAAATTGTTTGGTGGGCATTCAGACACATAGAAGGGGTTATTAGAGGTATCTTTGAGGTATAGAGAAAAAATATAAAATGTTAAATAGGTGTATTTCTAACTTCCCATGAGTGGCCTTTGTAAAGCCTTTTATATTTTTTATATATTTTTTCTTTCCTCAACCCCTTGTAAATTGTCGAGGAGAGTTCTACCCCTTATTTATAGGTAGTGGTAGAAGAGAGGTTCTTTAATTTTATTATGGTAATTATTTTTAATGATCGTGATGATTATTTACACCCCCTTCCCAGCCTATAACTGGAAATTTCTAGCCACTCATTGTAGGCCAAAAACTGAAACATAATTTTTTATTATTGCCACCTCTTTGTTTATTGACCCTTTTTTACATTACTATTCATCCTCCTCCACCTCCTCCTTATTCTCATAACTTCTCTACAACATTCTCTCTTTTTAACCATTTCATGGCACCACGATCATAATGATGATCATCACGACTCCGATTCCGACACCCTCCCCCATTTGTTTTCTGTTTAGTTTGTATTCAGTTTTTTTTCTTTATTTTGTTTCCTCTGGCCATTGTCCATCATCATCATCATTACCACCACTATGAGTTAGTTCGTGGTTGGCTTCACTGAAGATCCACTCCATTATGAGCAGCAGCTGTGTTGGCTGCCACAGTCGGAATTGTTGTTAGGTTTTTATGTTTTTTTTAGTTTAGCTTCGTTCCAGTGACTAACTTTTAAATATTTGCTCTTATTCTATGGTCGAATATGATGGACATAACTATGGACCTACATACATACACGTTCGTACATAAATGAAAAAACAAACATTAGGGCGGATGTAAACAAAAATTTTGCAATATGAGGGCAGAATAGGCCGGGTGAGAAGAAAAATGAAAAATTGTATTCATAAATGATAGAAGGCATACCAGAAGTTTTCAAAATATAGGGCATCTATTGAAGTTGTAGAAGATCTGGAGAAATCGTAAAGGCTCTCCTGAGGAATATAAAATCTCTAGAATGCCGAAAAACCTCTCGAAGTAGGGAACCTCATGGCAAATATCCATAAGACCTTATGAAGGCCCAGAAGCGCTCTAGATGATCTATAAGTCGAGGAAATCTCTTGCAGATCCAGGAGAACTTTTCAAAAACTTTTATAACTTTTATCTATAAGCCCAAAATAACCTCTTGAAGGTTTAAAAAGTCCTTTGTTAAGTCCTTTCGAGGCCCCGAAACTCCAGGAGAAATATATAAGGTCCAGGAGATCTGTAAAAGCTCTGATGACAGAAGAATATCAGAAGTTTTCAAAATGTAGAAGATATTTTGAAGTTGCAGAAGATCTGGAGAAATCCTCTCTCTTGGTGAATAGAAAATTTGTTTAATGAAAAAGGCCATAAGACCTCGTGTAGATCCAGAAACCATCTAGAAAACTACTTGAAGATCCAGGAGAACTGTTTAAAGCCCAGAAGATCGGTTAAAGTCTTAGAAAACTTATTGAACATCCAATAGACACCAAAGTTTTCTAGAAGGTCGAGAAATAGGTTTCCTAAAATGTAATAAGCTATTTTATGGTCTAGAATGTGCAGATGTCTTTTTGGTAGCTTTGAGAACCTCAAGACAGCCCACAAGATTTCTTGAAGGCTCAGAAGATGACTAGAAGTTGTAGAAGGCCTCCAGAGGTCCAGTAGACTTATTGAAGATCCAACAGACTGCTTGAAGACCCCAAGGCTTTTGGAAGGTCTAGATAAAGATTCCCCAAAAGGTCCATAGGTTCTGAAGTCTTCTTGAAAGCTTGGAAATCTCGAAATGGTTTAGAACACCTCTCGAAGGTCCACATTTTGGCGGTCCAGATGGCGCTTTGAAGGTCCAACAGATCTCTTGAAGGCAAAGAAGATAACAAGAAGGTATAAAAGGCATCTGAAAGTTCCAGAAGACTTATAGAAGATCCGAAAGATCCCGAAGACTTCTGAAAGATCTAGAAAAAGGTACTGCAGAATGTTCAGAGCTTCAGATGTCTTCTTGAAAGCTTTGAAGACCTCTCAAAGGTTCCAGGACCAGAAGATTTCTTGAAATCCCAGAAAATATCTAAAATGCCTTTTTGAAAGCTTAGAAAACCTCTCATATGACCCAAGGCCAGAAGATATCTTGAAGACCGAGAATATATCTAAAAGACCTAGAAGGTTCCTGTGAGGTCCTGAACACTTTTGTTGGTAATTGGACTTCTAGAAGGCCAAGATCCATCAATCAAGAATATCTATACGGATATTCCGAAGGTCCTGAGGAGTTTTTGTTGGTCCATAAGACTTCTAAGAGGTCCTGATGATATCTAGAAGGTCTAAAAAGCCTCTAAATCCACGCCTTAGGCAGCCTAGAAAAAATAAATCTTAAAGAAGCTCCTCTTTAGTTTCCATATTTAATTTTCACACCTTCTCCCTGTCAAACCTCAGGAGTTATCATAAAAAAAAATTACAATTCACCCACCTTTCTTCTTTGCCTCTTAGAAAGGGTTTTCATTTCTCCCATAGCCTACCAAGTGTCTGAACGCCTTTCTGCTCCAAATGATTTACTTTAAATAAGTTGGGCTTTTGTTTTTTAATATTTTTTTTTTTATCTTAACTGCAGTTTGCCTCCCTCTCTTCATTACAGAAAGCTTAAAAGGTTACAATTTCGAATTGTATCTTTTTTATGTATTTTTCTGAAAATAAAATACAACGGTATGAAATTTCTTTTGTCAAAATAAAAAAATGGAGAAAGAAAAGTGTAAAAAGATAGGGTTTTATTGTTTATTTTTTCAACATACAGGTGGTGTCTGTTTGGACGGCGGCTATTGTTTTTGAGTTTTTCTTTTTTTTTTGTTTGTAATCTGTTCAGCAACCCAATTTTTAGTACTTTTCAGAACATGGTTTCATATTTAAATCAGCATTACTAAGGTGATGATGATGGTGGTGGTAGTGGCTGAAGTTCGTCGTGCAGGTGATTACCATACGAATATGAGTGGGAAATGTAATCAAAAAAACCAACAACAACAAGTGGTTGCTGGTGATTTAAAAAGAAGTGGAGGGGAGAAGGGGGTATTATGAAGTTTTCATCACGCACCTGTTGATAAACAAACAATGGGAAATTCATGACTTTAAAAGAACCTAAAATTGTTTAAAAAAAAATGTATAAAGTTCGAAATATTTGAGATTAATTTTGAAATAAAAATTATTTTTATTTACAATAAACTCAAGAAGAAGAAATTGGTTTCGTTTCCAAATCCCTTAAAAAGTAGCAATCTTTGCTACAAACCGTGGATACATACCTACTCC
The DNA here is from genome assembly GCF_032173495.1 of Musca vetustissima. Lineage (NCBI taxonomy): Eukaryota > Metazoa > Arthropoda > Insecta > Diptera > Muscidae > Musca > Musca vetustissima. The sequence continues at coordinate 294,119 of NW_026882470.1, forward strand.
CTCAAAGGTCTGTAGAAGATCTTTGATTTTGATAGGAGCCTTATAGAGGGTTTCACATTTTAAGGGAGTCTCTTAAAGGCAGCCCAACTTAGAGCCTATTATCATGATATTTTATGAATATACCTCCAATAGTCCATTCTGAGTCTATGAGTATCAAACTCCGACTCTGAGGACTTGCTAAAAATAAAAAAAATTGCTCTCCACATTGCCTCTCAAACAGTGCTGCCAGTTAAATTTCATAAAAAATCGTCAATTTTTCAGAAAAAAATCGGCATAATCGGCATTTGTATTTTTAAAAATCGGCAAAAAATCGGAAGCATATAATTTATAAGTAAATTCATATTTTTTTGGTTTATAACAAATCAATATTGTTTATTACATTAAAAAAAAGATAACAAAGTCAATTCTGTATAAAAAAAAATAACATAAAAGATTCATTTTTCTACAAAAAATGTAGATTTTTCTAAAATATAGTAATTATTATGTACACTAGTGAGATCTTTCAGATCATAAAAATAACTTACAAACTAGTACATATTTTTATTACACAATTTTAGTAATTCATTATCAATTTTGACATTAAAACAATTTGAATTATTTAGTTTGAGGTAATATTTAGAATGAAGAATACCTTCCAATGAATCATTATAAAGTGAGCTTCTAATTTTAGTTTTGTTAAGGTTTACCTGACTAAAAAATTCGTTCCACATTTGCTGTGGAGTGGGGAAGAACCATAATTCTTTGTACAAATTTAGAAAAAACTGGAAAAGCTAAATTGGAGTCCCCACGTTTAATTTCGGAAATTTTTTTCCAAAAACTTTTTAAATTATATTCTGCATATTCAAAAATTTCTTCAAAATTCAGAAAGTTTAACTCCCTAAACTCGGAGTCTAAAGATTTGCCTTATTCGATGTAAAATGTAAACTAGACAGAGTACAATACTGACAAAAAATGCAGATATCTAAGCCATTGAAAACGGCTGCGGCGAGTCGCCGATAGTTATAATGATTTAAAGCTGCCAATTTTATATGTTTGTATGGTAACGCCGTATTAAATTAAAAAGTTAGACAATTTGTGTCGATTGTTGAAATATCGGCAATTCTGAGGCAAAAATCGGAAAATCGGAATTTTCAATTTTTAGAGTGAAAAATCGTCAAAATGCCGATAAATCGGCAAATATGGCAGCCCTGCTCTCAAAATCTTATTTAAAAATCTCTAACCTTTCTCTCTCCTCCCACACTCCTCTCCCACAACATAAAAAGGAGAGATTTTTCATTTTCTTTTTTGTCTCATTAAATATAATTTTTAGCAATTTATTCTGCTCTACAATGGATCAGCAATAACTACATAATTATATGTACCAAAGACAAGAGCCAAGCCAGAGGCCGATCAACTCTTTCACTAGAAAACAAATTTTTTTCTATTGTAAGAAAAAAATCTACTTTGAAAAAAGAAGAATAATAATAATAGTAGAACAGCCAGCCTATAATGACTGGCACAAGTGTGTGCCTGGTAGTCAATTACCCAGCTGATCACAATGGCAAAAGGCAATCATAAAGCATGCCTGGCCTGCCGGATCGACCGGCTATAAGTCTACCATAAAATCGTTATTGCAAAAAAATGCCAATAATGAGACAGAGAAATTTCTCTTGTTTATTTTGTTTTTTCTTCTAACTTCTTTACTTTAGCAATTTACATTAAAATGTCAACTAATAGAGCAAAACAAACGAGGAGAAAAAATAAAAAAAATGTGACACAATTTTGAAATAATTATGGGTGGATAGAAGGCCTATTAAGGAGATGAGGCTCTTTAAAAATATTTTTTAGCTTTTAATTCTAGGAGTGGAACTTTTTTTTAAAGTCTATTCTTCTTCAGTAAATTTTTAAAAATTTTTTTCAGGGTCTCTACATAGGGTCTTCAATTGGGCGTGGGTTTTTTAAAAATAGTTTTTAAGGGTCTACAGTTAGGCGTGAATTTTATAAAAAATATTTTTTAGGGTCTACAATTAGGCGTGGATTTCTATAAAATTTTTTTTTTATAATTTTTAAGGTCTATCTATAGGGCTGGACTTTTTAAAAATATTTTATGGGTTATCTATAGACCCCCTGTAGCGTGATTTTTTTAAATATTTTTTTTTTTTTTGCTTAGCAAAAGTTGTGATTTTTATACACTACACAACTATGTTGTCAGGGTATTGTAACTTTGTGCAAACCCAAAAGTTTGTAACGCCGCGAAATATTGGTCCTTGACCCACCTTTAAGTATACCGATCGTCATATCTTGACTAGCTGAGTCGATCTAGACACGATACGGGCCACAGTTATGGACCAATTTTCACGAAATTTTTGCATGTAGGTTGGGTTCTGGCCAATGAAGACCCCTATTGTTTTTGGTAAATATCGGTTAATATTTAGGGGACGAAATGGACAAACACTTTATTTTTGTTGGTTTTTCTGGTCGCTCCAGAGGCCCCAATTATGGCCCAGGAGAAGGGGATCGGGCCGAAGAATAAGCATGCCAGTTTTTGATCGGTCAATATTTAGCGGGTCAAATGGACCCTAACTTTTGTGTGAAAAATGACAAAACTTGTATTCTATGGCGTATATAGTTACTCCTGAAGGACATTGACCCGAGAAGTTGTGAGTATATCCAAGAGGAGTGGTTGACCTATAAATCGATACCAATTATATTGTCCGATGTGGGAGTTACACTTAAATATTTACAGGTGCTTACATATTCAGATATTATTTAGTAACCCATTACCACACTGGATGGCGGATATATAGCGCTGATCGCTTCGAAATGTTTCGGTGATGATCAGATTATAATTTGGGGATGAAGTGTACCAAAAACATATTTTTTTGTTTTTTTTTTAAGTCGACCTATGAGGTGAGGTTTAATGAAGAGGTGCTGTTGACCTCTAATTGGTTAAGAGGGTGAAAATATCACGAAATATTTTCTAGGCTCGGAATAAAAGTACGCAGAAAGTTAGTGTTCCGTGGTAGTTGTGTAGGGTATCTTATGGTCGGCCCGTCCGACTATATTCCTCCGCTCACTGGTTTCAAAATATTTTTTGAGGTCTACAATTAGGCGTAGATTTTTTAAAATATTTTTTGGTCTATCATCAGGCGTTGTTTTAAAAATATTTTTCTATGTTTCTACACAGGCGTGGATTTTTCAAAAACATCTTTCAGGCTCTCAACATAGGCGTGCATTTTTTAAAAATATTTTTCTAGGTATCTACATAGGCGTGCATTATTGACCTTGAATATGAAAAAAAGAAACATTTTTCCATAAATCTCTATTTTATTTCGTTCGAAAGTCTAAAGAAAATATTTAAAGCTTAAACGTTTTTGTTATGACCTCTTTTTGTCCGGCGTTTTGTTTTTTTTATTATTTCATTGGTTATCACTTAAGCACAGTTGGTTTTAATCTCTTGATGTGTTAGATGAGATTTCCTGGTCAGTGCCTAAGGCAGACGAAAGCATCTGCTTCTTCTTCTTCTGGTGTCTGACTTTTGAAATAGAAAAACATTCTTTAGAGTTGAACAAAAAAAAAAAGAAGAATCACTGATCTTTAAACCACATGACGTAGATGCTGTACATGATGGCAGTAGGAGGTTGGGGTCGGGGTGATAATTAAAAAAGCGTTAATCACCAGTGATTAACGTCAAGTAACGGGGCCTTACAGTTGAGCCATAAAAATACTGTTTAATACCTGAGGGGGCATATGAGAGTATGAGGAGTAGAAGGTGATTATGATCCGAAGATGATTTTGGGTTCAATGGATTTTTCATAAAACCAACAAAATAAAATTTTGATTTGATTAGCATTTTAATGGATGTGTTAAATTTTTCCAAGTTCCAAAATATAATACAATAACAAAAAAATGTTCATTGCAAATCATAACTGTTGTTCGGAGCTGATTTGAATATCCGAGTTTTTTTTTGCTTTTGTAATTTTTCTGATTATGGCCCATTTAACGGTTAACTTCCTCTGATGACCAGCTGTTGTTGCTTTCGTTTTCTTTACCTTCATTGTTGTTGTTGTGGTTTCTGTTTTGTTGGCCGGTCAATTTGCTGTAGGTAAACCCTAATTTAATGAGCCATGAAACATAAAACCCTACTTTAAAGACAATTGACTGACTTAAAAGAAATCTGGCAAAGATTTCGATCAAAATGGCCAGAGCACTTAAATAAACTAGAGATCAGTTACGTTGAGAAAGAAGAAGTCTTTGACAAAGTATGGCATTTGATTGATCCACATTCTGTTGTCTTCAACCAGAGGCTAAGTGTAACAAAAAACCATCAGATTTGAAGTAAAGCAATAGCAGCAACATCGGCAATCATTGCTGCTGCCGACTCTCTATAATATTCATCAGCCAGCAATGATGATGATTGCTATCTTTGTTGTTGGCCATAATTTGCTGTTGTTGTTGTCTGTACGTTTTATATATTTTTTGTTTTATTTTCTTGGTTTAGAAAGTATTAAACATTTGTATTTCTTTTCTTTTTGTTTTATTTTTTACTCTTGTACATTTTGAAATTGTTGTGAAAAACAAAATTGAGACACCAACAACAACATGCATTAATATTGAATTTAAAGTAACATGCTGCAACCAAACCAGCCAGCCAGCCACCGCTACTGTCTGAGCGGCTGTAGCAACAACAACAACAACACCAACAAGAAACAAAAATTTAATTTAAACACAAAACTTGATTACATTCAATGTTAATTTTTTTCCGGTGAACTTTTAATGCAAACGGCGAAGTGAATAAAAAAATTACAACAACAACATGAAATGAAGAGTTATAGCAACAACAACTCAAGTTCAAGTGCAGTTTAATTCAAGTTCAATATAAAGCCGAAAGCTTAACTGAAACTACAAAGACTTTTGCTGAAAAACTTGGGATTTTTTAAAAAAAATTTTTTTTTGAAGATATTTACATTTTTCGTTTTTTTTGAAATATTTTTTCAAGGTCCAACTACTGGCAAGAATTTTTTAAAAAGAAATTTTATATGACTGACCTACAGGCGTGGATTTTTTTTATTGTCTAAGTCTTTAAAATATTTGTTCTAGGTCTTTAAAGGCGAGGAATTTTTATACCCTTCACCACACGGTGGTACAGGGTATTATGTCTTCGTCCATATGTTTGTAACAGGCAAAAGGAAACGAGATAGACACATGGTTCCTCTTGAGAATATGCATAGAATCACTTTCTAAGTCGATTTATGCATGTCCGTCCGTCTGCCTGTCTGTCCATGTTAAATTGCAAACAAAGTACAGGTCGCATTTATGATTCGAATTGGATGAAATTTGGTATAGGTCACTTATTCGGCCCAAGGACGAACTCTATTGAAATTGGGAAAAATCGGTTCAGATTTAGATATAGCTCCCCTATATATATTTTCGTCCGATTTAAGGTAAATGGTGCACCAAAGTCCCTATATATCCTCCGATTTGCACGAAATTTGGCACAACGTACTGAATTAAACCTGGAATGATGTGTGCTAAGTTTCGTGAAAACCGGCTCATATTTAGATATAGCTCCCATATAAATTTTTGTCCGATTTAAGGTAAATGGTTCACCAAAGTCCCTAAATATCTTTCGATTTGCACGCAATTTGGCACAATGTACAGAATTAAGCCTAGAATGATGTGTGCTAAGTTTCGTGAAAATCGGCTCATATTTCGATATAGCTCCCATATATATTTTCGTCCGATTTAAGGTAAATAGTGCACCAAAGTCCTTATATTTACTTCGATTTGCTCGAAATTTTGCATAGCGCACGGAATTAAGTCTAGAACAATGTGTGTTAAATTTCGTGAAAATCGGCTCATATTTAGATATAGCTCCCATATATATTTTCGTCCGATTTTATGTAAAAGGTGCACCATAGTCCCTTATATCCTTATATATGCATGAAATTTGGCACAACGTACTGAATTAAGCCTAAAATGATGTGTGCTGAGTTACGTGAAAATCGGCTCATATTTCGATATAGCTCCCATATATATTTTCGTCCAATTTAAGGTAAGTGGTGCACCAAAATCCCTATATATCCTCCGAAATTTGGCACGGCGTGCTGAATTGAGTATACAATGATGTGTGCTAAGTTTCGTGAAAATCGGCTTATATTTAGATATAGCTCCCATATATATTTTCGTCCGATTTAAGGTAAATGGTGTAGCAAAGTTCCTATATATCTTTCGATTTGCACGAAATTTGGCACAACGTACTGAATAAAGTCTGGAATGATGTGTGCTAAGTTTCGTGAAAATCGGATCATATTTAGATATAGCTCCCCTATATATTTTCGTCCGATTTAAGGTAAATGGTGCACCAAAGTCCCTATATATATCTATATCTAGAATGATGTGTGGTAAGATTCGTGGAAATCGGTTCAGATTTAGATTTAGCTCCCATATATATTTTCATCCGATTTAAGATAAATGGTGCACCAATGTCCCTAAATATCTTTCGATTTTCACGAAACATGGCACGGCGTGCTGAATTGAGTCTAGAATGATGTGTGGTAAGATTCGTGAAAATCGGTTCAGATTTAGATATAGCTCCACCATATATTCTCCTCCGATTTTATGTAAATAGTGCACCAAAGTCTCTATATATCTTTCGATTTGCACGAAATTTGGCATAGCGTATTGAATTGAGTATAGAATGATGTGTGGTAAGTTTCGGAAAAATCGATTCAGATTTCGATTGAGATTTGATTTGACATTATTAAGTTTTATTGAAATTGTAGCCATAGATTAATTTTTTAAGGGTATCATATAGTCGGCCCAGTCCGACTTTATTACTTTCCTGACTGGTTTAAAAATATTTTTTTCAAGTACTAAAGAAGGCGTGAATTTTTAAAAATTTTATTCCTCATAAAATTAAAAAAATCCCATGACCAATAATATCATTTACAATGTTAATGGATTATGATGAGCATCATCATCATCATCGGTGGTTGCTATTAGTTTTGTTGTTGTAGTCCATTGGATTTCTTTGGAAATCCGTATGGTTTTTTTGTTATTTTTCTTATTACGCTTAAATCATTTTCGTGACTACAAAAAATCAAATGCGTATCGTTTTTATGATAGGCTTCCGGTTTTAGCTTCATTTTTTTTTATTTTGGTTTAGTTTGTGGAAAATTGGTGGTAACCTCTCTTTGGTCTGTCTGGATGGTTGGCTGACAGACCTAGGATGACGCCGTTTTTGCTGTCAATGCTGGTGGTGGTTGTGATGATGTTGATACTTTTTTTTCGAATGATGTGTTTTCCATTAAACTCGTAACAGAGCTCTTCACCTTTTCACTTTTCTTTACAACAGGTTACATGGTTGGTGTTGTTGTTGTTTGGATAAGGGGTGTGTAGTTTTGAAAAAAATAAAATGTTTATTTTTTGTCTTGTTGTTGGTTTTTATTTTGGGTGCCTACAATTTTTTTCTTGGTAACTAAAATTATGTTGATTTTCTTTCTCCTGTTGTTGCTTATTAAACAAAAAAAGAAAAAGTTATGTTTCAGATGGAGAATGTTATGTACATAGTTCATAATCTCTTGTAGTGAAGTTTTATGTTACGAAAAAAGGGAAAAGATTCCGCCTTCAGTGTCCCCCCCTCATTAAATAAGAACTACACTCTTTGGAAGATAATTAATCTTTGTTGTTTTTGTTATTCTAGGTTTATTATTATTGTGGAATTTTTGTAATTAAAAAAAATAGATTTTTAAGGTAGTTTCCATACAGAGTTCTCATTAGGGTTTTTGGGGAGTAAGGTCAAGATTTATGTTAGAGAAATTATAATAAAGGAGGTAATAACAAAGGAAACCCATTTTTTAAATTTACGAGAATTATTTCCAGGTTTTTCTGTGGGGAATATTGTGACAGGGGATCTTATCATAATATGTAAAGGGGAAAAACATATTCGATTCGAAAAATATCAGAGTCAAACATGAATATGGATGCCGTTCTCCTTTATTCTTTTACAATAAAAGAAGTCAACTTAACATGCCAAGCCTATCTATAGACCTTACAATTTTTTTTCCTTGCCTTCTATAGATCTTAACAAGTGAAAAAGCGTTAAGTTCGGACGGGCCGAACTTTTGATACCTCCACCATAGATATACTGACATGTGCTTGAAATCAAAATATAGGGAACATACCAAAAAGTGTACCTATACCAGGGATGTACGCAGGGGAGCGGCCCGGAGGGGCCTGCCCCCCGCCCCCACGATAAGATTTTTTTTACAGTAAATTAATGTTTGCAACAGCGATTTTTGTCATTTTGTACTACCGGGCCCCCCGAAATGAAATCCTGTGTATGTTGCTGACCTATACCGACATTTCTATAAACCGATTATGGTTCTAAATATTGGTTCTAGACCCCATGTGTCTTTGGACCAAATTCGTTTCAAAAATTGTTGATTTCATCCAAACTTTGCCCATCTTATTATTTCTTCTAAAATTAGTTCAAGATCGAACATGGGGAATATCGGTCCACCACTTCTGGTACCTTCCACATAGGGGCTAGGCCTAAATGCGGTTTACAGTATATATGAATATATATAAGGTTAATTATCGAATCTTATGTTCTAGTCTTTTTTCGTATCTTCCGCAGATGAAATGATGACAACAGAGTCATAGCACCAAACCCAAACACGGAACAAATCATATAAATATTTTAATATAAAAAAGGGGGTTATATGGGGACGAGCCCAAAAAAGAGGTGAATATTAAAAAATATTGGTAGGGAGATTCGATACCATATACGACTATAAAATTCAAAATTGCAGCGAATTCGGTTGGAAAGGGCGCTCAAGAACCCCAGAATACCGAAAATTCGGGGGTACCCTTATATGGGGGATATCCGAAAAAATGAACCTATATTTATAATTTTTTGTGGAGAGATTTGGTACCTATTAAGAACTCAAAATACTAAATTACAGCCAATTCGGTGGAAAAATACGATCAAAACCCTCAAAATACTGAAAATTAGGAGCTACCTGAAAAAGTGGACCTATTTTTATAATTTTTTGTGTAGACATTTAGTACCCAATAAGAAGCCAATGTAGCAAATTTCAGCGAATTCGGTTGAAAAACGCACTCAAGAACCCCAAAATACCGAAATTTGGTGGATACCCTTATGTGGGAGCTATACCTAAACGTGGAGCGATATATCCCATCTTCGAACTTGACCTGCCTGCAGAAAAAAGACAAACCTATGCAAAATTTCAGCACCCTATCTCAATTACAGCAGACGAATGTACGGAAATGGCTAGATCGTCTTAGAATTGTACCCTGATCAAGAATATATATACTTTATAGGGTCGGAAATGAATATTTCGATGAGTTACAAACGGAATGACAAAATCCATACTATGGTGGAGGGTATAAAAATATATTTTAAAAAAATCTAAGCCTTGTTTATTGTTCGAAAAAATATTTTAAAAATTCTACGCCTTGTTTATTGCTCGATTTTCTTTGAATCCACTCCTTTATTCGAAAAAATCTACTTAATCCATCTACATTCCATTAGCATCGAAATTGTTTAGGGTTCTAAGAAAATTTTCTACCTTTCATCAGTAGAGGTCAATGACCTATGACCTTTCGATATATGAATATATTAAAATTATATATTTTGTTTAAATCCATTCACTTTGTCACCTGCGGATCTACTGTCGTAACACACAGATGTTTGATTATTACCCTTATGGAAATCCTAAATCTGCAAAGTCTTCCCCTTTCCCCATACATTATCATTACATCTTCCCTCGAGGTATTCATCAAACGATTTTCCATGGCAGGTTATCACTCAAAATTTGACTGAAGCCATCATGGCTTAGTTGCACCCCAAAAGCCAAATACCAGTGACTGATGAAAATGACATTCACTTAGCTTCGTCGTCACTGCTTTTCGAATGAAAGGGAAATTTCTTGTTTAATTTTGTTTCGTTTCGTTTTTTGCATATGATTTTGGACTGCATAATAACTACCGGCCGAAATAGTGTTTTTATGATTGTTCACAATATTCCAACATGTGTGCATGCGGACCGAACCGGTCCAACTCCCAATTACTGGATAACCAGCTCAAAGACAATGGAGAGCTCTTAAACCGCTTTTCTCGAAACCAGAAGAGACATTCACAAGCATATTAGCGCGCGCAAATGCTATCACCCAGCACCGACACCCCCAGCCACCTCTCAGATCCAATAGAGTCATGTTGCATGCAACACAAACTACTACAAAACTAGACAACATTCCTCCCGGTACTGGTCATTCGATTGGCTGGCCAGATTATTGTGGTGGCAACTACACTAAGAAGACATGTGCTGAGTATTTTTTCCCCGATCTGTATTTTTTTGTCTTTCCTACAATCATCTATCAATTATAACCAGTTGTTGTTGTAGCTGCTGCTGTGGAGAGTAGGAAAAAGTAATGGAAAAATGCCTTGGAGAAATTTTTCCATCCATACAACAACAGCAGCACATGTTGCCACTGGTCGTGTCGTGTGAAGTGTGACGTCTGAAGATGCTAATAATGCTGTTCCATGACGAGGCTGCTGCCAAAGACATGTTGCCCAACAGCCAGCCATCTCGGGCCTTGAAGAGAATGTCATTGGTAAATATTTGACAACATCGAATAAAAATGAAAAACAAAGAAGAAGAAGAAGTGTAAGCAAACACAGACTGACTGTACACATCTCCATAAGATGAGAGGCTTTTCGTTGTCGTCATCTCCGCAGCTTTTAACTGCAATTAGTCTTATCACGATTTTTCCATTTACATTGTAGCGAATGGGAAGTGTGTTTTTAAAATTTTTCTTGGCTCACGAATATAGCTGAACAAATTATCAGGTGTGTGTTTGTTTACATAGTTTTCCGGTATCTCTCTTTTGTTTCCGTCTTTTGTTTGAATTTTTTGACAGGTCTCTTACTTTTTTCAGAGTTTACAAAAGATCTTAGAACATGTTCGGAATGAAGATGAGATTGAAGACTTCCCATCTCTGCATAACAAGAATGCTGGAAAAGTCCTCTAAAATAATCGTAACAGAACCTTATAGCACAGCAGAACTTAAGCGGAACCTGAAAAGTTAACAGAAAGTTTTAGCAGAAGTCTCCAACTTTGCAGAAGTCATTAACAGAGGGTTGTAGTGTTAAAGAATATTACAGAAGACCTTAGCTGAAGACTGTAATGTTATGGGAGTACTTAACAGAGGCCTAATTGTGCAGTTTAATAATACAAAAGTCCATAACAGAGGTCTGTAACTTTAGTGAATACCCTAACAGAGGCCTCTAACTTTTGTAGACCTTTAACGAGACGTCTGACTTAACGGAACACCTTTGAAGAGTCCTAACGACCTTAGTACAGGTCTGAAATACTACAAAAGTCCATAACAGTGACCTTTAACTTTAGTGAAGAACCTAACAGAGACCTCTAATGCTATTTCTACCATTAAAGAGCCCTGTGACTTTACGTAAGACCTTTAAAGAGACTTTTGAGAGGTCTGAAACGCTACAAAAGTCCATAACAGAGCTCTGGATTTTAACTGAAGTCAATAAAAGAGTTTTAGTTTTACTGAAGCCCATAACAGGAAGTCTAATGTTAAGTATATCTTAACAGAGGTCTCTAATTTTACTAAAGATCTTAACAAAAGCTTTTAATGCTACAAAAGACCATAACAGAGGTCTGAATTTTTTGTGAAGTCATTAAGAGAGTTCTAGTAGGGTCTTAACATAGCTTCTAATGTTATTTAGACCTTAACAGAGGTCTCTAACTAAATTAAATAACTTAACAGAAGCCTGCAATGTTAAAAAAGTCCCTAACAGAGGTCTGGATTATTAGTAAAGCCATTAACAGAGTTCTTAGTTTACCGAAGACCTTTGAGGAGTTCTCTAATGTTATTTAGATCATAAAAGAAGCCTACAATTCCACTGAGTGTATAACAGAGACCTCTAATGTTGCAGAAGATCTAAACAGAAGCCTATATTATTAAAAATGTCAATAACATAGGTCTGTAACTTTGGCTAAGACCTTAACAGAGGCTTCAATTAGTGTATAGGGCCTTAACAGAAGGCTCTAATAGAATAGAGAACTTATTAGAGGTTTTACATTTTACCGAAAAAATTTGAAGGGGATTTAAATGGCAACTTAGACCTTACGAAAAGGCCTCAAATGTGTAGAAGACCTTAACAGGGGCCTCAAATGGAAAAGATAACTTAACAGTGGTGTTAAATTTTACAAAAAAAAAAAAATTAAAACGGGTTTATATGTTAGGACGTATTTTAATAAGAGATTTTAGCAGAAGCTTGTGCTATTAAAGAAGTTTCTAACAGAGGCCTGGAATGCTGCATAAGACTTTATAGTGATTTATTATTTTACAGAAAACTTAATTGAAGTCGATAAGGTTACAGAACCCACAAATGTTAGTTAGCATCCTAACAACGCTTGATAAATTTATAAAAATATCTTAACAGAGGATAGCAGAAACCCTTAAAGGGAGTCTTTACTTTTACAGTCCTGCAATCTAACCACACAACTTAATAGAGGTCTTTGATGAGTGGTATAACTTTACAGAGCCCTGTAATTTCACATAATAGATTAGCAGAGGTCTTTCATGGTATAAAAGATGTTAACAGAGATCTGTAATTTTACAGAATACATTATGAGAAACCCGTAAATATGTAGAAGAACTTAATAGAGGTTCTACAGAACAGCTAAAAAGATTTTTAAATTAAAACCCATAACAGAGTTTTGTTATCTACAAAAAAGCCTAGTAGTGTTATGTAATTTAACAGAAAAACTTAACAGATGTATGTAATTTAACAGAAATAATTAACAGAGGTATACAAATCTACAGAAAACCATAACAGAAGACCTTAACTCAGGTCGATAATTTTACAAATGTTCTCAAACTGTACAGAGGGCCTATTAATATACAGATCATCTTAACAGTGGTCTGCAATTATACAGATCATCCTTACAGAGGTCTTTAATTATACAGATCATCTTAATAGAAGCCTGTAAATATCGAATGCCTCTTAACAGAGGTCTGTAATTGTACAAAGCATCTTTACATTGACCTGTGAAAATAATATGTTAACAGAGGCCAAGAATTATACAGAGCATTTTAACTGTGACCTGTATTTATACATAACATGTTAACAGTCGTTTGTAATTATACTCAGTATCTTAACAGAGATCTGTAGTTCTAAAGAGCATCTTAACAGAAGTCTGTAATTATCGAAAGCCTCTTAACAGAGGTATGTGTACTTATACAAAGCATCTTAACAGTGACCTGTATTTATACATAACATGTTAACAGAGGCCTGTAATTATACAGAACATCTTAATAGAAGTCTGTAATTATACAGAGCTCCTTAACAGAGGTCTGTAATTATACTGAGAGACATTATTATTTAGAGAGACAATGACATGTCTCTTTAAATACTAATACAGACCATCATAATATGGGCCTGTAATTATACATAGCCTATCAATATAGGTCTGTCATTATACAGAGCATGTTAATAAAGGTCTGTAATGTTACAGTACATGAGAACAGAGGTTTTATTTGTGATCAAATTTTATTTATTGGGCTTCTAAAGATATACACTTCTTTTCCGATGCATTTTTTCTTTTTTTCTACTTTTTTATTAAGTTTTTGTCCACTAGTGTATAATTTTCTTGTCATATACAGTGGTGGTCACAGAATTAAAACATTTACTGTGGTAAACATATATTGATCAGCCCTCGATTCGTTTGAAGTATTTTTGAAAATTTTTTATTTCAGAACACTTCGATTTACTGCACTTAAGAGATTTAGTGTGAAAATAGAAAATTTTTGCATGCAATTTTTTCATAAATAACGGTTTTTATGAAAATACATCGACTTTGAAGTGGCCATATAATTAAAACATTGTGTGGGATTTTTTACTTTACTGCATTTTTTGAAAATATTTTTAGAAAATCTCTTTAATTTAGTTAAATTTTGTGAACCCAGCACCGATAAAATCATTTACAGATAAAAATTGTTGAAAAAATCTGTAAAATCTATCAAAATTGCCAACAATTTGTACAGTACACCTTACGTTCAGAAAATCACCCTAATTATAGAAAATAAAGGTCAGAATGCACCAGAAATTGCTAGAATTAGTAGAAAACATTAAATAATTCTCAAATTAAAGAAATATTTGAAATAAAAACTCAAAAAAATGGAATTAACCTAAAGAAACTATTCAATTTCAATAGTCTTTACTGAAGAAGGCCGGAATATTTTTGCAGTATGTGAGAAAAAATCGATTGATATTGGTATTTATTATATCAAATCGACTGTTCGAGTAGTACAGAATATATTTTATCAAAAAATATATCTGTCAGAACAGAACGAACAGAGATCAACGCCTAGGTTGACGAGTAAAAGTTTCTGGCATACAGCAGCATTTTTCATGTTCAACACAAGACTTCAAATATTTTTCAAACTGTAAAATTTTTACTTCCTTGATATTAAAATAGATTAATTGGAAGTTATTCGATTCAAAAAATATTATTTTGGAAAAATATTGTCATGTTCAATAGATTTTAAGGGTCAAGAGTTGACCATCAAACATGCTGCTGTGTGCCAGAAACTTTTACTCGTCAACCTAGGCGTTGATCTCTGTTCGTTATGTTCTGACAGATATATTTTTTGATAAAATATATTCTGTACTACTCGAACAGTCGATTTGATATAATAAATAACAATATTAATCGATTTTTTCTCACATACTGCAAAAATATTCCGGCCTTCTTCAGTAAAGGCTATTGAAATTGAATCGTTCCTTTAGGTTAATTCCAATTTTTTGAGTTTTTATTTCAAATATTTCTTTAATTTGAGAATTATTTAATGTTTTCTACTAATTCTAGCAATTTCTGGTGCATTCTGACCTTTATTTTCTATAATTAGGGTGATTTTCTGAACGTAAGGTGTACTGTACAAATTGTTGGCAATTTTGATAGATTTTACAGATTTTTTCAACAATTTTTATCTGTAAATGATTTTATCGGTGCTTAGTTCACAAAATTTAACTAAATTAAAGAGATTTTCTAAAAATATTTTCAAAAAATGCAGTAAAGTAAAAAATCCCACACAATGTTTTAATTATATGGCCACTTCAAAGTCGATGTGTTTTCATAAAAACCGTTATTTATGGAAAAATTGCATGCAAAAATTTTCTATTTTCACACTAAATCTCTTAAGTGCAGTATATCGAAGTGTTCTGAATTAAAAAATTTTCAAAAATACTTCAAACGAATCGAGGGCCGATCAAAAAATGTTTAGCACAGTAAATGTTTTAATTCTGTGACCACCACTGTATTTATGTTTGACAGCATAAATCAAATCATCTCATCCTCATTCAATTATTTAATTAAAGAAGAAAAAACAAACACAACGGCTAAAATACATTTCATTCTGTGACTTAGATTGCAAACAATGCTGATTGACTGGCTAACAAACTGACTGACTGACTGCCAGACAGACATTGTGAGTGGTTGACAGCCATCGAAAGTTTATGGTAGCTGTCTAAGTGAATTATGAGGCGGATCAATAAAGATCAGCAAACAATAACACATTCGCGCAGAACCAATTATGGCAAAAGAAGGGGTAAACAAAAAAATAAACGAATAAATATAAATATGACAGAAGAGATTTGTCAAAAAAACTACACAAAAACATCATTTTCAATAAACTGCTTTCAATGGAAGGTCATCTGGAGACAATGCCGACGAGGAGGAGTTGAGAAAGAAACACAGGGAATTTAATGATGTTTGCGGAATTTTGCAAACTGGGTCAATAGCTGTTAATTGTTTGCAAGCATTTCTTTGTTTAAATTTAGCATTTTTTGAGTTCATTTTCTATTTTAAGATGGCTCAGATAAAATAATACAATTTTTTAAAGGTTCTAGAGTATTCAAAAAGGTCTTCATTGTTTTTCAGAAGAACCAAAAAATAAATTCTTTAAAAAAAATTGTATTTAAAAATTAATAAATAAAAAATCTGAAAATGATTCATTTTCTGTTAAGTTTTTTAAAAGAAAAGTTATGTGACAGAAGAAACAGACCTCTGTTATGCTAATAACACTGCTATGTTATTAACTCTGTTATGTTATAACCTCTGTTATGTTAATAACACTACTATGTTAATAACACAGCAATGTTATTAACTCTGTTATGTTAATAAAACCATATCACTGTTATATTTATTTCAATGGTCATATACTTGTTTGGTCCTTCGATCTCTGTTATGTTAATAACATTATATGTAAATACGCCCATATCTCTGTAATGTAAATTTCAATTAATTTCCACACAAATCGACCTTCGATTGAAATAAAAATTTTGTTTCACAATGCAATTGAAATGAAATCGTGATTTGTCACAATTTTTAATTTCTCCTATCAATATTTCTTATCTTTAAAACGAAGATATTGAAAAAAATGAAGTAAAAACAAACAACAGAAAAAAATATTGAAAGACAAATAAATTACCCAGAGTTTCATTAGCACAAGAAACAGAAGAAATAAACGAGAGAAAAAACAAACAAAATTGCAAAAATTATTAATTAATGGCATGTCTTGATTGCTGGCTGCGTTTGGGCCCAACAATTATGGCTGGTGGGTGGGATGGTTTGCTGACTGGTGTTTGTGACAGATAACAAATTCTAAATGATTTTTTTCTGTTCTATTCTGTCGGCGGCAATTTCCGCCTTGATTGATAACACAGCAAAAAATATATATATAACAAATTACAGGTCTGCGAAAACTTACAGGTGATTGTCAAACAGACAGAAAATTACTGATATTTAATTTATTGTCAGTTCGGGCATACTCACTCCATACTCTCCACATCTGTGAAAACCTGACATCATCATTACCACCACCATTGCCATCAATTCCAAAATGCCAGAGAAATCACAATCAAAAGATAACAGAGTTACGATTTTTTTTATCATTGAATTCTTAATAGCTTTCCTAGTATTTCTAGAGTTATCGGGAATGTGGAATGGGGAAAACAAACAAATATTTTAAAATGAAAATATGGATCGGTAGAAAAGTGGGTCTGGAACTAAATGAGAAAAGTAATAGAAGCAGAAGACCTTGAAAATGCACAGTAACACATTAACAGAGGCATGTAATGTTACAGAGGGCCTTGAAGATGTTTACAGACAATTTTAACAGAGGTAGGGATTGTCATTGAGAAACATTACCGAGATGTGTTATTACACATATGACTCTAACAGAGGTCTGTAATGCTACAGAAGATCTTAAAAGAGGCTTGAAATGTTAGATAATACCTTAGCAGAGCTGTTAGTTTACAGATGACCTTCACAGAAGCTGGTAATGATTTAGAAAGTCATAACATTGTCTCTGATTTCATAAAAGGCCATAACAGAGGATGATTATTTTACAAGAGATGGTCAGAGGTCTGTTAAGCTATGAGAAATCTAAATGAAGATAAAAATCCTTAACAGAGGCTTGTAATTTTACAAAGGTAGTAAACAGAAGCCTTTGGTGCTGCAGATGACTTTAAACTTAACGTACTTAACAGAGGTTCTTAATTGTACATTAGCTATTAACAAAGGTGTGCATTTTTACTTTGTTCTTAACAAAGACATTTTAAGCTATAGTAAGCCTTAGTGAAAGTTTGTAGTCGTGCAGAAGTCCTTAACACGGCCTTGGACTTTAACAAGCGTCCCAAATGAGTTCTGAAATTCCGGAAAATGCCTTAATATACAGAAATTCATAACAGAGGTCTGTAATGATTTATCAGTAATTAAAAAAAATATAATACTCAGAAGACCTTAACATAGACCTGTAATGCCTTAAAATACATCATATGTCTATAATTTCACTGAATTTCCTAACAGAACCCTATTATTCTACGGACTAACACAGGTTTGTATGTTAACACAGGTTTTTATGTTATAGGAAAATTTATCGATGTCATGAAGTCGTATATTACCTTAACATAACCTTAGATCTTCATATTAGCCTTAACAAAGGCCTACAGTTTCACAGATGCTTGTAATTTTGCAGGAATCCCTAATAGAAGCCTCTAATGCTGCCTAAGACCTGAACAGAGGCCTGTAATACTAAGAAGACCTTAACGGAGGCAGAAACTTTCAACAGAATATCTTTGCAGAGAGCTGTAATTTTACAGAAGGTCTCATTGCTGTGGAGGTTCTTAATAAAGGCCTGTTATCTTAACAGACGAATGTAACCATATTAAATAGCTTAACAGCATCCAAAAGTTCAGTAGATTCAAATTCTATGACCTGCAATATTTCAAAGGTTCCAACAGAGTTATGTAAAGGTGTAGAAGACTTAACAGATGTCTGTAATTGTAGAGAAAATATTAACAGAAACTTTCAATGGAACAAAATATCCTTACAGAGGTCTGTATTTATATCAGAACGCATTAGCAGATGACTTGTAGGTTACAGAATATTTTAAAAGAGGTGTTTACTTTCACTGGCCTCTGATGCTATTACAGGCATTAACAGAAGTCTGTAATTTTTTTCCGAACCCCATAAACGAGGGTATATGTTAACAGAATACCCTGACATAGGTCTGTAAAGCTGCAGAAGATTTGACAGATGACATTTTAAAAGAGGTTTCTACTTTTACAGAAGTTCTTATTAATAGTCATACCAAATAATACGTTAACAGAGGCCTCCGATGCTATTGGAGGCATTAACAGAAGTCTGTAGTTTTAAGGAACTCCTTAACTTTGCAATCATTTAGTTTCATTGAAGGGACTTGTAAATTTTCAGCAGTCCATAACAGAGGCTTATATCCTAACAGAAGTATGTAAAGCCGCAGAAGACTTAACAGATGTCTATAATTTTAATTAAAACACAAAATATACTAACAGAGATCTAAATTGTAAACATAATACATTAGCAGAAAGCTGTTAGGTTACAAAAAAATTTAAAAGAGGTTTTTACTTTCACAGAAAAAATTATATAATAATTAGCCTGTAATTTTATGGAATAGCTTAATGGAAGAGGGTCATACTACCTAATACATTAACTGAGACCTCACACGGTATTAAGTGACTTAACAGAAAATTGTAGTTTTATGGAAATCCTTAACAGAGGCCTGCAATGATTTTGTTTCATTGAAGAGACTTGTAATTTATCAGAAGTCTGTAACAAAGGCATATACGTTTACTGAAGACCCTAATAGAGGTCTGTAAAGCTACAGCAGACTTTACAGATGTCTGTAATTAGAAAAAAAAATCAATGCTACAATAGATCCTAACAGAGGTCTATATTTTTAACAGAACACATTAGCAGATGACTGTTAGGCTACAGAATATTTTCAAAACGACTTTTAGGTTCACAGAATTCTAGAGAATATGTTAACATAGACATATTGTGGAAGGCCTAACAGGATTCTGTAATAGTTAACAGATGTCAGTAATTCTCAACAGAGCTCTGTAATGATGCTGTATCATTGAACGGACTTGTCTCTTTCACAAAAGTACTTATCAATTGTTCATTATTTTGTAGAATCACTTAACACTGGAGGATCATATTACATAATATGTTTGCGCTTCAAGAGATCCTAACAGAGGAATTTATTTTTAACAGAACACATTAGCAGATGACTGTTAGGTAAAAGAGGCTTTTACGTTCACAAAATACTACAGAATATGTTAACAGAGACAACATACTGTTTTAAGACCTAGCAGAAATCTGTAATATTTAGCAGAGGTCTGTAATCATCAACAGAGCTCTGTATTGACTTTGTATGATTGAAGGGACTTGTCTCTTTCACAGAAGTACTTAGCAGTAGCCTGTAATTTTGTAGAATAGCTTAACAGTAAAGGGTCATACTGCAGAATATTTTAACAGAGGCATCAGACTGTTGAAGGCCTAACAGAAGACAATAATACTCCAGAAGTCTGTAGTATTGTAATACTTGGGTCTGTAATCCTAACAGAGGTCTGTAATCCTAAACAGAAATCTGTAATCCTCAACAGAAATCTGTAATCCTCAACAGAGATCTGTAATCCTCAACAGAGGTCTGTTATCATCAACAGAGGTCTGTAATCCTCAACAGAGGTCTGTTATCATCAACAGAGGTCTGTAATCCTCAACAGAGGTCTGTAATACTTAACAGAGGTCTGTAATTCTTAACAGAGGTCTGTAATCCTCAACAGAGGTATGTAATCCTTAACAAAGGTCTGTAATCCTCAATAGAGGTATGTAATGATTCTGTATCATTGAAGGAACTTGAAATTCTATAATATAGGATTAAAAATTAACAGAAAAATTTAAAAGAATTCTGTAACTTAACAGAAGACCTTAACAGAGGCCGATAATGCACAGAAAAAACTTAACAGAGTCATGTAATTCTACAGAAGAAACATAATACATTTTATTATTACAAATCCTCTGGAGATTCCTTTGAAAGCTCTTTCTTAAAGCTTTACAAATAATAAAAGCAATTTGAAAAGTTTTGAAAAAAGTTTGAGAACCCATTTTGAATCCCAATAAGAATTTCAGTTTATTTATTTTATTATGTCATTCAAAAAGAAAAATAATAATTTTCTATTTCTTCATCACGTGTTGTAGGTTTATCTAGTATTTGACGTCGATATTTAATTATTTCCGTAAATAGATTTTTGGGTAATGAGTAATTTCGGTTTTTTTTTTGGGAATATTCTTTAATTTTCTTCGCTTTTTTTTTGCAAAGTACTTCACCCGGCCAGCCAGCAAGCCATTCCCATATTAGCAATTTCACATAGATAAGAAAAAAAATAAAAGAATAGCGAATTCAGTTATTTTGGTATGGCTTTCTGGTTTCTGTGGAAAATAAATCGAAAATAATTTATTAGCACCAATGCCTTTGGTTATCTCTTCAAATAACAACAACAGCAATAATGCAGAATGGAAAAAAAGAACCTGTGCTGGGCTCTCTGATAAGATATTGAAAAAATATAAGTCGTGTGTTTTTTTTTCAAGAGAATTGAATGGTCATAAATAAAATAACAATATATGTATATATAAATATAGTATTGAAATAAGTTATCGAGAAATAGCAAAAAAATAAAATCAGCAATTAAGGCCAAAATCCCCCCAAAATCATTGTGAAAAAAATATAAGCCAAGGTAATGAGTAATATTTTTGGTGGCGAATTTATGAGTCGGAATGGCTGGGAGATATGGTGGAGATTGTTAGCAAATTTTCAATAGCAGATATTAACTTGCCTTGACTTTGATATTTTATTTCACGATTTTTGGCGAAAATGTGGGTTATTGGAAATTTCAGATTTGCTTTAAATATGTGTTGCTTTTAACTGGTCATTAGTGGGTTCATAGTAAAAGGGAGGTAATTAAGGTCTTTTAGTAAATATTCAAAATTTCAAATTAATTTTTTTAAATATCTATTTCTTCAAATTGTAAATTTCAAAATCTCAAGGCTTAGTTTGTGTAATATTGAACATTTGATATTTAGTTATTGGAAATTAAATATCAAAAATCTATTTAACAAATGGTATATTGAATACATTTGATATCCCTCTCCATGGCAGAGATAATCAACTTAACATTTCAATCAATTTACAAAAATATATTGAGTAAAATTGAATTAAAAAATAATCTCCCCCAATAAATGCTTAACGATTTCAACATTTTAATTCCAAATTATTGTGATGTGGCTGAGCAAAAAGGTTTACGAAATATAATTGCTCAAATTACTAAATTACAAAAAAAAAAAAAAATTGTTACAAAAAATTTAACGATTTTTGATTAATCGATTTATAACAAAAAACCTAAATGATCTACGATTACTATTGTTTGACTATCGAAGCATTTGTTAATAATAAAAAAATTGACCACCGAGACAGACCATTGATGGCATTTGAAAAAAAAAATCACAAAAGTTACCTCACCTTAGACAATGGAAGCGAAAGAGGCGTTGAATGATAACCATTTCATCATTTATTGTTAATTTTTTTGTTTAAAAAAAAAGGTTTAATTTTTAAATTTTTTTCTTTGAAAATTATCCACACTTTTTCCTGAGTTGACCAGCATTAATGACATTAACAGAAAAAAAGTCACACATAACAAAAGCAGTTGGAGTGCAACACACAATGAGTGCCATTATTGACAAGCCGCTTCATGCCCAGGCCTTTATTTTGTCTACATGAAATACAGCCCTTTGACCTTTCCCAAAAAAAAAAAAAAAAATATTTCTGTTTGTTTTTCTATTGGCCACAAAGAAAAGTGTTGATTTTTTGTTTGTTTTCCAATTTTAACACTCCACTTTGTTTTGAAATGTAGAAGGGCATAGGGTCAGTTTAAGGTTTGTCGAACTAGTGCATAGTCTATGATTAACACATTTAAAATTACGGCAGGTCAATGGATCTAATTTAAAAATGTGGCAGATTCACAATATGTTTTTTTAAATAAAATATTTCGAAATTATTTATAATTTTTTAATTAATTGACCTTGGTATTGAGACAGAAGGTCTAAAAAACCCAAATATTTTTTAGGGACTTGTATGTATTTTGGGTTGTCTAGGTTCCCTTTCACTTAAATAAATTTAAAATTGATTTCTTAGTTTTTAATAAATTTTATGTGTCCTCAACTATAGTCTTTCGTGCAATTGCAGGCCTCTTTAATAGTTTTCTGTTAATTTACAGTCCTCTGTTAAAGTTTCCTATAGCATTTTATGCCACTACCGCCATCCCTTAAAATTTTCTATAACTTTACATACCTCTATTAAAGTCTTCTGTAGAATTTATACCACTTTTGATGACTTCTCCTCTGTTAAGTTTTTCGTAAAGTTACAGTCCTCTGTTAAGATGTCCTGTAGCATCTAAAGTCTTTGTTATCGTCTCCAGAATGCTGTTAAGGGTTTCTGTAAAATTGTAAGCCTCTAATAGAGACTTCCGTGCGATTATAGGCGACTGTTAAAGTTTTATGTAACATTACAGTCCTCTGTTAAAGTTTTCTGTGGCATTTTATGTCACTTTCGGGGAATTCTAAAAATAATAAGCCTCAATTAAGGTCTACTGTAGCATGACAATATCATGTTAAGGTCTTCGGTAAAGTTACAGTCCTCAGCCAAGGTCTCAAATAACATCAATTGCCTGTCTTATGGCCTTCAGTGCTCTGTTAAGGGTTTCTATGAAATTGCAAGCCTCTGATAAATTTGTTCGTGAAATTTGTGGCATGCTCCTGTAGCTCAGGCATCTGTAGAGGACTTCTGTAAAGTATATGGCTCTCAAAGTTTTAGGTTGTATTGTTTTGGAATTTTTGTCATTGCAGATCTCTGTTAAGATTTCCTTTAACATTGGAAGGCCCCCCAGTACAATTAGAGACATCTGTTATGTTTTCTTGTTGCAATATGTTCCTCTGTTAAGGTCTTTTATTGGTATAAAAGGCCACTGTTAAGATTATGAATAAAAAACAGACCTCTGTTATGGTATTTTATGATATTACAGACCACTGTTAAGATTTTCTATAATATTAGATGTCTCTGTTAAGGCTTTCATTGAAATTAGAGATCTCTGTTATGGTTTCTTGTAACAATACATTCATCTGTTAATGTCTTCTGTTGAAGTAAAAGTCTCTGTTAAGTCCCTGAAACATGTACCAGACCTCTGTTATGGTATTATATGGCATTGCACTTTTTTGTTTGGTAAAATTAAATGCATCTGTTAAGGACCTCGTAAAAGCTACTGACCATTGTTAAGGCATTAGATACCCCTGTTATATAACTTACAGTTTTCAGTTGCATTTCATACATCTCTAAGCTGTTATGTAGAATAACAGAACTCTGTTAACACTTGTAAATTTTTAAACATCTGTTAATGTTACGTTTACATTGTTATGGCATTTTTGTCATTACATATCTCTATTAAGATTTTCTGAAACAATAGTTGTCACTGTTAAGGCCTTTGGTAAAATTAGGGACCTATGTTATGGTTTCTTGTAGGAATACACACCTCTGTTAAGGCCTTTGTTTTATTAAATATATCTGTTAAGGTCTTGTATGTAATAACAGTCCTCTGTTATGGTATTTTATAACATTACAGACTTCTTTTAAAATATTCCGTAACATTATATGACTCTGTTGAGGCCTTCATTTAAACTAAAACTTTGTTATGGCTTAATTTAGGAATACACACCTCTGTTATGGCCTTTTTTATATTAAATACCTCTGTTAAAATGTTGAATGTAATAACAGTTCTCTGTTATGGCATTACATACCTCTGTTAAGGTCTTTGGTAAAATTAAATGCTTCTATTAAGGGTTAAAGTACTTCTGAAAAGTTATAGACCATTGTTAAGGCATTAAATACTTCTTCTGAACAATTATATAACTCTGTTATTGAATTTTTGCAACATTACAGATTTCTGTTAAACCATTCTTTCTTCCGGAGATCCTCTGTTGAAACATTTTATAATATTATAAGCAGCTTATAATTCCCTCTGTTGAATTTCAAATATCGGATTAAATTTTAGACCTCTGTTGGTGAAATACCAGACATCTGTTAAAGTAGACAGACATCTGTAAGTAGAAAAAAACTGAACTTATTTTCAATTAAATCTTGCAAATTTTGTATCGTCTGATAACAATAATGAAATTGTTGTTTAATTTTTTTTTCAATTTATTTTCTCTTGGTTTTTGTAACTAGTCTGCCAATGATTATATGTCAGTGTTTTTATCTTCAATATTAATTGAAAATGTTTCTCCAGAAATTATGTCTTTAATTGCTATGTTATCATACGTAAAAATTTATCAGGTTAACAGTTTAATTATCGAACATTTAGTTGTTTCACGACTAATCAATTTCAAATAAATTTGTCTAAGAAATATGTGATAAATTTGAAAATCATGTTTTTTTTTGGGGAATTCTCTATAATTAATATTTGAAAATCGAAAGCATATTAATTTGAAAACCCATTAGTGTATGAAGTCTATATTTTAATCCCTCTGTTAATTTATTTTTAGGAAATGTTTCTCATTATGGGAATTTCTCTCATTATTTCTTTAATTTTTATCAATCATGCTTTTTCATTTAACAGTAGTTTTTATGTTAATAACATTATTTCATAACAGTAATAATAAGTAGCATTACAGATGGTGCAAATTGTTGGCTTTTTAATTGTAACAAATGTGAAATTTATATATTCATTTAAAAAAATGATAAGCACCCATACACCCCATGGAATACATGAACAAAAATAAATGTGCAAATATTTTCACATAACTTTCTTTCCAAAAAATTACTATTATAATAAAACAAAAAATAAACCGCCAATAAAAATACAAATTCATTCATAATGTTGAATATCTACTTAAGTGGAACTAAAATATTTTTTTACTGTGTCTATCATTTTTTATTTTTATATAAATTGCCATGCTTTATTTCATTTTAAATACTAATACTAGACTCATTGTATGACATAATATTAGCAATTTGTACACACATACATACATATATTTTTCTTTCTCTATGCTATTTGGCTTAACAACTCTTTTTTTTCTTCTATTTATCATTTAAAGCGTAACGCCAGTCCACATAGTACATATTTTTCACTGTAATTATACATAATTGCTAATTAAAGGAAACACTTGATTAAAATAATTAACATAGCTCAAGCTAAGTGTTACATAGAGTGTACAAAGAGTGACAGAAAAAAAATAATAGACAACAACAAGTCCAAGGAAATATTTTTTAATTTGCTCAAAATACAAAGAAAAACAAAAAATTGTGGTGAAAAGCTTTGTGGAAAAAATATAAATTCTGAAGTTTTTTTTTTTGTATAGAAAATTCTATTAATTTTTTTTGTCTCAAGAAAAAATTAGTCAATAGACCAAAGGTTTTTTCTATAAAAAATAGACCCCAAGAGTCTCAATTTTTTTTTCTATAGAAAAAATAGATCTAATAGACCTAAGGGTCTCCCGAATTTATTAAAAATTAGAAATAAGAGACGCGAATATAGAAATAAATCGATCAAGGTCTACCGATTTGTTT
Source organism: Musca vetustissima (assembly GCF_032173495.1). NCBI lineage: Eukaryota > Metazoa > Arthropoda > Insecta > Diptera > Muscidae > Musca > Musca vetustissima. The sequence goes on from NW_026882470.1 coordinate 320,152, forward strand.
AATATAGACCTAAGTAACTCGATCTTTCCCACACAAAAATAGACACACTGGGTTTTGTGAATTGTTTTCTATAGAAAAATGACCTTGCGAATTTTTTCTATAAAAGAAATGACCTTGCGATTTTTTCCTATAAAAAACAGACCAAAGGTTCTCTCGATTGTTTCTATAGAAAAAATTAACCCCTTGGGTCTTCCGAATGTTTTTTCTATAAAAAATGTATCCCTGGGGTCTTCCGAGGTTTCGTGATTTTTTTTTCTATAAAAAAAGACACTCACGATTATTTTAATAAAAAATAGGGTCTCCCGATTTTTTTAGAAAAAATAGAGAATTTGAAAAATACCTAAGAGCATCTCGACCCACGAATGTAGAAAATTCGATCAAAGAGTCTCACGATTGTTTTTTTTTATAGACCTAAGTCTGTCGATCTTGTTTCATACAAAAAAATTGACCCCAAAGGGTATGGTCAAATTTGTTTCTAAAGAAAAAAAACCAAGGGTCTCGTGAATTTATTTCTATAGAAAAAATAGACCCAACGTGGTCTTGCGAATTTTTTTTCTTTAGCAAAAATATACCCTTTTGTAGGTAGGGTCTCGTGATTTTTTGCTATAGAAAAAAGAGATCTCCGACTTATATAAATTTTTTATATTGAAAATAGAATTAATAGACATCTGCGATTTTTTTATATAAAAAATAGACCCCTGGGGTCTTACGATGTTTTTTCTATAGAAAAAATAGACCCCTGGGGTCTTGCAAATTTGTTTCTATAGAAAAAATAGACCCCTGGGGTCTTGCGAATTTTTTCTATAGAAAAAATAGACCCCTGGGGTCTTGCAAATTTGTTTCTATAGAAAAAATAGACCCCTGGGGTCTTGCGAATTTTTTTCTATAGAAAAAATAGACCCCTGGGGTCTTCGGAATTTTTTTCTATAGAAAAAATAGACCCCTGGGGTTTTTTCGAATTTTTTTCTATGGAAAAAAATCGACACCTGGGGTCCCGTAAATTTTTTCTATAGAGAAAATAGACTCGCACGATTATTTTATAGAAAAAATATATCCAAATTTTTCGCTATAGAAAAAAATATTTATTTTCTTGATTTTTTCTATAAAAAAATATAGAGTGTATTTTTATTTGTTTTTATAAAACAATATTTGGTCCTTCGAACTAATATTTATTAATTTATTTTTTTTCTTTCCTTTTTAGGTAAGTTTGAAGACATATCTCCCCTTTAAATACGCCGACCTAGGGTTGGGTAAGTAACATGATATGTCCTGTCAATGTAAAATTACCTTTAATGGTATCTGCGGATTGAAATTTAGGCTTGGAGATTTATTATGGTGCCAGAGGTGATATTTTTTCATAATCCCCTTATTTTGTTGAAATTTTACAAAAAATTCTCTCGAAGTGAAAATTTGTAATTAAATATTTGCATGCCTACTTTGATATTAGCCTCATTTGCTTGCTGCCTTTATGAATGAAAAAAATTCGCACTTAATTCCCATCTTCGGGTGCTAAGCACGTGATGACGAATTTAATGGCAATGCCTTGCCGGATCATTATGATGGGTGATAACCTTTCTAGAGGCTTTCATCTTGGAAATAAAAAATAACAACAACAGCAAAGAAACTCAAAATAAATTTCATTTATTGGATTTTTTTAAACTTCATAGTTGTCGTTTTTTTGGCATAATCGTCTTAACATTGCTTTGTTTTCAATTTTTTTTTTCACCGGGTGATGGCAATGATGACAACATGGGCCTGAAACTTTTGCTTTCATTTTGTGGCTCAAAAGAAGAAAAAAAAAATGAAAACAAAAGTACAAAAAAAAAAACTGAAAACATTTTGAAATATTTTTACAAAGGTTTTCAGTATCACAATAAAATAAACAACAACATTAAAATGAAAATAATCCCCCAAAATAATACCCCAACCAACAGAGCTCTGTTAACAACAGCAGTGGTGTTGATGACAGTTGTCATCAAAATGTTAGGCAAGCTCTCACCTTTTGTGTGGCCACTGAATGTGAATGTGAGTGTGTGTGTGTGTATGTTTCAATACTCATCAAGAAGAAAAATCTAATGAGTGGAAAAATAAAATCAAAGACGTTGAAGAAGACATTATTTGAAGAAGCAACCCACACATGAACCTCTTCATATGTACACTTGGGTGCGCAACTTTTACTTTGAAGTACCTCGGTGCTGAAGATGATGATGGTAGGTGGATGGCTGCTAACTTCCATGCTTGGGTACCATAAACCAGCAACAAAAAAGACCCATCATAATTTTAACTGTAATGGTAACAGTAGTGAATGAATGAATGCTCCATCATGACAATTATGATGAGCATCGGGATTGTTGTTAGGTGACTGGGGGTTACCTCTTCGATTTTTTTGGTTTGACAATATCATCATCTTAACAATAGCGAAGCTAGTAGCTGTCATAATAAACATAATATAACAACAATAATGTTAATAATGTTGTATTGTTTGCAAATTTTTCTTGATTTGATAATTTTTCGAAAAAAAGAAGATGAAACAAATTGTAAACCTATTGGTAATGCGGGCCGAAACATTCATACACTCATGTGAGTGATATGAAGTTTCACTTTCACTGGCATCATATAAAATAGAAAACCAAGTTTTCTTTGGAGAATTTTTTTAAAAAAAAAATAGGAGAAAGTGAAAAAAAAACTAAAGGTCTCACCTTTAGGTCTAAAGAGGACCTAAAGACAATTCATGGGATAACTATGTTTTATAAAAAATGTCAACCCAAGGGTTTCACGAATTTTTTCTATAGAAAAAAATCGTGAGACCCCAGGAGTGAAGTTTTTTCTATAGAAAAAACTTCACCCCTGGGGTCTCACGAATTTTTTTCTGTAGAAAAAACTTGACCCCTGGGGTCTTGCGAATTTTTTTTTCTATAAAAAAAACTTGACCCCTGGGGTCTTGCGAATTTTTTTCTATAGAAAAAACTTGACCCCTGGGGTCTTGCGAATTTTTTTCTATAGAAAAAACTTGACCCCTGGGGTCTTGCGAATTTTTTTCTATAGAAAAAACTTGACCCCTGGGGTCTTGCGAATTTTTTTCTATAGAAAAAACTTGACCCCTGGGGTCTTGCGAATTTTTTTCTATAGAAAAATAGACACCCAAGGGTCTCGTGAAAAAACATGACTCAAGGGTCTTACGATTTTTGTTTCTATAGAAAAAATCGACCCATTGGTCTCACGAATATATCACAAATTTTTTAAAATCGACTCACGGTTCTCGTGAGCGGAATATTTGGTAAAAAAATACTTTTCTACAAAATCGGCCACTGCTTCTTCCCAAGCTCCCATAGAGTTCATTGCCCTATAGTAATGAAGTTTGCATGTCTCTCCAGTCTATGCTTTAATAATTAATTTAATTTTTTTGTTGTTTTTAATTATTTCCCAACAATGCCGGTTCAATGGACTTCTAAAATATACCTCCAAGGCTTTACTAATGAGGCTAGAGAAATAAAATTTGTTAAAAATATTTTTCAATGTTTTCACGAGAAATTTTAGAGGTCGATATTTTGAATGTTAAAATTTTAGGAAAAATTTGAAAGGAGAGCCAATTAAAAAAATATTCCAATGAAGGCTCTATAAAAAATTCACAAAAGAGTTCTATTTCATTAGCTTCAGGATCTGATGAAAATTAAAAAATACAAAAATATTCGAATACAAAAATATTCGAATAGAGAACCTCTAAAATACATCACTGAAAAGGTTTATTTTTCTTTATCTTCTGGATCGGCTGAAAAATACAAAACCACTGTCACTAATTTTTAAATTACAATATTTTTGCCCCGAGGTCCTTTGTTCCATACCTTCTCCAGGCCTGTGTTCAGCTCTTCACCTCCATTTTTTATCTATTTAATTTGCCTTCCACCTACTGATTCCACTTCGCTGCCTTCCCCTGTGTAACCTGGTTGCTATTTAGAAAAATATAATTAAGCAGAAATATTTCAGAATTTTTGCGGCCCTTAGGTACAAAAGTTATTAAAGTAAACTGTTTTAATTGTTGTTGTTGTTATTTTTAATGAGTTTTCAACGGTATGGATAATATTTTGCTTTTTCCAATTTGTTGGTGTTGTTGTTTTATTATTTTGGTCTTGAAAAAAGTACAGAACCTGGAGCTCTAATGAAAGCAAACAATACACCAATGTCGGCTAACTTTTTTTTTTGAGAAAAGTAAATAATGAAATTAAATTCTGGCACATTTTTTTGTTTCGAAGTGAGGTAAACAAATTGAATAACAGACTAAAAACAACAAAATATTGAAGCAATTGGGTAAATATTGGGGGTATTATTGGAATCTGGCAAGGTGAAATTTTTTGGGTGGAAGGTGACTCACACCTTGAATTTTTTTTCCCTAGAAGGTCTCTTGAGATCTTTAGATCTATTGGGTGTCCGTGGAGCTATTAGATGTTATGAGGAGACTCTTAAGTCTTCTTTTGAAACCATTTTTCAAAGGCATAGGCAAGCAAAAACCTTCTTAGAAGTGGGTATATACTCAAGAGGTCCCTTTGAAACAAGGGCTAGTCTCTTATAATGAGGACCTTCTATTATAATGAGGACCTTCAAGTCTTCTTCAGAAAGAATTTTTTAGAAAGGAAGACCAAAGACGGCTATTCTATAAATAATCTGTTCTTTTGAAGGCATACCTTTGAAGAGGTTCTATAAAACAAGAACAAGTCTTTAAAATCTTTTCTAGAGAATGAAATTCTTTAAAGGAGTATATGTAGATATACATAGACATACTGAGGCCCCTGGAAAATTTTCTATAAGTGAACTCATGGGTATCTAGAGGTCAATTATCGAGGCCTTTACTACAACGTTGATTTTCAAGATGTAATTGTAAAATCTTCTATAACTGGGAGGCCTGTAAAAGATTCAAAAAATGTGTTGGTCCTCAAAACAGGTATCTAGAGCTCAATTATCGAGGCCTACTACAACGAAATATTTTCAAGATGTTAGGGAAAAAATGGTTCTCAAAACACCAAAAAGTATCCTTTGAAATATTGTTTTATTGCAGGAAGACCTAGAAGAAATATGTCATCAGGAGGTCCATGGAATTGACAGATATCTTTAAATTGTTTTCTCTTTAAGGAAGTTCTTTAAAGAAGTAGATATATGGTTAAGAGGTTCCTGAAAATTCCAGATTCTATAAGAAAAATTATTTTTTTGAAGTGATAGAATATCTAGAGGTCCATTAAAGGCTCTACAAGGTCTCTACTGCGAAAGTCTTTAAAATCGTTTTTGTTCTATCGGAGGAGTAATTTCGAAGAAATAAGGAGAGTTCGTTGTAACAAGAGGTAGTTTTGAAATGCGTACTGACTATCCGATATATCCGTCAGATACTTTTATAAAATAAGGTCAGTCTCTGAAAACCTGGCCGTATTTGTTTGCCTAAGTTGTATCCTTCTATTTATTAAGATATCTTCGGCAAAAGTCTCCCTTAAATTAAAATTCCTATTGGAACATTAATTATCCTTATTTAACCTTTCAGAGGGAAAACCTGACGGTATTCTATTGACGAATTAGGATCCTTCTATTACATATAAGATCTTTGGTAGGTGGTCTCCTTTAAAATAGAAGACCTATTGGTCTACTACTTATACCCATTTTTGGCCTCAATTTATTATCCATTTGCTGAATGCCTAATTAAAATGTTTTGGTATTTCATATTTACACCATTTCCTTTCCCGAGTATAAAATATTTAAAATATGCTCTCTGTTTAATGATCGCACATAAAGTTAGTTGAACCTGACTGCTGCTGCTGCAGCACCCAACATTAAAATACAATACCCCTATTTTATTTTAATATATTTGAAATAGTTTCCAAAAACGTTGTTTTTTCTCTCTTTGCCACAATTCATTATTTGTATTTGCTTTAATGAGGAGGGGGCAAAACCAAACAAAAAATATTTAATTTTCTTGTCATTCACCCACCACACAACAACGCTCTGCGGATTTCAATGGCTTGCACAATAATGCTGCAACTTCAGTTCCATGCCTTCAGCTCCAATGCCTTGTTTTACCGAATGCCTAATCCAAAAAAAAAAAAAAATGCCAGTGAGCTAGCCATGAATGCAGCACTCACCTTTAGTGGTAATCATCCATGGCCGCGATGATGGCAATAATGATGACGATGAGTAGCAGAGGCAGAGCATTCATTGCCTTCTCCACCTCATCCTGCTACTCCTGCTTTACACCAAATAGCCGCCAATTGAAAATTGTAAACGCTTTGCTGGTGGGGTGGCTGGCTATTAAATGAAGCTGTTTTTGTTTAACATTGCCATAAACTTCAAATTATGGCCAGCCTGCCAGCCAGCCGACATTCATTCACCAAGCAAAAAATAATTTAAAACAAAAAACTTCCGCATTTCTTTGTGGTTGTTGTTATTTCTGTTTTTTCTCAAGACAAACGATTTGTTTGTTTGCCTTGTGAAGTGTTTGGTGGGGAGAATTTTGTTCTGTACTGGAGAATAGAATTGAAAGAACCCGCTATCGAAATGATAGCATCTTGTTTGTTGTTGTTGCTGTTGTTTTTTAGATTAGATTTAAGGCTTGGAATTAGTTTAAATTAAAGCCTTTTGTTTTTCAATTGACAAATGTGGGAAATCTGGTACACCAGCACACCACATACATTCGCACAAAAATTCACACACTCCAAGATACTTTTGGGAAGTGAGAAACTTCAGATTCCCTCACTTGATTTAAGACCATGCTGTGTTAGGAAGGCAAAAAATTAAAATTGAAAAAAATATAGGGTTCAGCTTGGTCGAAGCTTAAATAACCTCCACCTTTAGAGATTTTGAACACAGTTTGAGAATATTTGTTCTTAAAGAAGGCCTGTTGAAGGGGTTTCAGAAGAATATTTTTGAAATTATTTCATGGATCTTAATGCATTCATGGATCTATACATAGCTCTATATACTTTCTATATAAAATTATAGAAATTTTTTGAGGACCTTCTTTTTATAGACCTTGAAAACAATTTTCTATTCCATATGTAGTTTTTTTGTTCAACAGAGGTCACCAATTCCATATAGAACTCCTATTGAACACTTTTATTCTATGGAGGACTCCAAATAGATTTTTGTGTCCTATTCTATAGAAGACTCACCCAGAGATCTTATTTTCTATTGAATAATGATATGGAGGTAAAATCTTCTGTAAAATACTTCTAAAGATACCTCCTATTCTATAGAAGACTCCAGTGTACTCCAAAGGTCTCCTGTTGTATGGAAGACTCTTCTACGGGATTATCCCATTCTATAAAATACATTTATGGCGCAGAACATTCTTATACCGTAGAAGTGGCTTCCAGAGCTCTACGGAGGTCTTCTATTCCATGTAGAAATACTGTTTAGTCCTTTTATTCTATAGATGAGCCCTACAGTTATATTTTATATTGAAATTGCCTCCAGAGGTCTCCTACCGCTGTCCCCTTGCATTAATATAGATAATTCCTCCAATGAACTCTTCAATGTCATAGAATACCCAAACATAGGTCTAATATGCCATAGAAGACTCCGACGAAATCTTCTACGGGAATATGTCATTCTATAGAAGATCTTTATGGAGCAGAATATTTTCATTTCATAGAAGTAATCTTCAGAGGTCGTAGAACTATTGTTGAGGCCTTTTTATTGTACATAGGAGTCCAGAGGTCTCTTTTTCTATAAACAACCCAAACAATTATTTTGTTTCATAGAAGTTGATTCCAGAGGCCTTCTTTTCTATCGAAAACTTATATGAAAGTTACATGTTCAAAGAAATACTTCTACAGATACCTCCTAATCTATACATTGAAAGAAGATCTTCTACAAAAAGGACTTATGTATACATAAGGGACGAGGGACGAACGCAGTGAACATTTTCACATTGAGGTCCAGAGGACCGCCCTTGAAATGAAATACTGAGTACGTTAGTGCCCGAGTATTTTCTATAGACAAAGAAAAGATTTATCGAAGGTACCTTCGACATTAAATACCTTCCGACAAAAGTCGAACTGGAGCAGTTATAACATTTCTGAAGGTCTTCTATACAAGATAGAAGTCTCACAGAAGGGCTTCTAAAGACAAAATACCATGCGAATGTCTTCTACCACATACAACGAAAGATCTCCTTGGAGGCCTTCTATTTTACGAAGTCTACTACAGAAGTTCCCTATTTTATTGAAGTATCCTATGGATGTCTCAAATTCTACAGTAGACTCTTAAAGAGTTCTATTGTACAGGGGACTCCAACGGCCGTATCTTATTTAATAGAAGGCTCCTACGTCACATACTTCGAAAAAAGACTTCTATACGAGTCTCTTTTTTTATGGGAGAATATTTACCAAGGTATAGTTTTCTAAAGAAGTCTTAAACGGTGGTCTCCAAATCTATGGAAGATTCCTGCGGAGGTCGGCTACTCTGTAAAAGCGAAGATCTTCAATTTTTCAAATGGCTCAAATCTTTTTTTTCTATTTTTACATAAGACTCTTGAAGACCTGTCCTATTGTACAGAGGGCCTCAGAAGATGTATCTTATTTAAGGAAGAAGGCTTCCACGGAGTTCACTTACTCCGTAAAAAAGACTTCTACGCAAGTCGCATTTTTAATGGAAGAATTTTACCAAGGGATAGTTTTCTAAAGAGGTCTTTAACGGTGGTCTCCAAATCTATGGAAGATTCCTGCGGAGGTCGGCTACTCTGTAAAAGCGAAGATCTTCAATTTTTCAAATGGCTCCAATAATGTTTTCTATTTTTATAGAAGACTCTTAAAGATCGCTTCTATTGTACAAAAGGCCTCAGAGGATGTATCCTATTTAATAGAAGGCCCCTGCAGAGGTCACATCTCCAAAAAAAAGGCTATTTTACTAAGGGCTAATTTATCTACAGAAGTCTTAAACGGTTGTCTCCAAATCTACGTGAAGATTCCTGCGAAAGTCACCTGCTCTGTATAAGCTTCCAACAGAGGGGAAAAATTCCCATTGAGGCTTCTAGTTTTGCTAAGATCCCCCATAGAGTCCTTATATTCTATTGCAGACTCCCAGAAGGTCTCCGATTATATAAAAGTATAATCTAGAAGAATCCTTCTCCTCTTCTCATCAGTATACCTTCCATCGCACTTTTGTCTTCTTTTTCTCCAGTTCTATAGAAGTCCCCTACAGAGATCTTCTAACCTATAGAATGCTCCTATGGAGATCTCTTCTTCTAGAAGACCCCATCGTAGGTTCTCTATCATATAAAAGTCGTTTACGAATTCCTCCTATTTTAGAGAAGTCTTCTATGAAGTTCTCCTCTTCCATCATGTGCAACAAACGATCCAACTCAGCCCCATTATACCCGCCATCACATATTTTTTTCTTTCGTCTAAAGCTGAGGTTAATAAACTACAAATGCTTTTTATGTAAAGTACAAGTCCAAACCACTAACTATTTATGTATGTAGACCCAGGCTTTTTATGCTGCTGTGGTTGTTGTTGTTGTTTAAATTTTTTGCCTTAGTTTTCATATCGAGCTCTTGTATCTCGTGTATCTAGAAACGAACATTTGACTTTAGTTACAATTACATTATTTTCACAGTTTCGCAGATTTAAAGAAGCAGGGGCGGGCGAAAATTTTTTATCTAGGGGGAGGGGAAGGAGATAATATGCGAACCACCTCAAAAATAAGTAAACTTTTTTTTAATTAAGATTTCCAGGAGAATGTGGTACTGCCTTCCCCGAAAAAAATTTTTTTTTTTTTGGAAAAGTCTACCATCCCTCGTTCTCAGTTGCCACGCCACTGCTTTGAATAGCTAGTTAGCTAGCTGATCATTATCATGATAATGTTGATCATCATCATCATAATGAAGTTGTGTGTGTAACCGCCACTATACCCATATAAATACATAGAACACGCAACTAGAACTTTGCTTGCTTTGGTTTTTTATCTCTCTGATGTCACTTAAGTGACTAGAAGTGGCAGCGATTTTTTACTGAATACTGCAACATGTTTGGCATCATAATTGTTTTTTCTAAGCCCCTCTCAAGCACTCCTCCCCCTCTTCTGAAATGAATTTTATCAAGATCTCGGTAGAGATCATTAGTTTTAGTAGTGGCGGGGAGGGGAAGGTACTTTGGAATTTTTACTACATTTATTATGGACTTTAACTGAGAGATTATGGCCAATTATAAAGAGGACAAGGTTTAAAACACAAAAAATTTTACTAAAAATTGCCTTAAAATTTTCGATGTTGTTGTTGTTGTGGTTTGTTTAAAACAAAAACAAATAAACCTCAATTTTCGTAGCATTAATGAATGAACGAAGATGATGACCTAACAGAAACCTTCACCTAGTAGGAGGCAACCAAAGTAGGTGCGTAGCTTTGGTTCATGGTGGCTAAAAAGCTGTTAGCCATTATCACCTCTACCTCCCCCATCTGCCGGGGAAACACACACAATTTTACAACTATATTTACTTTGTGGTAACTTTAGTAATGATAAGACCTATTTTTTTGTTGTTGATGGGCCTGTAATAAAAGTCAGCCAGCGAGCGGAATCCTTAGAAATGTTTTTTTCCTATGGTTCTTCTTCCCAAAAAAGCAATATAGAAGAAGTAAGAAAAAACAAACAAAGAGGCCAGAGATTTTTTTTGTGGTCAAATATTGACATGACCTTAATGAATTAATACCAACCATCATGGCAAACACTAAAGTGAAAAGAAGTTCCACCTAGAAAAAAATCTGATTTTCTAATTGACGCCATCGCCAGCCAGCCGACCAGCAATAGTGGTTATCTTATCTGCCTCATTCCAAAAAAAATATTCATAAGTAAATAAAATTTATTTACATTAGACGTCAATTATTAATAAAACGAAATAAATCGCGGTGAGTCACTCACTCTCTTTTGTTGTTTCAGATATTTGTATTTTTTGTGAACCACCTTTGAAAGAATAAAATTGGTATTAGGTAGGTCGTAATGAAGTTTCCTATATTGAAGTATAATAATCACCAGAGGTCTCCTATTCTTTACAAACTTGCTACGTAGGTCTCATATTCTCTAGGAGACTCCTACGGAAGTCTTATATTCTACAGAAGTCTCTCATAGAGGTCTTCTATTTTATAGAAGCTTCCTACTACTTTCCTATTCTCTAGAAATCTTCCACGAAAGTCTTTATAGAATACCCTACGTAGGTCTCATATTCTATAGAATATGTTCTTTTCGTATAGAAGGCGTCCTATTCGATAAAAGTCACCAATGGAGGTTTTCTATTACATAGAAGCCTTCTACGTGGGGTTTTATTCTGTAGAAGCTTCATATGGAGATTTTCTATTCTCTAGAAGCTTCCTAAGGAGGTCTCGCATTCTCTAGAAGATTCCTAAGGAAGTCAGATATTCTATAAAAGATTTCTACTGAAGTCTCTTACTTCTTCTGTTTTATGGAAGACTCCTATTCTACAGGAGGCTCCTACCTCCTATCTCCTATTCCACAGAAGGTGTTCTCATATTTTCCTTAGCTCCTATCCTATAGGAAATTCTTAGGGAAGTATTCTATTCTATGGGGAAACTTCAACTTTGGTCCTCTATTCGATAGAAATTCTCAAAAAAAAAAAAAAATGGTCTATTATTCGATACAATAAGGTAGAGTATTATAGAAGCTTCTATGGAGATCTCTGATTTTTTAAATACTCATATAAGATTCACCTATAAAGCGACTGCCAGTCTTCAGCTCCTCTATAGACTTCTTCAACAACTTCTTGAGTCTTATTCTGCCAATAAAGACTCTTCGAGCCTTCACCTTGTAAATAAAAATGTCTTGAGCTCGTCTACATGGAAGCCCTGAACTTTAATTCACCTATAAAGCGCCTTTATGAGCTTCTTCTTCTATGTAAAGACTTTCTGAGCCTTCAGTTTTGCTCGTTCAGAAAAAAACTCCCAAATCTTAATTTCATGTCCTGAGCCTGAACTCGCAGCTCGTCTGTAAGGATTCACTAAGTTTCAGCTCATTTATAAACACTTTCTGAGCCTTCAGTTAGTCGCTTCCTTCCCTCTCTTGTTTATCAGGCTTGCTACTGATCGCATATAGATTTTCTTCAGCTATAAAGGCTACCTGAACTTCATTGAACCTAAGAAGTTTTCCTAAGCTTCAGTTAGTCTATTAAGACTAATCGAAGCTTCAGTGCATATTTAAAATCTTTGTCAATATAGACTCCACAAGTCTTCAGTTCATCTATAAAGGAACTGTGTGTCTTCAGCTACTCTGTAAAGACTTTCTGAATATTCCTATAAAGACAATCTGAACCATTAGATCGTCTATAAAAATCTGAACTTCTGAACTTTAAAAGGTCTTTTAGATTAACCACCCTATATTTTTTATAAATATTCCCTGAGCCACACCAATCTATACCGACCCCTTGAACCTCCAACACGACTATGAAGACAACCATAGCCTTTTGAGCTTCAGATTATCTTTAGGGACTCTCTAAGATTTAACTAGTCTTGAGAAATTGCCTCTGATATTCAAACAGCCTACAAAGACTCCGTGAGCTTCCTATACAGACCCCTTAGTCCTTAATCTTATCTTAACATTGTTTTGCATTGCATTTTGTTCGTCTACAAGGACTTCAACCTTCTTGTCTATAAAATATCGCCTCTCCTCGTCTATTAAGTCTCTCGGTACTTAAGCTCGTCTATTCAGAACCCTTCCTGCTCTTTTATACAGACTCTCTTAGCTTCAGCTAGCCTTGGAAGTATCCCTTAGCTTCAGCTAGTCTTCAAGGCCTTATTCTATTCCATGAATACTTCTATGGACTTCTTCTACATCCTTCGGAGGTCAATTTTTTATAGGCCCCCTACAATGACCTCTCATTATATATAAAGCTCCAATTCCTAAGCTCTTTTCTGAAGGTTCACCCATTTATTTTTTTCACTTAAAAAATCACACAGATTTTTTTCTACATTCTCTCTTCTTCTTCCTCGTTCTCTTATTTTTTTCTCGTGCCATTTGGCATGTTGGCTGTCATTATGTTTACAATTTGTTATACCAAAGTAACATTATCGGTATGGTAAACATATATACAGCAACATACATACATACCTACAAACTGACATGCATGATTGTCCGTCCTCCTACTCTCCACAATACCCAAATGGTGGTAACCCATCTCTGTGTTCTGACTGGAATGTTGGAGGTGATTAAAGTAATGGCAAAGAACAAAAAAAAGACCAGCAACAACAATAACAACAACAAAAATGATACATGGTTCATGTTTTTGTAGCCAAACAAATGCGGGTATTGAATTTCCCTTTAGAGTGTTCCGTTTTTTTGTTTAAGTTTTTTTTTTGGGTGATTTACATTTTTTTTTTTTGCAATGCAACAACAACAAAAACACACACAACGGATGTATGTATGTCATTGTAAAAAGTAACCAAGTCCAACTTATGTTCCTTTAAGAATTTTACTTCGTTTTTTGTTTTTGTTTCTTGTTACCATGAGCAGAACCCGTTTTACTTCGAGCTCAATTTCATCGCAAGCACGTGAGGGCTGGGGCTGCTGCTGGCCCGCATGAGCAGAACAAACCAAAATCCTTCAATGGTTACACATTTGAGCAGATAATATAACAAAAACCCAACGACAACAAAATCCTTCAATGGTTACACATTTGAGCAGATAATACAACAAAAACCCAACGACAACAACACCAACTGCAACAACATGAAACCACACTTGGGTGGGCGTAACTGTGACAAAAACAAAGACCCGATTTTGAAACCTTTTTTTCTCAGCAAGAAAAAAAAATAATATTAAAATAAATAAAAAAGTAGTAAAAAATAAAAATAATAAAAAAAAAACCTAAAAAAACCCCAGCTGTTTTGTTTATGTGAATATGTGTTGCAAATGACTGGCTGACAAGCTGCCTGGTTGGCTGTTAACTTCACTAAGCTTCATTCGCCTGGCCTAAAAAAACCATAAAGCCATGTGTGCAAAACCCTTTTTGGGTAATAAGTCATGATGATGCATAAAAATTATAAATAATGAGGAGAGAGGTAAAGAATTATTATCGAGACTTATTGAAGATAATACATTCGTAAGGAAGGATGATTTCTTTTATAAATAGAAGAATCCTCATAGGATTTTTCTATCAAGGAGTCCTCTAAAAAAGGGGGATATAGGTCTTCTATAGATGAAATTTCTTCCAGACTTCTGTTACATATCGACGTCTGATTCTCTTTAAAAAATAATTTCTAGATTAACCTTCAAAATGTCAATTATGAATAAAATATGTTTCGAAAAAAAGTCCAAAGGATTGTGTCTCTGGAAGGACGATATCACGCTAGAGCTTTTCTATAGTTATAGTATAGATTCCCTGAGTTTTAAGAACACTGTTTCTATGGCATTCCATCCATGAAAATCCTCAGCTATCACAAAGAGCCTTTCTAAGGCAGAATAAAGATGTCCTTCAGAGATCAATGAAATACTGTTTTGTTATCCATGAGAGGCATCCGTATCATCAGAGTAGAGATTTACCGATATTCAGATCGTCCACATATATAAACTCATTGGCTTTTCTCATACAGATGATTCTTTAGACGTTTTCTACAGAACAAAGGCCATAAAATCGCCATAACATGGATTCCCTTTAACCCGTCAATAATAGGAATAATTTGCCCATGGTCTAGAATCCTTGATTGACATTTCTACCGAGTGAGAGTTCTTCCTTAGATATAAGAATCCCTCCATACATTATTGGTGTTCAATACACCTAGAAACCTTATGTTTCTTCCTACTTCCTTCAGATCGTATATAAGGACAGCCGGAACTCTCAGTCCATCTATAAGTACACCTTGATGGTTTAGATTTTATAAAAAAAAATCTATGAGATTTCAGCTCGTCGATAGTGGCTCCTTGAGGAAAAAAAAATTCCTGAAATTATGGAGGAATACTCTCAGTCAAGAAGCACCTTTAGCTCGGGTAAAATATATTCCGTGAGCTTCAGCTGGTCATAAGTAAAACCTGAGCTCACTGCCGATCTATAAGTACACCATGAGGCTTCAGATTTTATAAAAAATCTCTCTTAGCTAGTCTATAATGAGTCATATATTAAGACTACTTGGGTCTTCTGTACATTTTTAAGGAGACCATGAGCTTCAGCCCGACTCTAAAAAATATTTAGAGCCTTGGTTATGTTGTCCAGGTTCCCAACTCCTCGCCCATAAAGATTTCCTCCACCTCCACCTATAAAGTCCCGCTCCTGTTTATCTATAAATACACTCTCCTGTTCGTCTAAAAAATTTGTTTTGGGGCACTTAAAAGTTTTCAAATTTTCCCTTGGGGAATTTTTTTCCTATGTGGAATCATTTACTTCAAAAATGTAGAACAATTATTTTTCTCCTATAAACTGTATAGCTTTTTTTATTGCCAATTTTATGAGCCCTGAATAAAGACTCATTGGACGTCCTATGTTGAATCATTCATCACATTCAATTTGAGAACAATTCATTTTTTTCCATAAAATAAGTTGATAACTTATTTTATTGACAATTTTATGAGCCTTCTGATCATGTATTGAGACTCCTTAAACTTCAGCTCATTTTAAGACCTGCCTGAGCTTCAGAACGTCTCAAAAAACTTCTAGAGAGTCTTTAAAGACTTCCTTCAAATACCACAAAAAGACTCCCATTTTCTAGTCCAAACAGATTCCTTACAACTCGGCTATAAAGACTCCCATCCCTTCGTCGTAAAGATTTTTTCAGCTCGTCAATAAAGATTCCTCCCTTATGAAAAATTCCCCAAGGGAATTTTGAAATCAGTTTGTAAAGGATGACACATATTTAATACGCCTCCCTTGGTATCGCCTATAGATATCCTTTTAACTTTTTATACCTCTTTATAAACACTACCTCCTTTACTCAATAAAGACTACCTCGTCTCTCGTCGTTATTCATGTCCCATTGGCTCGTAAAGACTTGATCCGAATCGTCTCGAATCGCCCTTCTATAACGCCTTCTTTCAGCTCTTTATAAATCCTAATTTTCATTAGTATTATCTAAAAGACTTAAGACACAAACATGCTGTTATAGAGAAGAGAGAGCCTGCTCACCATTGAGAGATGAGTTAGTCTTCTCTTTTCCTGCATGTTTGTGTCTTAAGTCTTTTTGATTTAATTGTTTATATTCACAATTTATGGCAAAATTCTAAATTTATTAAATATATATATCTTACAACAAGGTCAAAAAAATTGTAAAATTTTATTTTTATTATCCCGGCACGTTTATTTTTTCTTTTAAATAATAATTTTTATTTTTGTTTATTTCAAGTTTATGGCAACAAAATAACAGTTGTTGCTCCAATTAAAAAAAGAAGACTTCAAGAATTATGAAATCTATTGCTGTTTTGGCACCTTTTTGTTAAAATGTTTTGTTTATTTTTTTGGATGATAACTTCTAATTAACAATTTTCAACACGTAAGCCATTGAAAAAAATTCAAATACAAAATTTTATTTTAACGTTGTTGTTGGTTTTTGATCTACAACATCAATTGTCTGGCCTGATCTGTATACAAAACATGGCCGTTTTGCAAATAGTAAAACAAAAAGCGACAACAACAACAAATAATAAACAAACCAACCAGCATATGTCAATACACAATGAAACTTTGAGGTTATTGTGGTTTACGCACAGCCACCTCTGCCGCTGCTGTTTAGTAACCCAACAATGAATGGCTGTTTTAGCAATACAATGATGAGGGTAAGAGGAGGGGGTCGCTGTTTTTTTTGTAATGTTAATTTGATATTATTGCACTGACAACATAGTTTTTTTGAATGAAACAAATACTTTGGTATTATGTCACCCCTTGGGCAAAGCGAGTTGAGGTGAATTGAATTTTGTTTTAAATATCGGAAATCATAAAACAGTCTAAACCGCACAACTGAAACGCATATGATTGACACAGTTTTAAGGCTAAGCGGAAAATTGCCGTTTATTTCATTTTTTTTCTATTTTGCTTTCAAGAATCTCTGCTGAACTGGGGGTTTGTGTAATTTATGTTTTGCCGGAAATTTACTTTCGAAAAAAAAATAGTTTAGACCCAAATAATGTGGCTTTAATGTGTTAATTTGTTGCTGTTGTTGTTGTTGTGCCTTAATGATTTTCATTTGAAGATCATTAATTCATTTAATTTCTTGGCATGGCAGATTTTTATATTCCAACTTCTTTTGCTTCTTCTCAGCCGCATTTTTTTTCTTTTTTCGTATAACTTCTATTGTTACTGTAATCTGTACTCACTGACCCGAAAAACTTTTGAAAAAAAGAAAAGAAATCTTTTGTTGCTTCTGTTTCGCTTATTTGGTTGTTGTTGTTGTTTCTCATCAGCCCAGAAATTTGCAAATCACAGCTAAATAATGAAATAACTGCAAAAAAATATGAATCTAAAGAAACAATGGCTTCTTCATTGTATTGTGAGATTGAAGAGAATTAAGGGGGGTCTGTATTATATTTCCATAAAATTTGCCATAAAAGAACCCATAAATCTTGTAGGAGAAATATCAAGAATTGTTCTAAAAAATTTTGGGGTGAATGATTCCGAATGGTGTGGAAAAATTCCCCAAGGGAATTTTTGGAAACAGTTAGGCGACATAACATATTTTATTTTTGATAGACAGGTGGGAATTTTGGAGAGGAGCAGAAGGAGGGAATTTATAAAGGAAGGGGACGAATGGAATGGGCTAGTCAGTATGGAGTATTTTTTGGCGAGAAATCGAAAGTTTTGATAGGAAGGCATATTTAGAATATTTAGAGTCATGTAGACTTCATAAAAAATTGGAGGAAATATTTATAAGAGGCGATCTTTATAGACAAACCAGAAAGTAATTTTTATAGGAGACCATGAGAGAGCTTCGAGAATCTTTATAGACGAGTCGACACAAAAGAGACAAACAAGTAAAGGGATTTCGTGAGCTGGTCATAAGGACAACCTGAGCTCTCAGCCCATCAACAAGTCCACTCTCAGCTAATATAAAATGACTCCCTGGACTTCAACTCATCTCTATAGACTCCCAGAGCCTACAAATCATGTATAAAGACTCTTGGGACATTTAAAGACTGTTTGAGCTTTAGCATGTCTCAAAATAATTCTAGGGCCTTGGATCCTTGGCCTTAATAAAATCTTCTTTCATGGAAGAGCGTCTTTTAAAGATATAATGCCCTCAAGAGGTCTTTTATGCATAAAATATCCTCAGAAACCCTTTAAAAGAAGATTCGTAATAGATTTCCCGTAGGCAGAATATCCAACCTCTGCACTTCGCAGAACATCCACCCTCCACCCCCGAAAATCTGAAACCCTCCGGAAGTTTTTTTTGAAGATAAACCATCACAGGTCTTCTGTCGGTACAACATCCTCTGAATCCGTTAAAGGCCTTTGAGGATGGATGACTCTTTTCCATCTCCACTACGCTAAGGACATTTTCTGTATATGGATGACTTTCCAAAGGTCTTCTAAATTTGGGAGGATCTATAAGAAATGTTCTGAAGGTAGAAAATTCTCTGTAGATCGTCATAAAAGGTGTTCTGAAGATAGTGAAACCTCCTTCAAAGAAAAATCCTTTTCTTTCTCTTTTCTCTTTAAGAAGAATAAGAACTCTTTTTATTTTTTGTATATGGAAGGATATGTGATGGTCTTATCTTTACCTTAAGATGGCGTTCCAAAGCGCTTAGAAGGCATTATAGATTCAGAATAATGTATTATTTTCATGGAAGAGCGTCTGCAGGTCTTTTAAAGATATAATGCCCTCAAGAGATATTCACTGCATAAAATATTCTCAGAAAGCCTTTAAAAGAAGATCGTATTAGTTTTTTTTCGCAGGCAGATTATCCAACCTCCGCAGGCTCACAGAAGGGTCTGTTATTCTACAAATAACCTTTTCTAGAGATCTTCAAATAGGAAAAAAACATTGAGATTTTCTGTATATGTATATGGCCCTTTGATATCCTTATTTTAGCCTGCTTGGGTTAAAGGTCTTCAACATTTATTTTATAATCCATATAGATCATTTATAGGGTCTTCTTCCTTAACTCAATTTTGTTCCCATCTTCCGAACAATAAATGTTCACGCTAATCCTTAATAGATTATCCAGTGAGTGTATATAGACTTTTATTCTTATTTTGGTAGGGCCTTAGGGTTCTCTTCTTTATTTTCATTTTAGTCCCATTTCCAAGAAGTATTTACCTAATTCCTCCGTCCATAGCCACTATAGGGTACTTAACACTTTTAGCACATAATTTTTTTCTTTTTCTACCTTTCTTCCTCCTGCCCAACTTCTTCTTACCATTCATCTCCAATTGCCGACATGCTTCAATTCTATCGCCGCTCTGAGTTGTGTTCATGAAAACAATTACCATCACGACGTCGGTACGATGTTTCTCGTGTGGCCAATGGAGTCGGTTGTTTGGTTATATTGGCCAACATCGAGAGAGGTGGTCGGCTCATCTTCAATTATATGCGGCATATGCAAATCAGAAAAAGAAAAACTAAACGGCCGACCTAAAAATCTTCTTATATTTGCCGCTTGAGTGCACGCTTCAAATATATATTTCCGCCATAACCGTTCAATAGATGTTTTTCTCTTCTTCTTTCTTTTGTTCTTCGGTTCTTTTTTGATTTTGTTTTGGTTCTATGTATTCCAATTTTAGGTTAATATAGAAAGGCAGGGGCGTGGGTGAAATTTTGCAAATAGTCAAGGGAGATCGTATAGACCAGGGAGAATAATAAAATTATGTAGGAAACTTCTAAAGAAATTGAAAATATTTTAACTTAGAAGCCTTTATACCCCTTCTCAAACCTCTTCACTTCTACGCCTCTGCTTTATTATTATTTTTTTTAAATTGTGTTACCCCATGTTTTCATATCGGACGAGGAAACACAGTCAATGTTTCGCTGATAGCTGCAACAAAAAATAAAAATTGAAAAAAAAAATTGTAGCAAAAAAAGAAAATATAACGAAATATAGATTTGTTTTTTCAGAACATCACGTATTTGGCCACCATTAACCCTCTCCGCGTAGCAGTGCCAGAGATTAGAGCTTAGCAAATAATTGCAAATTTTAACTGTGTATTTGGATGGCGGGGCATATGATTGCAAAGAATATATGTGTGGATTATGAAATCAATTGATTTTAATGTTGGTCATGAGCCTGGGAGCATGGGAACAGTAACTAATAAAAATAATAAAGGGTTTTATTTCATTCCCATGGGAAATGATGCGGTAGGTCATTTCGTAGTGTGAGAATATTTTTTTCGAAATATTGGTTTAAATTTGAAGAACATTTAGTTTTTAATAGGATATGGATACATCCAACTTGAAGATGATCTATAAAAATGTTTCTATAAGTAAAGGCCATCTGAGCCTCCTCCTTCAACTGCTCTAAATTTCTTTAGGAAGTAAAGATTTTCTGTATAAACTCTCCATTATAAAAGACCTTCTCCACAGCATCTTTTGAATCTTCTATAAATGGAAGACCCTTTGGAGGTCTAGTAAAAAATAAAATGGTCTCAAGAGTCCTTTTATTTATCTCGAATATCAAATACCATCAAGCAGATTTTTTTGAAGATGAACCATAAGAGACCTTCGGTAGGTATAAGAGCCTTTGGTCTTTTATAGTTCCACCATTCGATTTTTTTAAATACAGAGCCCTCAGTCCGAAGGCCTGCTATAGGTGTCCCAGGGAATCTTCAATAAATTTTTGGGCATTTCTCAATGTCCATGTTTTTAGAGTAGTGCCATATATCAAAGATTTCGCATAATGTATTCATATTAATTGGCCAAATAAATAAATAAATATAAGGTTCTCAGGTCTGTGGCCTTAAATGATCTTCCACGAATTTTAGAAGACAATTTTTAGGAAGAAAAACGTGGGTCTCCCATGTGACCTTCAATAAATATAGGCCTTATAAAAAGATCACAGGACATTTAATAGATCGACTGCTTGATCTTTAATAAGTATAGATCCGCAGATCTGCTATATAATAGTCCTGTGAGACCCTCAGATGTTTCTCTATGTTTCCTTCAGAGGGGTTTCAAACCCCCAATTTTATCTCAACTCTCCCCAAAGTTAGGTTCTTTACAATCTCAGGAGGTCTTATGTAGAAAGATCCCACCATCCGGAGACCTGCTATATATCTCCCAGTGGATCATCAAAGAATATAAGGTCCTCAGAAGGTCTTATATCGATGGAAAGAGCCAAAGGAAAAACATTCATAAAATAATAGCCCTATAAGACCCTCGGAGGTTCCTCAACATTCCTTCAGATGGGTTTCAAAACCTCTTCTAAAACCCAATTTTATCCCTCCCCAAAATTTGGTTCCTTAGACTTTCAGAAAGAAGATTATGTGGAATGAAGATCTTTCAGGATATGTTCAAGAGTTTTCTTTATACAGAAGGTCCTCTGCAGGTTCCCAGATTTTATATGTGAAAGAATACCCTTAGAAAGTCTTTTGTAGAAGATGATAATCTACAGCTCTCAAGTGGACCCTCTCAGGCGCTCTTTCAGATTTTTTTTTTGTGCATATATGGAAGATCTACAGAATTACTTCAGTGTCCAGAAAAACCTCAGGGCCTAATGAGGTTTTCTATAGACAGTAAAACTTTAAGTGGGCTTCTATAAATGGAAAGAGCTACAGGAGATCTTCTATACAATAATAAACTATGGAGACCCTCAGGAGGTCATCTATAGGAGATAAGACTGCATCTAAAAACGAAAATTCCTGCAGAAATCATCTAAAAATAAACAGTACTCCGGTATAGGTCTTGTATAGCTAGTACATTCTCATGAGGGTTTCTTCCGGATCTTCCGGAGGTCTATTGTGTATATTTAGGAGGTTTTAGAGATCATACAAATATAAGATCCAAGGCAGATCTTTCAAAAATTATCCCTAAGAGGTCACCTAAAAATAAAGTGAGTAACCCTGAAGAGGTCTGTCATAGCTAGCAGTTTTTTCCGGCGGTCTAATATCCGTATTTATGAGGTCTTCTATAAGTAGGACATCCTTTAAATAGGTCATAAAACTATAAGGAGATTTTTGAAAAATTGTGCTCAATAGGTTATCTTAAAGTAAAGAACCCTATAGAGGTCTGCCATAGCTGGCAGGCTCTCAGGAAATCGTCAAGGAGATTTTTGAAAAATTATCCTCAATAGGTTATCTTAAAGTAAAGAACCCTATAGAGGTCTCCCATAGCTAGCAGGCTCTCAGGAAATCGTCGAGGATAGTAGGTACAGCTTGTATAGCTAGAAGATTCTCAGAAGGGTTTCTTGCATGGTTCTGATGTAGGTATTTAGGAGGTAATCTATTCAAATCATCGGGAGGGTTTCCGTAAAATAAAATTTAAATCTTCTTCTAAAGTGTGTGAGGTGTGGAACAGCATTAGTTTTTGCGGTTTACCATTTGACCCGTTTGCAATGTGCGGTCTAAATTACATTGTCTTTTCCCTTAAAAATTCCCGTCAATCAACATCTGTTGCCCTGACTAACCCTCCCAACTACTCCCTCTTCCTTCTCCAGATATTGTTAAAATTTGCTAAGCAAATATTTAAAATGCTTAGAAAGGAACTCACGAACTAATGACAGACACCTCAGCCAGCCAGCCACAAGTAAATAGTTTCTTGTGACCCTGGCAGCTGTGGCTGCTAAAAAAGGGAATTCCAATTTTCAGATTTTGAGAATTGTATTGGAATGTGTATAAAAGAAGAAAACAAGTTTCCACTGCTAATACGTCATAGTTGTAACCGCAATTTTTTATTTGTTTTTGGCTAAAAAGTCAATAGCCGGCTTGGGTTTGGTTCACAGCCTCTAGGTGGCTGCCTGGCTGAGCGGCTGGTCTGGCTTACCCCAAAAAATAATTTGAATGTGAATGTCGTGGTTGTTATGGGGAAACAAGTTGCAACATGAATCTTAGCCATGACGTTGAAACCCAACAAAAATTATGCTGCACAAGAAAAACAAACAACAGCAACAACAACAACAACAAACGCCAAAATACATTAACTAACCTGAGAGTTATTTTGGCAAATACCAAACGAATGTCAGGTCTTAAATGCGGCATAAAAACCAAAAAATAAAAACAATGGACTTTTACTTTTAAACACAAAACCTCGGTCATAAACCAAGGCAGATACACCAAAGGCAGCTACGAACATTTAAATTGAGATTTATTGCCGTCTTTAACAGTTAACACAAAGTTTTACAAGTGTTTCTACACCAGGCAAGGTTCACTGCCTGGCTGGCTGGCGGGACATAAATCTCCTTTAACAAATTACCTCAAGAAAAAATAAAATTTTTTTCCAAGACCCTTTTAAATCATTACAGCATTCCCCCACCCTTTTCTCACCACCTTTCTCTTTTTTCACTCTTATTTACAGAAAATCGACCCTTTAATGCGCATCCAACAGGAAATCCAAGAGGTGGAACGACGTGAGCAGGAATATCGTCGTCTCATCTCCAGCACATCCACAATGGCTGTGGGCGAGAACGAAAATCACGAGTCCTCCGATGACCAGCACAATGACAGCCTACAATCCCTGAGTCCAGTACCACCGGTCAACACCTCACTGAACAGCAATGAGGATTGCAACTCGAACATGCCCTCGCTCGCCCTGAGCGTCAACAGCATCAAAGACGAAGATCACCATTCGGATGATTCGGGCATTTCCGCCTCCTCCAGTCCAGTGAATGGTGTCTCGGCCAATATCAAAAAACTCAATGAGGCTGCCACAAAACCCCAGACCGCCAACCAGACCGTAACTGCACCCAGCACCCCCTTGCCAGCCAAGGAGCATCGTTACATCGGCCCCAACTGCTATGCCTTGACGCCTGAACCACCTCAGCAGAAACTAATGACACGTACCGTGTCCACACCTCTCTTGAGTGCTATCAAAGCTCCACGCCAACAATTCACCATGAGTCCGGCGCATAAGGGAGTGATGCAGCGATTCATTGCCTCACGTGGCAAGCTACAGTTGAACAATAGCCTCAGCAGTCCCAGCCACAACAACAGTAACAAAATCTTTCTAAATGGCAACAATGCTGTGGCAGTTTTGGGTCTAAATTCTCCCTCTGCTGCATTGAATACTCCACCCAATACCCCCATGACTCCAGCCACAGCTTTGTTGGGCAATGCCTCCACCACACAACCGGACTTTGCCATTCGCAGTCCAATTGTACCCAGTGTTATTCTATCGCCACCACAAATTGAACGTGATTCTGAAGGTAGACCCATTCGTCCTGGCTATGTGCCTGTGGAGGTGAAAATTCAACGTGAGCTGCAGGATTTGAAGACGCGTGAAAGTGAGCTGAAGAAGATCCGAAAAATCCGACAATCGACACCAGATCTTTTGGATTCCATTGAAAATGAGTAAGTAGAATTAAAGGGACCTAAAAAGGGGGAACAATACGTCTTCTACCCGGAAATCTTTGATCAAAATGAAACACTACAAAAGCCTGATAAGGTCTTCGAAATATGAAAGAGCTTCAGGGTGATTACAGAAAATTTTTGGTTGGTCTTCTAAAAAAATTTGTCACTGGATGTCTGTGGGTGAGATCTTAAGAAGCCAGAGCATCAGTAGGATTGTATACGACTCTCAAGTGGTCTTCTGAAAATAGAGAACTCTTAGGTCTTAGTTAACTAGAAGGTCGAAATGGAATTCCGGGAGATCTTCTATTCAGATCCGAGTTTCAGAAGGCATTTTTATTTGAGGAGGTTCTCAGGCTGAGTCAGGTGCCTCATGTATTATATAAGTGGAAAATCCTCCGGAGGTTTGAGTTTGGAACAGAGAAGGTTTTATGCGTAGCAGAGCCTCAGTAGGTCTTTTAAAAGTAAAAAATGTCTTTTCTCAAATGTCTTCTGCCGGAGGAAGGCTCTAACGGGGGTCTTCTGTCGATGGAAGACTCTCAGGAACTCTTTTCTCAGCAGGCCTTCTGTCGATGAAAGACTCTTAAGTGTTATTTTGTCTATGGAAGATTCTAAGGATATCTTCTGTCGATGGAAGACTCCTAGAAATCTTCTCATGCTGGAAGACTCCTCCGGAGATCTGCATTTTAACCTCAGGATGTTTTCTTTGGATATCATATTCTCCGGAAGTCTACAAAATCTGTTGGTAGTTGGAATTTTTTTCAGAATATCTTCTGTTGATGGAGTACTCTCAGAGGGGTTTCCATAGTTGGTAGACTCTCAGGAGGTCGATAGATGACTCTCAAAGGGTATTCTGTCGGTGAAAGATTTAAGGGGATATTTTGTCAATGGAAGATTCTCAGGAGGTCTATTATCGATAGAAGAAACTCACGAAGCCTTCTTTCGATACTATGGAAGTTTTTTATGGAAACGGAATCTTAGAAGATCTTATATTCATGGTGGGCTTCTAGGAGGTAGAAGACCTTGAGGAGGCCTATTACAGATAGTAGGGGCTCAGGAAGTGCAGACTCTCAGGGGTCTTCTGTCGATGGAAGACTCAGATTTCAGATAGAAGAACCTGAGGAGGGCTTCTTTCGATAGAATTTTTTTTTTATGGAAACGGGGCATTAGGAGGTCTTCCATTTATATCAAGCTTAAGGAGGTAGAAGACCTTGAGGAGGCCTTTTACATATAGGAGAGGCTCAGGAGGTGTTCTGTAGAAAGAAGTTATTTAAGAGAACTGCATAACGCTTATAGTTCTTCGTTAAGGAGCTCATAAATGTATATTAGACTTCTATTAGACCTTTTAAAGTCCATACATTTATAGGAGGTTACATGGTATTCTGAGAGGAATAACTTCAGAGAATAGTCCATAGATGAAGGATCTTCTAGGAGACTTCAAGGCCTCTGCCAATCTTTTATCTGTAGAAAAAATCTGAAAGGATTTTTAACTACTGTTCGAATATCAAAAACCTCTGGCGACCTTATTTCTGTAGAAAAAATTGGAAGGATTTCTAACTACGGTCGGTCCTCTGTTAGGTCCCTTGAACGCTTATTTGAAACATTTTTCCTCATACTCCATATATGGATGATTTCTGGAAGGATATTTAACTTAGGAATACCTCTCCTCTCCTCTCCTCCTCTTTTATCTGTAGAAAAAATCTGAAAAGATTTTTAACTACTGTTCGAATATCAAAGACCTCTGGCGACCTTATTTCTGTAGAAAAAATTGGAAGGATTTCTAACTACGGTCGGTCCTCTGTTAGGTCCCTTGAACGCTTATTTGAAACGTTTTTCTTCATACTCCATATATGGATGATTTCTGGAAGGATATTTAACTTAGGAATACCTCTCCTCTCAATAGAACATTTCCTAAAAGTCCTGTATGTCTATACATTGAAGGTTTTTATATGTTTATTCCTCCACTTCTATAACCCTCTCTTTCCATTATTTTTTCTATTCTCAGATTGGCCGATTCCGATAGCGATGACTCTGAGGTTGAGCACTGTTATGGTCCTGGTAAATTGCGTGCTGCCAAATCGATTGGTGATATGTGTGATTCGGCACACAACAGCAGTTCCAATAGGTACGCTAAGATCTCCACATCCCTGAAATTTGGTTACCATATTAAATATTTTTCTCCTTTCCTTTTTAGCCTTTCGCCCATTCCCGATTATGATAAGCAGCAGCAACAACAACGTGGCGGTATGCGACCAGCTGTCTCCTTGGCCCAACTCTGTGAGATGGATCCCGAAGAGACACCCTCATCGAAAGGTCTTATAGCCCAATGGGAAAATCTTATACAACAAAATGCCTAAGAAGAGAACTAAGAAGAAGATGACGAGGACAATGTTATATCCTAGAAGGAATTCCTAACAACTAAGACAAAAGAAAAAAATGTGTTTCTTTTCATTTTTTTCCTTCGCTTTTAAATATTGTTGTTGATTAATTTATTTAAAAAAAAATAATAAGAAAAAACCCATAGATCTGGCATCTTTAGGAAGCAAAGATAAAGAAAGAGAAAAAAAATGAAAGGAGGCATATAGAGATTTTTTTAAGGCATACTATATTGACAAGGCCAAAACCGGGCATATAAGATGATGAGGGCGGTTACTGCCAATTTTGGTACACATTATTATTACAATTTTGAAAATTAAAAATTAAATTAAGTCAACCAGAGCTGGCATTCTAAATTGTATTTTATAAAATAATTATTCTTTTTTTAGTATTTAATTTATCTAATGTTGTGTATTACCTACTTTTTTTCTTTTTTCCTATATTACTTATTTTCCTATTTTTCTTCCCCTTTTTTGTTATTATTTTCCTTTCTTTTTGTTTTTATTAAAAATTATACATTCCAATTATAAATATTATTTTATTAATTATAATTAAATCCATTATTATTAATATTATTTATATATAAAGAAAAACCCCCGATTGTATTTATCAACGAACCTTAGTTTGATACATAATGAAAGAAAAAAATATTGAGCTTGCCTTAATGAAGCCTTGAACTACTTATATATATTCTATTTACATACATATATTTGATATATTTACATGTGTAATTATAAATATTATAAAAAAATGCGATACACACACAACAACAATTCTACTACTCTCTATTGTATATACATATTTCGGATTACAATAAAAAAACAAGCAAAAATTATACATAAATAAATATATATTTCGAAAATCTATGAGCGGATTTTTTTAATGAAAAAAAAAAACGATATAAAAAATTATAGGTCCGAAAATTTTCTAATATTAAAACGGGTCATACTATATTTTATACTTAAAAGACCCCTGCAAAGTATTCTATCCAAGTAGAAATCCTTCAAAGTAACCTCTGGAAAGTGAAAGTAAGTGACCCTCTAAGGATGAGGTTTTATAGTCAAAGCAGAGCCTGATGAAGTTTGATCTGCAAAAGTCTTCTATTTATTTCATATTTTCAGAACGACTTATAAATGTTAGAGACCCGAAAGTATGTTATGGAGTTATTTCGATGTGAGGCCATTTTCTTGCATAAATTTTCATTTTAGAGGATAGGTGTTAATGTATGAAATATTCTAAATCAAATTTCACTATGGGTCCCTGAACACAAAAAATCGGTAGATATAACAGATATAATAGAAATTATGGTTCGAATAATGAACTTTGCAAAACGGGTTATATGGAGTAATATCTTATGGAGTAATTTCGATGTGAGGTAATTTTCTCCCCCCGATTTTCATTTTAGAGGAAAATATCTAATGAAAAAATTATTCTATATTAAATTTCACTATGGGTCACCAAACACCAGAAATCGCTGGATATAACAGATATACAAGAAATTATGGTTCGAATAATGAACAATGCAAAACGGGTAATATGGAGTAATATCTTATGGAGTAATTTCGATCTGAGGTAATTTTATCCCCCAATTTTTCATTTTAGAAGAAAACTTCTAAACAAATTATTGTATGTCAATTTTTATTCTGGGTCCCGGAACACCAGAAATCGAAAGATATAACTTATATACAAAAATAACGGTTCGAATAATGAACTATGCAAAGAGGTTAATATGGAAGAATATCTTATGAAGTAATTTCGATGTGAGATCATTTTCTCCACTAAATTCAAATTTTAGAGGAAAACTTCTAATGGAAAAATTATTCTATATCAAATTTCACTATGGATCACTCAACACAAGAAATCGATAGATATAACTTATATACAAAAAATAACAGTTCGAATAATGATCTATACAAAAAGTGTATTTTACAGGCATATGTAATTGAGTTATTTCGATATGAGGTCATTTTCTACCATAAATATTACTTTCAGAGGAAAAGGGTCAAGGGAAAACATATTCTACATCGAATTTCATTATGGGTCAGTGAACACCAGACATCGGTAGATATAACAGATATACATGAAATTACGGATCGATGATTGAACTATGCAAAAGGTGTAATATAGAGGTATATCTTATGGAGTAATTTCGATGTGAGGCCATTTTGGGCCACAAATTTTAACTTTAGAGGAAAACATCCAATGGAATAATTGTTCTATATCAAATTTCACTAAAGGTCCCTGAACCCAAAAAATCGGAAAATATAATATGTATCAATAAAATATCGCTAACAATAATTAATTATGAAAACAAAATAATGTGGAATCATGTGTTATGGAGTACTTTCGATGTGGAGTAATTTTCTAGCACAATTATGCATTTTTGAGGAAAGGTGTTAATGAAAAAAATATTCTAGATCAAATTTCACTATGGGTCACGGAACACTAAAATTTAATAGATTTGACATGTCTGCTTGAAATAACGTTTGCAATAATGGAATATTCCAAAAATGTGATATTCAAGAATATGTTATGGAATAATTTAGATGAATACCGATTTTCTTACACAAATCCCCGAATTAATAATAAAAGAATTAATTTTAATTTTGACAAAAATATTCCTCATAAAATTCTACTATAGGTCAACGAACAAAAGAAATCTGTAGATACAATATGTATTCTCAAGAAAAAATACTTACATTGAAAAGGGTCATTTTTCGATTTGGTGGCAAATCTTGAGAGAAAATATCCATTTTATGGAGTGAAAAATATTTTCGATACAATCATACTATAGGTATCCGCAAGAATTTTATAGCTACAGAAGGACGGCCATTTGTAAATCGACTCGGAATTATCTGTAACGGAGTTGGTCCAAAGAAACATTGGTCACAAGGCTGAGGGTATTAAATATATGACCAAAAACCGATCAAATCTAAGCGGAAAACCTTCAATATGGCAATTCTTGCAGTCAAGCTTTAGAAAAGCTTTCTTTTTATCATGTAAAGCTTTTTATATATCAAACTCACCACATACATTCACCTTAACAACGTAGTAAAAACTGAGGTGAATTTCAGTACCCAACCGTTAAAGAGCTTTTTCTTTGACGAAAAGCTTTTATTTTGAAATTTTTATATTTTTTTAAAAGAAAACTTTTTGGAATTTTTGCCTTTTGGAGGAAGTTTTTTAAAAATCTACCCCTTTGGCCATAAAAATGTTGTTCAAACAATTTTTGGCTTATTTTCTTAGTATTTTCAATTATGGGTCAACATCTCTCCCCGAAAAATTAATTTTAGGGCTGAGATTTCAATGAAGAAAATACTCCTTGTCAAATTTCACTATAGGCCATCGCACGAAAGAAATCCATAGCTTTAACTATATATCACGAAAATATCAGGGTAAATTATGAGCAAAAATTATTTTCGATAATTTTCATGGCATTTTCCATTTTGGGCTAATAACTCCTTCAAAACCTAACGTTAGGAGGATGATGTCAATGAAAAATTTATTCTTCATAAAATTTTACTATAGGTATCCGAACAAATGAAATCGATAGCTATACTACATATCAAGAAAATGTCAGCATAAATTGCAACCAACAATTATTTTGCGGCAATTTCGTATTATTTTCTATAATGGGCCAATATCATCCTCAAAGCTTTATTTTAGGAGGATGATGTCAATGAAAATTGTATGCTTATTAAATATCGATATTAATTTCGTTCAGTAAATTTTTGAAAATTTTCATAGTATCTTCAATTGAAGGTCAAAATCTTGCAGAAATCTTAATTTTATTTTGGTTAGCACGAATGAATGCTTATTTTTTGAAAACGTAATTTTAATTTTGGGTCAAAATCTTAAACAACTCTTCATTTTAGACGAATGATGTCAATGAAAAATTTATTCTACATAAAATTTCACTATAAGTCTTTTCACAACAGAAATCGATGGCTCCACTATATAAACGGAAAAATGGGATTTTATATATACATTTAAAATAGTACCATATAACGTATAAGTATTGTCGTTAATAATACGTCACCCAGGGTCTCCAATGACTAAAAAATAATAACTTGGATAATTTTGAATTTGTTCTCTAAATTACCGTTACATTTCAAAAAAGTCCTGCAGAAACTTTCAAATTGAAATTTCTTGGCAAATCCTTAAAAATATCAGCTGTCAGGCGTGAAGCCTGCGCCTGAGGAAAAATTCATCTCTGAGTAGTTGTTGTCACTTTCCTTTTGACTGTTCTGTAAATATTTGGAGAGTCAAACTGAGAGTGAGAGTGTTTTTTTTCTGTTTGACAAAAGAACAAAAGCCGCCTTGTTTTCAAATATCCTGTATTTTTGACAGATTAGTCATCTGACAGGTGGTGGGAAAACTGTCAAACAATGTTTTGGCCCCCGAGCAGGATGAGAAAAAAGCTTTTCTTTTCAAAGGAAAGTAGAGAGAAAATATTTGTTATTTAAAGAGAGTGCGGAATTTTTTGGAGCCAGCTGTTGGTGAAAAATCCTTTTTTGTTGGGGGGGTTTTTTCAGATGGTTCCTGCTAGCCAGTCAACGACTCAGAGCAAGAACGTGGTGCATAGATAGAAAAATTTTTGTCAGTGCGTTTCGTAGGAAATGAAAGAAAAAAATCAAAAATGAAATGGAAATAAAAATTTACGTGGAGTGATAAAAGAAAATAACGAAAAGAAAAATGAATTGAAAGTGAAAAATTGGATTTTGAAAAAATTATGAAAAATTTTCGAAAATGAAAATTGAAAATGTTCGGAAAATCAAAGTCGTAAAAATGAATTGTGTGAAAAAAAACCATGTGTAAAGTGAAAACGTTTGATTTTTTCTTTTTCATTCACCAAAATTTCTTCACATAGTTGTGTATACTTAAGCGGAGGGGTGGTGTGTGTGCGGGTGCTGATGGCTGATGTTGTTGTCTTCATCGTCTTCGTCGCTCGTTGGGCCAAATACTCAAATGTGGTGATACTTGATACTGTTCAACATAAAAACAGCAGCAACAACAACAAATGAAAAATTCCTTTGGACCAATTGTTGTATACATAACAAAGCAAGGCACACACACACATATTCACACAAAGGAAGGCAGGATTTTCCGACAGCCAGTAAGCAAGCCAGTCAAACAGTCCTCTATCCATCCATCCAGCCATCCTGCAATGAAACATTATTGCCCAAAAGAAAAAAAATATTTCCAGCTTTTCTGCCTTCTACAAATCCGGAATCCCACGGCCTTTAAATTCGTATTGTAATCCACCGTTTATTGTCAGACTTCGGGGCAAATTCCAGTCTTCCGTTTCGGCAAAGATAAAGTCAAGTGTGGTAGGGTAGTTTTTTTGCCACAATAGTTCGAAAGAATGAAAAAAAAAACACCCTGACATATACACTACTTATGAGACACCAACATCCCACCACCCTGCCACCTAGCATACTCTCAGATTTTATGTGCATGTAAGGGTTTGGGTGTTTGTGTTACGGTGGCTCAATAGAAAAAGTGTGAGTCAGTCACCCATCAAGTCACTTAAGTCAGTTTAGCTGCAACTTCAAATGTTTTTTTGCCTCAATTTAGTGTTCATTCAAGGAGTTGACGAAGTTTATGCACCTATCCTGCAGCCAAGTTGGGGCTACACGAGAACTGCTTGGCAGCTTTGTTTGGCTGGGTGTGTGTGTTTATGTGTGTGTGCAAAAACATCTTGATTTGAACTGTATTGTTTGTTTGCCATGGTTGGGTGTGTGTGTACTGTTCACTGAACAGCTCTTATGGCCCTCCCTCTCTCTGCTCCTCCACCACCCCTAATTCCCTGCCAATGAAACATCAAATATTCAAAAGTCTCGCCTAAAGTTCCGTCTTTCGCGGATTTTTGTTTCGTGTATTTTCCCCTCTAAATCCCCTATCAGAATAGTTAGAAAGCAATCCTGACAGCATAATAATGTAGTGGTAAAAATCACTAGCCGTCAGTATGAAAAGTCCTTAAGGCAGTCAGGAAGGAAGATGGCTGAGATGAAGAGAATCTCTAAGCATTGTATAGTTTCGTTTTTATTCTTGGCAAAGGTGGAAGGATGGATGGCAGGATGGCTGACAGACTGTATGGGAAGTCAACTATCAACAGCATGCAAGGCAAAGGCAAGTCATTGAGAAGCCTTGCACAACAGCCAGCCACAGCTGAGGCATCAGCTTCATCTGAGGCATCAGCTTCATCTGAGGCATCAGCTTCATCTGAGGCATCAACTTCATCTGAAGCGGGTGCTGCTGCTGCCATGAATCAGCAGCTGCAACAACAGCTATGAATTCATAGAAATTCCTTTAGAGAACTCAGGCAACAATGGCCCATACAATTACAAGAGAGTAAACGATGACGAAGAATGTATTATAATTGCAGCAACAACAACACCAGCAGAAACAACAACAACACAAAAACCGGTGTCCTTAATAAACAAAAACAACGAATATCTATTAAGGAATAAGTGGTATCCTCGAAAGCTCCCTTTGGAGGGTGGTGACTTAAAAAAATTAAATCAGAAATAAATCGGAAAAATTAAAGAAAAAAAATAATTTGAAAAAAAATCTGTGACAAGTATAAAAAATAAAAACAACAACAACAAAAATGTGGACAAAAAATTTTGAATAAAAAATAAAAACAACAAAAATGTGGACCAAACCTTTATTTATGTTTATAAATGTTTTATGATTCAAAACAAAAATAAATTTTTTTTTCAAAACCAAGGAAATAAATTTTAAAAAATCCAAACTAAAAATGCTGGAAAATAATAAAATTGTTAAAAAAAATAATCAGAAATAAATGGGAAAAATTAAATAAAAAATAATTAAAAAAAAAAACTGTGACAAATATAAAATATAAAAACAACAACAAAAATATAGATAAAAAAATCCAAACTAAAAATGCTGGAAAATAATTTAAAAAAAAATAATAAATTTGTTAAAAAAAATTAAATCAGAAATAAATCGGAAAAATTAAATAAAAAAATAATTAAAAAAAAATCTGTGACAAATATAAAAAGTAAAAACAACAACAAAAATATACACAAAAAATTTTGAATTTTTTCAAAAATATATTAAAAAAATCCAAACTAAAAATCCTGGAAAATAATTAAAAAAAAAATTGTTAAGTTTTTATAACTATTCAAAATTTAAAAGTGATTTAGAAATTAAAAAAAAAATCTCAAATTATTATTTTTTTAAATTAAAAAAATAATTTTAAATATAAAATACAATAAATAATAATAATATTAATAATAATAATAAAATATTACTTAAAAAAAGGAAATATATAAATACATTTTTAAAACTTAAAAAAGTGATTTAGATTTTTTTTTTAATTTTCAAAAAGTTTATATATATTCAAACATCAAAAACTTATTTAGAAAATTCTTAAAATATATTTGAATAAAAATTCAATAGGGGTTCTTTAAAAAAATTATAACATTTGAAAAAATAATATAAATAATAAAAAAATAAAAAGAAAATATGAAAAAATATATTGTTTTTTTTAACTTAAATAAAGTGATTTATTTTTTTTTTTAAATTTCGAATAAATTTTTTTTTATTGGAAAATTTCAGCAGGAGTTCTTAACAACTCATATAGGAAATATGAGAAAATTTGTTAAAGAAATGTAGAAAAATCAAAACAAACCCAAACAATGAACAAATAAAAATAAAATTCAAAAACTGCAAAAAAATGTTTAAATAAAAAAAAACGAATTAAAAACCCAAAATCATCACGCTTCAATGCACAACATTTTATAATTTATAGTTCCTTGTTAGCCGGCAGAGCAGCAGCAGCAACAGCAGCAAACATCAAAACATACAAAGTTAACTAACATCCCTTAGATAGGCAATTAAAATCCTAACCCGTCATAAAAACAA
The DNA here is from genome assembly GCF_032173495.1 of Musca vetustissima. Taxonomy (NCBI): domain Eukaryota; kingdom Metazoa; phylum Arthropoda; class Insecta; order Diptera; family Muscidae; genus Musca; species Musca vetustissima. The sequence goes on from NW_026882470.1 coordinate 354,808, forward strand.
ACAACAACATACCTATCTTCCCACGCACGCACAAACACATACAACTACAAAGAATAAAAAAAATATATATATAAAGATATCATAGCATCGAAATGGAACGCATGTGGCGCAAAGTTAATCACAGCTTCGGTGGTGGTCGCACCAAAAATCAAGGCCATAATTCCGATACCACCAGTTCGTTGGGTGGTTTCGCTGACAATCCCCTGGTTGTTGGGTCAAGTTCAGCCACTGGCCGGCGTTTGGCCACAAGTGGTCAAATGCCGACACCACATTTACCGTCCTCTGGAACAACAACGACATCTACATCGACAACTGCCAATGCCAATGCTGGTGCTGGCGCAGCAGCAGCTGCAGCCGCATCAGCAACCGCAACAACTGCCAATAATACAACTCAAGACCCGCAGATAGTGGGTCAATTTCGTAAATCGTTAAGTCAACATGTTCTACAACCTCGCACAGCCTCATCGGAACGTCGTAGGCGACGTCGTCGCAAGGCAAGACCACGTCGTAGTGGTGTTAGTTGTGTTGGCGGTGGTGGGGATAATATGTCGTAAGTAGAATCCAAAAAATTTTTTATAGAAATTTTAAGGGGGGTATGCAGAGAGAGGGGATGGAGGGAAAATAAAAAATATTTTAAAAAAATCCGAGCCTTAAAATAGTCCCTAAAAAATAGTTTTAAAAAATCCGCGCCTAATTGTAGACCTTGAAAACATATTTTTAAAAAAAATCGCGCCTAATTATAGACATTGACCATGTCTAATTCTAGGCTTTGAAAAAATCCACGCCTATATAGAGACCCTGAAAAATCCACGCCTAATTGTAGATCCACGCCTATATAGAGACCCTGAAAAATCCACGCCTAATTGTAGATCCACGCCTATGTAGAGACCCTGAAAAAATATTTTTTAAAAAATCCACGCCTAATTGTAGATCCACGCCTATATAGAGACCCTGAAAAATCCACGCCTAATTGTAGATCCACGCCTATATAGAGACCCTGAAAAATCCACGCCTAAGTAGATACCCTGAAAAATCCACGCCTAATTGTAGATCCACGCCTATGTAGAGACCCTGAAAAAGTATGTTTAAAAAAAACCAAGCCTAATTGTAGATCCACGCCTATGTAGAGACACTGAAAAAATATTTTTAAAAAAATCCACGCCTAATTGTAGATCCACGCCTATGTAGAGACCCTGCAAAATTTTTTTTAAAAAAGTCCACGCCTAATTGTAGATCCACGCCTATGTAGAGACCCTGAAAAAAATATATTTAAAAAAGTCCACGCCTAATTGTAGATCCACGCCTAGGTAGAGACCCTGAACAAATATTTTTAAAAAATCCACGCCTAATTGTAGATCCACGCCTATGTAGAGACCCTGAAAAAATATTTTTAAAAAATCCACGCCTAATTGTGGATCCACGCCTATGTAGAGACCCTAAAAAAATATTTTTAAAAAAATCCATGCCTAATTGTAGATCCACGCCCAAAAAAGTCCACGCCTAATTGTGGATCCACGCCTATGTAGAGACCCTGAAAAATATTTTTAAAAAAAATCCATGCCTAATTGTAGATCCACGCCTAAAAAAGTCCACGCCTAATTGTAGATCCACGCCTATGTAGAGACCCTGAAAAATTATTTTTAAAAAATCTACGCCTAATTGTAGATCCACGCCTATGTAGAGACTCTGAAAAATTATTTTTAAAAAAAATCCACGCCTAATTGTAGATCCACGCCTATGTAGAGACCCTGAACAAATAGGTTTAAAAAAATCTACGCCTAATTGTAGATCCACGCCTATGTAGAGACCCTTTAAAAATATTTTTAAAAAATCCACGCCTAATTTTAGACCTTAGAAATAGTTTTAAATAATTCTCGCCTAATTGTATACCCCATATCCAGGGTCATATTTTTTCACAAACTATTTGCTATATGTTTAATTTCTATTTGCCTTACTTCTATGCTAAATAGCTATCCTCACGACATGTCCTGCTAATGTATTTAGCCCGCACATTCATCTATTCCCACACATCAGCAAAACGAGGACACACGTGTTTTTTGTTTGGTGGTGGCTTCCCCAGAACTCTTTGCCAAAATCAATTTCCAACTTTCATTTCTATTCCCTCACCCCCTACCTTCCCCTGCCACTACCAACCAAAAACCAAAAAAAGTATTTTTGGAATATTAAATGAAAGTGGTTATTGCGGCAAAGTTTATAGCAAATGTATCCTTAGCAAAAGGATACATAGACTACACCTACACACACACATTCGTGTGTACGTATATGACTATTTAGAGAATACACTTTAATTAATTTATGCAAACCTCAAAATGTTCTCAGGAACATACTTATTTACATATTAACCACAGCGGCACATACGAAGCTTACACACACACACATATATATGTGCAGACACATATACCGTGCCGGTACTCACACGTACAATAATGACAAAAACACTTTAATTGTTTAAAATGTCTCCTAGCATCCCGACCAACCAACCAGCCAACCATGGATTTGTTTTAGTTATTCTTCTTTTCTTCTATTTTTCATCCCAAAATGGGATTTTTGAGGAAGCTGAAGTTTCTTCTTCAGACTCCTCCTTCCTCCCTCCCTTCCATTCTTCCTTTGCTTGTATATAAATAATTAAGATTTCAAAATAGATCTCCCCCAAAGTCAACGGAGAAGCGAAGGCGCCACAGAGAGAGGATACCGATGAAACTACTAACCATTCAGTAGTAGTTTTTGTTGTTGTCGTTCTTGTTGTTGTTGGGGAAAGACAATGATGAAAATATAGAGCAATGAAAATCACTATTTTTCAAGGGTCAACTGAGGCGTGGATTTATTAAAGAATATTTTTCAAGGGTCAACTGAGGCGTGGATTTATTAAAGAATATTTTTCAAAAGTATTTATTCGTTTAAATAATTTTTTTTACTGCTCTAGCATGGAACGTTTTAAACGTCAACACATGAATAATTATCCACACATTTGAACGACCAGGACTCCGGTTCGTGTTTGCAAAGGAGTCGAACGCTATGTTGCATTGCAAAAATTGCTAAAGTTTACATGTTATCCGGTAAAAGTTTACACACAATAACAAAAAAAAAAAATGTGGTGCAGTAGTTAGTCAAATGAGAGAGGTCTTGAAGTGGATGCAAAAATAGGGAAAAGAAAAGTAAATGATATCGTACACCCATGACTCGGGCAATGGGTAACGAATTTGTCGCCTAAAAGTATGCAGCACACATTTGTATATTTTTATAAATATTCAGAGGTGCAGATTTTTAATTTTTAGGGTCTGTAATTATACGTGGATTTAAAAAAAATTGTAGGGTCTCTCCGTAGGCGTCATAGCCTATAATTAGGCGTGGATTTTTTAAATTAATTTTTCATGGCCTATAATTAGGCGTGGATTTTTTTAAATTAATTTTTCATGGCCTATAATTAGGCGTGGATTTTTTTAAATTAATTTTTCATGGCCTATAATTAGGCGTGGATTTTTAAAATTAATTTTTCATGGCCTATAATTAGGCGTGGATTTTTTTAAATTAATTTTTCATGGCCTATAATTAGGCGTGGAGTTTTTTAAAATAATTTTTCATAACCAATAATTAAGCGTGGATTTTTTAAATTAAATTTTCATGGCCTATAATTAGGCGTGGATTTTTTTAAATTAATTTTTCATGGCCTATAAGTAGGCGTGGATTTTTATACCCTTCACCACACTGTGGTACAGGGTATTATGTCTTTGTGCCTATTTTTGTAACAGGCAAAAATAATCGAGATAGACCTATGGATCCTTTAGAGAATATGCATAGAATCACTTTCTGAGTCGATTTATGCATGTCCGTCCGTCCATGTTAAATTGCAAACAAAGTACAGATGGCATTTATGATCCGAATTGGATGAAATTTGGCACAGCTCATTTGTTTGGCCCAAGGACGAACCTTATTGAAATTGGGAAAAATCGGTATAGATCCCATATATATTGTCGTCCGATTTTATGTAAATGGTGCACCAAAGTCCCTATATATCCTTGAATTTGCACGAAATTTGGCAAAGCGTATTCGATTAAGTCTAGAATGATGTGTGTTAAGTTTCGTGACAATCGGTTCAGATTTAGATATAGCTCTAATATATAGTCTCGTCCGATTTTATGGAAATGGTGTACCAAAGACATTATATATCTTTCGATTTGCACGAAATTTGGCACAGCGTAATGAATAAGGTCTAGAATGATGTCTGCCAAGTTTCGTGAAAATCGGTTCAGATTTAGATATAGCTCCCATATATATTTTCATCCGATTTAAGGTAATAGGTGCATCAAAGAAACTATATATCTTTCGAATTGCACGAAATTTGGCACAGCGTACTCGATTAAATCTAGAATGATGTGTGTTAAGTTTCGTGAAAATCGGTTCAGATTTAGATATAGCTCCCATATATAGTTTCACCCGATTTAAGGAAAATGGTGTACCAAAGTCCCTATATATCTTTCGATTTGCACGAAATTTGGCATAGCGTACTCGATTAAGTCTAGAATGATGTGTGTTAAGTTTCGTGAAAATTGGTTCAGATTTAGATATAGCTCCCATATATATTTTCATCCGATTTAAGGTAAATGGTGCACCAAAGTCCCTATATATATTTCGATTTGCACGAATTTTGGTATAGGGTACTGAATTAAGTCTAGAATGATGTTGCTTAGCTTTGTGAAAAGATCCATATCTAGGCCGATTGACACAACGTACTGAAGTAATATAAATTAGTCGCTGTCAAGTTTCCCTGAAATCGGTTCGGATATGGATATATAACAAAAACGAGACGTCTGTAGTGGTGAAGGGTATCACATAGTCGGCCCAGTCCGACTTTACTACTTTCCTTTCTGCTGTTAAATATTCATAAGTACACATTTTTTATATTTTAGGGTCTGAAATTAGACGTGGAGTTTTAAAAAATATTTTTAGGGTCTCTCCGTAGTCGTCATAGCCTATAATTAGGCGTGGATTTTTTTAAATTAATTTTTCATAGCCTATAATTAGGCGGGAATTTTTTAAATTAATTTTTCACAGCCTATAATTAGGCGGGGATTTTTGAAAATTATTTTTTTAGTTATCTTATATCCACTCCATACCTCAAGGCCCTAGTGTAAATTTAATCGTGTTACATTTGCCATTTCTCTTCAACTGGATAAGTGAATATTTTTAGTATTACTTCCAAGTTACCTACGGGTTACGGTGATGTTGTTGTTACCTTGTTGTTGGGCCAACACGAACCTACCATTTACATAAATAAATGCAAACAGGTGATAATTCATAAAGTAAAATACCATAATTTTGTGTTGCAATGAAAACAAAAACAAAAAAGTAATAAAATATACAACCATTATTAAGAGTCCTCCAGGGAAGTCCTGTGTGGTGTGACAGGCAAATAAAAAAAAAACTGTGTTGGTGATAACTTTAAAATTATATATATTCCTCTATTCATTGTTCTTATACTGTTTCTCTTTTTCTCTCTCTCTGTTTTTTACAGTTCTTCCGGTGGCTTTTATACAATCAACGAATCGCATGAAACCAGCCGTTATCATCGAACACATCGTACGGCTCGTGTTATGGCCAGTTCAGCACCATTGGGTACGGTTTTAATGTATCCCAATAAGGCGGCAGCAGCAGCAGGACAACATGATACAATGGCTAGCAATAATACAACAACGATGCAAGGTAATGCTGCTGCTGCTTCAGGTGTGGGCACCACAACTCGTACAGCTTTAACCGAACAATCGGCAGTGGGTCCAGGATCCGGTACCGTGGCTGTCTCCACATCATCATCGGCGCCACAAGCACCGGATATTTCGTTGCGTCAACGAGCTGTGGCTAAATTGCGAATGTTCAATTTCCATTTGAATTGGGATCTTCAGATGACTCATTGCAAGCCCTGTGGGTAAGTAAAAAAGAAATGAAAAAGAAAGAAAAAACAAATAGAAACAGAAGAAAAGTGGGAAAATGAAAATGAAAAAAAAACAGGATTTTATTTATCGGAAAAATGTTTTTGTTGCTGCTCATTTTCTTAACTTGTGGTAGATAGTGGCTAGATTTTTTTACTTTTGTTACTTTTTATTTCCTTTTCGATGCCCTACCCTATAAAGGAATGGTAAATTAGGTTTGGCCAAATGTTTGTAAGACATTTCGAAGAACATTTTACAGAGGACTTCCGACTAGAAAGGATATGAATATTAGGTGGGAATTTTCTAAAAATATTTTTTCGGGGTCTACAATAGGCGTGGATTTTTTATATGGTGATAGATACCAAGCATCGGCTCTGATTGGCTCCCTCTTGCATCTCAATTGTGAACACTGACCTCCACGTGGTACCACCTGGGGTAGCTATTTTCATCACCCGATGAAATAGTGAGCTAATATGTGCCGCGAGTTCACCCATAAGAACTATAAAAAATGGGTTGAGGTGCCCACACTCGGAAAACCGAACCTACTATGAAAAAGCAAAGAAAAAGAAAACCAAACCCCCTAAAGTGTAGACGACCCCCGCAAACGTATAAAGGAGCACGATCTGCGAATCTGCACTTGGAATGTGCGCACGTTGTACAGAACAGGCGCAGTGTTCACTTTGGTGGATGTACTCAAGAAGTACAAAGCCGATATTGTTGCCTTAAAGGAAATGTGATGGAAAGGGTCTGGCGTAAGTAAATCAGATGATTACGCCCTGTATAACTGTCGTGCCACGAGACGTGAATTTGGCTGCGGATTTATGGTTAGCAGGAGAATAAAAGACCTCGTCTACAGATTCACTCCAGTAGATGAGCGAATTGCAATAATCCGTATAAAAGCGAAGTTCTTCTATATCAGTCTCATTTGCGGCCATGCTCCGACCGAAGCATATGACCGTTGCCCTGGCCACGACATTTAAATTCTGCTAGGAGATTTTAATGTAAAAATCGAAAGGGAGAATATCTTTGGCCCCACCGTCGGAAAATTCAGCCTCCATGAAGAAACATCAGACAACGGCATTAGGTTGATTGACTTCTCGGCAATAAAAAACGTGGTAGTTAGCAGCACCAGATTCAAGCATCTCGATATACATAAGCCCACTTGGATTTCTCCCGATCGACCATTACCTTGTGGCAGCCAAGGTACGCACCCGTCTTAATGTAGCAGCAAAGGTGCGATCTAATGTAACACGGAAATTTGACGTCGAAAAGCTTCAAACACAACGGATAGCAGAAGCTTACTCCGCTCAACTTACCCTACAGCTTGACGAAAGCACCCCTTGTCCCGATAATAATATAGAAGCACAGTGGCAGAGAATTGCCCACTCTCTACAAACTGCAGCAAAAGCAACACCACCATCAAGAAATCCATGGTACGATCAGGAGTGTCGTAATGCTACTGATATGAAAAACCCAGAGTATATAGCAATCCTGCGGGCAGTAGCAGCACGTAATGCGATGGAGAACTATCGGGAGAAAAGAAGAGAGGAGAAATGTGTTTTCAGAAAAAAGAAGAAAAACGTGAGCCTGAGCAAATCGAGATGTACAGGAGTCAGAATGAAGTCCGAAAATTCTACCAACGGGTAAAACACCAAACCGAAGGCTTTGGCACATCCTCCTGTAGAGATGAAGAAGGAAATCTGGTGACAGATACAGACAGCGTGCTGAGGATTTGGAAGGAACATTTTGAAAAACTTCTGGTATCAAATAGTAGCGGTGAAGAGGATAACCCAGAACAAATAAAAGATGACTGTATGGAGTGTATACCACCTAGCCAAGATGAAGTCAGAATTGCAATCAATCGGCTGAAGAATAATAAAGCTGCAGGTGCCGATGGGTTGCACAAGTACAATTTCGAGAAGAATGCATGCCCAATGATTGGAAAGACTGTGTTGTCAGATGCTGGTAGGGAGCATGCACCAGCTGATTAGTACAATTTGGCTAGAAGAATGTATGTCCAATGATTGGAACGTCAGCATCCTGTGTCCCGTGCACAAAAAAGGAGACAATACGATACAAGGTCAGCTGTTAAAGTCGGAAAGGACCTCTCGGAGCCCCTTTAATACCGAACGAGGATTTAGACAAGATGACAGTTTGTCGTGTGACCTTTTTAACATTCTGCTGGAAAAGGTCATACGAGAGGCAAAAGTGAACAGAAATGGCACTCTGTACACGAAACAACACATGTTACTAACCTACACCGATGACATCGACATAATGCGTCGAACACTGAGAGCGGTAACAGCCACCTTTGAGCAAATTGAGAAGGAATCTGCTAAAGTGGGTCTGGCAGTAAACGGCGAGAAGACCAAGCTGCTGGTATCAACGCGCAAGACGTTCAGTAGACTCGGACCAACTGTGGAACCTGAGAAGTACAGCTTCGAGGTAGTCGAACATTTTATATACATTGGTACCGCCATAAATAAAACGAATGACATCTGTTTTGAAATTCGGAGAAGGATAGTGATGGCTAACCGATGCTACTATGGTCTGGGTAAACAACTCAAAAGCAAGGCCACCTCCCGCCAGACCAAACTCTCACTCTACAAGACGCTGATACTACCTGTTATCTGTTATATAGATCTGCAGCATGGGTATTTGCGCAAGCAAATGAGGCAGCTCTTGGAGTGCTTAAAAGAAAGATCTATGGGCCGATCTGCGTTGACGGTGAATATCGCCGTCGAATGAAACATGAGTTGTACCTGCTATTTTCGGACATCGACATTGTTAGACGTATTGAGCTGCAGCGACTACGTTGGCTAGGTTATGTTGTGAGAATGGATTAAGATGCCCCAGCACAGAAGGCTATGGCCTGAGCAAGGCATATAAAAGCGAACCAGCTGATGGTTCACGCAGAAGGGGAAGACCACGAATAAGATGGAAAGACCAAGTCGAAGAAACTGGAAACAAATGCGAAAAGACTAACGCGCCTGGAAATCGTTTTTAAGCTCGGCTTATGGAACGAAAGTTCTGTCACAAGCCAGCTAAGTAAGTGAGTATCCCTAGGCGCGGATTTTTTAAAATATTTTTTCAGGCTCTATCCTAGATGTCCTCTGTAGGGTATTTAAAAATTCCTTTTATCCTTCCCAACATTGTTTCCGAAACGAAAATCCTTTTGCCAACTGATGGCGACGACTTTATCTGCCTTCGAGAGGCAAGCAACATTTGTTGTTGTTGCTGTTCCTGCTGATGACGATGATGAGGACAATGTTTGCTTTATTTCTGTTTTCCTTTTGCGAGGTTGCCTTTTTCCTGTTGATATTTATTTTTCCACAGTTGTTGTCGTTGCTGGTCATGTTGTTGTTCAAAAAAATTCATATACAAACGGAAAGCTTCGGATGTGTTTCCTGTGTTAGTTTTGTTGTTGTTGTTGTTTTCCACGGTTTGTTTTATGCCCTGACTTAGGAAAGCCAAGGTATTGGTTTGTATATCCTTTTCTCTGTTGATTTCATATCTAGCAATGCTGATGATGGATTTACCCCTTGGTATTTGATTCTTCATCTTCCATATCTTTCGTTTTCATTTTTCAAGTGTTCGCCTTTTTTGTTGTTGTGTTGTTGTTGCATCTATCTGCCCACCAAGTGTCAAAGGTTTCAGCCGAGAAAAAATGCCTTCATTTTCTGTGTTTTTATGCTTTCTCCTCCGTTGCGTTGACGTCGCCAGGTTAATGGGGTATTGTGTAAATATCGTTCGCACGTTCCGAAAACAAAAGGTGCATTCTGAAGTGGGTTTTTGTTTCGCTTTCACTGCCTAACCAAGTCAATGAGGCCAAAGGACCCTAACGAAAATAGAGGACTTCTTGTGGCACAGCTGATGGCTGTGTGGCCACATTCCGCATGGTATGCGAAGAAGAAAAAAAACGGTTGGCAGTCAGTCAGCCAGTCCGAGTTAGTAAGAGTTTCAAGTGCTTTTGTGGCCTAAATACTGTTTTAAACTCAAGTGGCTGGTTTTTCTAGACCCAATGGTGAATTATTTGTGTTTACTTGTTTTTTTAGCCATGCAACAATGTTGCCATTCATGGCAACAAATGGCCAGGCAGGCAGTCAGCCGGTTGCATTCACAGGACAAGTGTTGTGTGGCAAAAGATATGAATAGCAGACAGCCTACCGGGTGTTTTTTTTCTATTATTCTCAGTAACTGATACAATACCGCTTGTATCTCTGCTAAAAAATCAGCAGCCTCTTAACCAAAAAAGATAGCATCTTCACCTGAGATGGTGTGGTAACTCAACTCAATTCAACTCGGCATTCAGGGCTTTCATTTATTATGGTTGGCCGAGTTTTTTGTTTTCGAGCAGTCGGATTTTTATCTACTGGAATTTCTATGGCCCGCCTTACCCACATTACATTAACTTGGCCAACAAAGGTGGAGAAATCAAGCAGAAGAAACAAGGATTTTGAAAAGCAATGCGTTCAGACCCCCTCCGCATGGCTTATCACCAGCAACACATGTGTTCCAGTTTTTTTTTCTACACACACACCAACACACTCTCTCACACACCATTTCAAAATAACCAAACATCGTCTTTAAATGTAAACATTTACCTCTATGACCCGCTCCCCATAACTCCTCCTGTATAGCTATGTGACGTCTGTACATCCTGACATACCTATGTTTGTTTATTTGAGGGGAGTTGGGGGGTCTTGTTTTTTTTTTGAAAATTATGAAAAATAAAATAAAACTAATAGAAATTGTTGTAGTTGTTGTCGCTGGTGAAGTTAAAGGGGTGTGCGAGCTAGGCAACCAAGTGTAACCAACACTCCCTAAAATAAACAACAAGAAAAATATAGAAAAACCCCACTAACTATAGAATTCTATAGGATCAGAATTGTTTTGTTGTTGAAAACAATATATGGGTGTTTCCATGTAAAAATGTCAACAAGGAAAAAATAATTTAAAAAAAATCCACGCCTAATTATAGGCCATAAAAAATAATAAATAAAAAAAATCAACGCCTAATTTTAGGCCATGAAAAAAATTATTTAAAAAAATCCACGCCTAAATATAGGCCATGAAAAAATATGTTTAAAAAATCCTAATCTACAATTAGGCGTAGATTTTTAAACCCTTTTTTTGGACTACAATTAGGCGTAATTTAAAAAAAATGGGGTCTACGTTTGAAAATATTATTCTGGGTCCCTTATAACCATAAATCCGCCTCTTATTATACCCTTCACCACTGTGGTGCAGGGTATTATGTATTTGTGCAAATGTTTGTAACAGGCAAAAGGAAACGAGATAGACACATGGTTCCTTTTGAGAATATGCATAGAATCACTTTTTGAGTCGATTTATGTATGGCCGTCCGTCCGTCTGTAGATGTTAAATTGTAAACAAAGTACAGGTCACATTTATGATCCGATTTGGATGAAATTTGGCACAGTGTACTTATTTGGCCCAAGGACGAACCGTATTGAAATTGAAAAAATCGGTTCAGATTTAGATATTGCTCCTGTATATAGTTTTGTCCGATTTAAAGTAAATGCGGCACCAAAGTCTCTATAGATCTGTTGATTTGCATGAAATTTGGCATTGAGTTCTGAATTAGGTCCAGAATGATATATGCTTAGTTTCGTGAAAATTGGTTCAGATTTTGATATAGCTCCCGTATATATTTTCGTCCGATTTAAGGTAAATGGGGCAACAAAGTCCCTATATATGTTTCGATTTGCACGAAATTTGGCACGGTGTACTCAATTGAGTCTAGAATGACGTGGGTCAAGTTTCGAGAAAATCGGTTCAGATTTAGATATAGCTCACATATATATTTTCCTCCGATTTAAGGTAAATGGGGCACCAATGTCCCCGTATATCATTCGATTTCAACGAAATTTGGCATAGCGCACTGAACTGAGTACAGAACTACATATGTTATATTTCGTGAAAATCGGTTCAAATATAGATATAGCTCCCATATATATTTTCGTCCGATTTTAGGTAAATGGTGCACCAAAGTTTCTATATTTCTTTCGATTTGCACGAAATTTGGCACGGCATGCTGAATTATGTCTAGAATGTTGTGTGTTAAGTTCCAAAAAAAAAAAAAAAAAAACGGTTCAGATTTAGATATAGGTCCCATACATAGTTTTGTCCGATTTTATGTAAATAGTGCACCAAAGTCCCTATATATCTTCCGATTTGCACGAAATTTGGCACAGCGTAATGAATTAGGTCTAGAATGATGTGTGTCAAGTTTCCTGAAAATCGGTTCAGATTTAGATATAGCTCCCAAATATATTTTCGTCCGATTTAATGTAAATGTAGTGCCAAAGTCCCTATATATTATTCGATTTTCACGAAATTTGGCACGACGTACTAAATTAAGTCTAAAATGATGTGTGTTAAGTTCCGAGAAAATCGGTTCAGATTTAGATATAGCACTCATATATATTTTCGTCCGATTTAAGGTAAATGGTGTACCAAAGCCCCTATATATCTTTCGATTTTCACAAAATTTGACGTGGCGTAATAAATTAAGTGTAGAATGATGATCGGTCCAGATTTTGATATAGCTTACATATATATTTCGTCCGATTTAATGTAAATGTTTCATCAAAATTCCTATATAAATCGATTTCCATAAATTTGTCCCACTGTACGCAAACGATTCTAAATCTGCCCGATTGAAATGAAATTTAGCATAGGTTGCAGAAAGGTTACATCGAGAGAACATTGACATGAAATTGTTAGGATACATATGTACAACATACATAAAGTGGTGAAGGGTATCATATAGTCGGCCCAGTCCGACTTTACTACTTTCCTTACTGGTTTAAATATATATTTTTATGTTCTACAATTAGGCGTGGATTTAAAAAAAATATATTTTTTATGGTCTACGTTTGAAATTATTTTTCTGGGTCCCTTATAACCAAAAATCTGCCTCTTATTTCTTCATGGAATATCCCTTCTCTGTATCCAAGTAGTTAACGAAAAACCACATGTTTTTCACACACACACACACACACACACACCCACCCACACCGACTCACACATATGTTTGAATGTATTAGTTGCAAGTGTGAAAAGCGTAAAAAGGGTGTGCAAGCATGTCGACGGAAACGTACGTGCGTTTTCGCCTCTTTACACACGGATTCCGATTCGGTACATTCAGCACAAATTAAGGAGTTTCGAAAAAAAATAGAAGCAGAGAATAAGGTTTGTAGGTGGGAAAAATTCAACATTAATGAAGCTTTTTCTCACTTTTCTATGTTAGTGGTGGTGTTGTTGTTGTTGGATTTTTTTGCTAGTTTCTCGTTTTGTTGTTGTACGCTTGAAAAGAGTTAAGCAGCAGCAGCTGCAGTTCGCTTTTTATTCATTTCGATGTGTTTGTTAGATGGCTATACTGATGCTGTTGCCGTCGCCGCCGATGGTGTTAGTGATAGGTGGTGGTCCTTTGAGAATAAGGATAAATACTAAGGCAGGCCCATTTGTGAATGGTTTAAATGTGAGTCACATAGTAGAGATGTCTTGAATGAATGTGTTTTTTGGGTGGGTATGAAATGTCTGTGAAAATAGTTAAGGTAGGTTGGGGGGAATTGTGGTATGGTTGGGTGAATAGTTTTGCTTGTTTGTATGGATGGCTGACTGGCTGCTGGGCTTTTCAAAAACACCGGAAGTAACACATATGAGATTTTTGTGTTTTTTGTTTTTTGTACACCAGAGAACTACTACCAGTTGATGTTGGCATCATTGCCCACCAAATGCCTATTGAGCCTTGGCAGAAACTATATAAAATTACATTACTCTATTATTTTTGGTTCTTTTCGGTTTTGCCTCGTTTTTTTTATTAAATAAAGATTTCCGATTTAATTAGAAAACTAACCGACCACATAGTTAGTGAAATTACACGAAAACCTAAAACCCAAGGACTTTATGTTCATGTAATTACAGAAATGTCCTTATTTTTTGGGGCTGGTTATCCTTTTCATTTCATGTATTCTTTTTTTTGCTCTCTTTTGTTTTTTACAGCAGCGGCAGTGGTGGCAATATTATAACACGCCGTCTATGCCGCAATCGTCGCCGCGAGGACAACGAATTATATCGTTCGAATAGCTTTAAATTTGAACGTTTCGAGCGTAAAGAATATTTAGAGGAATTGGCGGATACCCTACAAAAGCAGGTAAGTGAAAGTTGGGGGGAATAAAAAAAAAAATAATAAACAAAAACAAATGTCTTAAAACTCCATTTAAAAATGGGACCAGTAGTTAATTTATAAAAAAAATCGAAAATATTTACAGTGGAGGACAATATTTGAAGAACAATTTTAAGCATAAAAAATATTATTAAAATAAAAAATTAATTGAAAACATAGGAATCCAACGGGGAATATTTACTGAAGGTCTTGAGGGCTGTAATTCTGAGAACATGTGTTTTATAAAATCTATGCTTCCCCTTAAAATATATTTAAAAACCAGTAAGGAAAGTAGTAAAGTCGGACTGGGCCGACTATATGATACCCTTCACCACATTGAGTATATTCTACATATGTCTCCTAACAGACTTCGCCTTGTCGAAAGAACATTGACATGATGTATAACATATCTAAATCTGAACCGATTTTTACGAAGCTTAGCAGACATCATTCTAGACTCATTTCAGAACGCTATGCCAAATTTCGGGACTTTGGTGCTACATTTACATAAAATCGGATGAAACTATATATAGGAGCTATATCTAAATTTGAACCGATTCTCACTAAACTCAGTACACATCATTCTAGACCTAATAGATTACCCCATGCCAAATTTCGTGCAAATCGGACGAAAATATATATTGGAGCTATATCTAAATCTGAACCGATTTTCACGAAACTTAGCACACACCATCCTAGACCTAATTAAGTGCGCTGTTCCAAATTTCGTGCCAATCTAAAGATATATGGAAGTCGGGGCACCGTTTACATAAAATCGGACAAAACTATATATAGGAGCTATATCTAAATCTGAACCGATTTTCACGAAACTAAACACACATCATTTTAGGCTCAATTCAGTACGCTATGCCAAATTTCGGGACTTTGGTGCAACATTTACATAAAATCGGACCAAACTATATATAGGAGCTATATCTAAATCTGAACCGATTTTCACCAAACTCAACACAAATCATTCTAGACCTAATTGAGTACGCTGTTCCAAATTTCGTGTAAATCGAAAGATGTATAGGGACTTCGGGGCACTATTTACATAAAATAAAATATGGGAGCTATACCTAATTTGGACCGATTTTCTCAAAACTTAGCACACATCATTCTAGGCTCAAGTCAGTACGATGTGCTAAATTTCGGGCCAATCGAAAGATATGTAGGGATTGTGCACCAAAATCTTTACATAAAATCGGACGAAAATATATATGGGAGCTATATCTAAATCAGAACCGATTTGCACGAAACTTAGCACACATCATTCTGGACCTAATTCAGTACCCTACGCCAAATTTCGTGGAAATCGAAAGATATATAGGGACTTTGGTGCACCATTTACATAAAATCGGTCGAACATATATATGGGAGCTATATCTAAATCGGAACAGATTTTCAAGAAAATTTACACTCATCATTCTAGACTCAAGTCAGTACGGTATGCCAAATTTCGTAGAAATCGAAAGATATATAGGGTCTTTAGAGTCTCATTTACCTAAAATCGATCGAACATATATATGGGAGCTATATCTATATCTGAACCGATTTTCACGAAACTTAGCACACATCATTCTCGACCTAATTCCCTGTGCCAAATTTTGCGCAAATCAAAAGATATATAGGGACTTTGGTGCACCATTTACCTTATATCGGACGAAAATATATATGGAAGCTATATCTAAATCTGAACCGATTTTTCCCAATTTCAATAGGGTTCGTCCTTGGGCCAAATAAGTGATCTATGCCAAATTTCATCCAATTCGGATCATAAATGCGACCTGTACTTTGTTTACAATTTAACATGGACAGACAGACGGACACGCATAAATCGACTTAGAAAGTGATCTCGTTTCTTTTTGCCTGTTACAAACATATGCACAAAGACATAATGCCCTGTTCCACAGTGTGGTGAAGGGTATAAAAAGTCTTTAGTAACCCTGCAGAATAAAGACTCTTATAAACAAAAAAAACGTTATCCAACTTTTACCCTTCACTGTTTTGCAACAAATTAAAAACTTTTCCTTATTCCCGTTCCCGCCTATGCCGCGGCACCATGTCCCCTTACACTAAATTTGTTAAAATACAACAAAAAATGTGTGTTTTCTTTTCTCTTCCTTTGCTCTAAAACGGAAATCGTCCTGAGGCGTTACAAAAGTAAAAAAATCGCTTCACAATGGCAGAAAAATAGCACAAACCAATGCCGGAGAAAGTAGAAGGAAGAAAAAAAATAGGAACTGTAACAATTGTTTGTTGTTATTGTCGCGATTTTGTTTACAAAGTGTGAGAGCAAGCGACAATAACAGAAATGGGGATGAATGGAAATTGGCTTACAGGCAGACACACACACACATACACAGAGACATACCCATTCAACGAGACATTACATTAGTATTGTGTGGAAGTTGTTATCAGCGTACGGAAGTGGGATGGAATGAATGTAGGTGGGTGTTGGGGAGTGTAAATAAAACGGAAATGCATGATGTTGCCATATTGATGGGTTTTTTGTAATGAGGAAAAATGGGGAAAGCCAATCCTGGAGCTATATTGAAAATGACTAAACGAATCTCCTAATCGAGAATTGTTGTTATACCATATGAGTTTGGTCTCATTAAAATGATTTTTATTATGAGGGAATTTTCTGGGATTATTTGCTAAATAAAGGGGATCTGGTAAAATATTCTAATATGATTTCAAAGGGTTGCGGATCCGCCTTTATCAACTCTATACCAAAAAAATCCATTTTTATTCCAAAAAAATATTTTTTTCGGAATCTCCAAAATATTGGGGGATTTTTTGGAATTTTTTGTCATAATTCCACGGCAATTCTCATTTTGCCACACTGTGGCATCATTATCTATTTAAGATGTTTATAAGCTTTTGTAACACACAAAGCTTTGTGCTTTGTTTATTCATACACTCAATAAACAATAGAGGGCGCTGTTTGATAAACTTCTCTTTATAAAAAGGGAGGCATTGCCAGCATGAAGTACCTTCTAAGAAATTCAATAATTCCGAAATTAAGAAAATAAATTTTGGAATAAATTATAACGCCGAAAGAAGAAAAATGTGGTGGGTAATTTGGAAATTTGATACAGATTTCATTGGTAATTTGATATTAATTCGATTAGGCCATGTCTGGCATACAAAATGTGAAGAAATGGAGGCATAAATTAGCGAAGGCTGTCTGCCATACAAATTGTGAAAAATGGGGGCATAAATTAGCTGAATTGAGGAGGCGTAAGGAAAACCCCCTAGCAGCTGCTGCTGCACCTTAATAGGCAATTAGGTGATTAATTAAAACGAAATGGCCATGCAAAAGTCGATTTGTTATAAATTATTGTTGGCCATCCGGTGAGGAAACTTAAAACTTTGTTGGCTGTTTTACCATTTGGGCGCCATAATCAATAAACTTGAAAGGCCAACAGGTTTCCATTAAACAGCAATTTAAGGATCAATGGATATTAGAGATGGATGGCTGAAAATTTAATAGGTGCAATACTAAGTAAATAGCAGGATGGAAGTCTCATGGTAACCAAGGAAGGAAGAAAAAGAAAAAATATGCATATATTCTAGAATACACAGTTGCTTAACCAAAGGTTGGAGGGGGATATTAAAACAAATATTTAACCATTTGTAATTACAAATAACCGAGGAACAGGTGTGCAGCAAGTTTTTTCCGATTAGCCATATGGGGGTGTGGATAAGACAATATTGTTGGCCGGGTGAAGAAGTAGATGGAGAAGTTGTTGCCGTCTGCTCATGTTTGCTTTTCTTGGGAATACAAAAATCATGCAAGTGGAAATCAATAACTAATTTTAATTGAAAAGTTTTTGTCCATCTTCTTCTTCTTTAACTTGGTTTGTGTTCCACTCCAATGAACTAGCGACTGGCTGGCCACCTGACCATTGCTGCAAATCCTAGACATAATTATTCTCATCTATCTTTGTTTTTTAATAACGAAGATTAGATTTTATGATGAAGTTTTACCGTATTTACCAAAGTTTGGCGAAATGGTAATTCAAAATGTGGAAATGGAATTATGACGGAAATCGATGGGACAGGTGGTGGATTAAAGATTTGGATTTTTTTTCAAATGAGGATTAATGATTATTGAGAATAGATGACTATTTACAGTTATGTTGGAAATTGTTAAAGAAGTTTTTATAGACAATTTCAAAGGAAATTAAAAAAAACTACGGCTATTTCTTTGAAAAAAGTCTAGGATCTTCATCAAACTAAATTCGGTCAGATTCCTAATATGAAGGCAGGAATCTAAACCCATTAAAGAAACTTTGGTGGACCCATACTGGAAAAATTTCATCAAGGAGTTTTCTGTATTCTCCGAGAACCTGAATCATAACATTTGTAGCGAATAAAAGTACATCCACTAGGAATACCCGATCAAAGCTTTTTAGCTTAGAAATGTGCTCGGAATTACCAACATAAAACTAAAATAGGACATGTCCTATATATGAGGGTTGTGGCAATACATGGACTAACAATGAAATATAAAAAACTGTATACCCTACAAACGTTGAAAAGTCGGCTTATAGCCCTATCCCATGGAAATTTCCCTCAGAAAATGATATAAAAATAACTAAATGAAGGGATTGATTTTTCATCTTTAAGAAAAAATGTCAATTGGCATTCAAATGACCTATTTATTTTCGACTTTTGTAAAAAATACATATTTTTTTTAGTTGATCTGGTCTCATAGCAAAGACCTGGGACCATGAAAATACCTAATATGAGAGAATTTTGTTTCCTCATCGGGAATCCATACATTGGGCGCCAATTGTTTTGAAAAACGTTTCATCAAAAATGTGGTAGGGGTTTCTTTTTCCCATAGTAACAACCTAGGAACAAGAAATACCTAAAATTAGAGGCTCGTTTTTTTACATCTCATCTAAAATTGAAATTCAAATGACCAATTTCTTTTCGATTTTCGTAACAAATTTTTATTTTAGTTGACCCGATCTCATAGCTACGTCCAAGGACCATGAAAATACCTAAAATCAGATAATCGTTTTTCTCACAAAGAAACTAAGACGTTGGGCGCCAATTGCTTTTTGAAAATGCCTCATCTAAATGTTGGCATTCAAATGACCTTATTTTCCCCATAGTAACGCCCTAGTACCATAAAAATACCTAAAATGAGAAAATCGTTTTCCTAACCAAGAATCCAGACGTTGGGCGCCAATTGCTTTTTTAAAAAATTTTCCTCTAAAATTGCTATTCATAGCTACGAAGAGCATAAAAATACCTAAAATCAGATAATCGTTTTCCTCACAATGAAACCCAGACGTTGGGCGCCAATTGCTTTTTGAAAATGCCTCATCTATATGTTGGCATTCAAATTACCAGGTTAGGGCTTATTTTCCCCATAGTAACGCCCTAGTACCATAAAAATACCAAAAATGAGAAAATCGTTTTCCTCACCAAGAATCCAGACGTTGGGCGCCAATTGCTTTTTGAAAATTTCTCCTATAAAATTACTATTCAAATGAATTGACTGAGGGCTATATATTTCATTTTGGATTTTTCGTAAGGATAATATTACAATTTTATTTTAGTGGACAATGTACCACGTTGGGCGCCACTTGTTCTTTAAAAATGTTTGCATCTAAAATTACTATTACAATGACCATATTGAGACCTATATATTTATTTTTTGATTTTTTGTAAGGACAATTTTACAATTTTTTATTTTAGTTGAGCCAGAGTACCGCGTTGGGCGCCACAAGTTTTCTACACACTATTTTGCGAGAGTCTATAAAATGATATATAAATATTAGATATATCAACGATATAAACGTGACTTTATAAATGGTTACACCATTTCTTTGTTATTTGAGTTGATGGAAAACGTTGGGCGCCAATTCTGTCCCCACATTTTGTATACCATCTGGCAATTGGGTAATGATGGTACACAACACTTTGCTGAGGCAAAAATGTGCCTCATCGAAATATTGGTCTTGGTTCCCATGTTTCTTTGGACCAAATCCGTTTGAGACAATGTGGAGTCGATTTACCAATGCCCGTCTGTCGGCCTGGCTGGTAGTTCTTTCAAACTTAAGTCAAGTTCGAAGATGGGGAATATCGATAAAGTCCTTCTGGTATCTCCCCCACAAACGGGTCAAAATTTTGTAACAACCTTTCAATTGGGCCCAAACCATTAAATGAAGTCAGAGCTTGTACCTTAACAATTGTCCGCCAGAGGGTCTTCTACCTTTTGGATTTTTAAAACATTTTTTAAAAAATAGTTTGGAATAATCCACGCCTAAGACTGGATCTTGAGTAAATATTTTGAAAAAAATAAACCGTAATTGTTGGTCATTGAAATATATATATATATAATCCACGCCAATCATACCTCTAATAATCCTCGGGAAAATATTCTTTAAAAAGATCCACGCCTATACCTCTAATAATCCTCGGGAAAATATTTTTTAAAAAGATCCACGCCTATACCTCTAATAATCCTCGGGAAAATATTCTTTAAAAAGATCCACGCCTATATCCGTATTCTTTAAAAAGATCCACGCCTATATCCGTAATAATTCTCTGGAAAGTAGTCCTTAAAAATTCCAGGCCCATATCTCTAATAATCCTCTGGAAATATTCTTTAAAAATCCACGCCCATGGCTGTAATACTCCTCTGGAAATATTCTTTAAAGAAACCACGCCTAAAGCTCCAATAATCCCCTGAAAAATATTCTATATAAAGTTTAAATATTGGATCAAGTTTATATTTGCAAAAGCTAATATTGGAAAAAAACTAGGGAATCCTTACTTTGTGTATCTAAACGTTGGGCGCCACTTGGGAACAAATGTTATTATTTTCTGTTTTATATTTTGTTTATTGTATATATACGTACATTGGGCGCCACTTCCTCTATTGTACAAATATCTTATTTTTATTATTGTGTAAAGTCGCTCTCCAACCACGTTGGGCGCCATTTTCCCTATATAAGCTCTCAATGATTGAATTTATAAAAATTGTCTTTAAAAATGTTGTGGTGTTCTTAGCCTAACCATTTCCACAACATTAGACACCGGCTGTTTATGACTTCCTTGTCATGTGCCTTTGTAATACTGCGACAAAAGCAAAACTGACTGTTAAGTGAAAAGGATGAATATTAATGAATATTAATTCAAAACTACAAAACTTAGACGTCAAAGAAGAATTTCAGCGAACAACTATTATGGTAATGTTTTGTGATTTAATCAGTCAGACAGGGGGGGGCGGAAATGGGTCATAATTACAAGGAACCCCCCGCGCACCCCTCTCCCCTTTTCAGCTAGTAATGTAAGACAGCCATAAAGATTACCTCAAAAAAAAATACGCATAGCAAATTTAACTCTATTAGAGAGGACGGGGGGTATGGAGAAAAGGATGGTTGTTTCCCATCAAAGGAAATTAATGCCATGTAAATAATGCACCTGGATTAAATTGTTACAATTCTAACAAAATGAGCTGTTCATCATTAAGGAGAAAGCATCTTTAAGAGGTGGAAGAAGAATGAAATAAAAAAATTGAAATTAATTTTATTTCTCAGCTATGTTAAGGTGTTCTTCCTCCCTCACCCCTCCTCCCCTACATTACTTAGTGTTGTCTTTGCTCGTTTGCTTTTTTTTTTGTTTTTGGTTATCAAAGATAATTAGGAACAATTCCTGTGGATGGATGCTTAAAGGATTCTTCTTCGCTCCGCCAAAGACATTTACACGTCTTTTCATTGCCTTGAGGGTGTCAAAAGATAAAAATTCTTCGAGGAACAGCTGAACATTGGCGGCAGCTAGAAACACACAAAACACTTAAGCTTTATTAAGACAGAACATGGAACTGCCACAACGGCAAGACCAACACCATAAATCTAACAACAAGTGAAGCTGTCAAGGGATCACTCGTTTGGAATGAAATGGAGAGAAACGAAAGCGAAACACAACTCCTGCCACCACCAACATTGGAACTTGACAGCTAGCCTGCTGCATAGCTGGAATCGAAGAAAGGAAAACTCTTTTTTTTAGCAAAAAACACGCAAACCATTGCATGGTGGCCACAGGCAGCCAAGGAACTCCTTTCTCCATTTATCCTTCAAAACAACAACTGCTTATTCGTGTTCCCTCTCCCAGCCATGTAATCTGACAAGATTATGGAAAAAATCAACCAAAATGACAGGTAATCCAATCAGAAAACAGCAACACCAACCAGCCAACAAACATTCTCATAAACTCTGGTAAACCACTTCACTTGGGCGGGGTGGCTGGTATAAGTAGCTGCTTAATGGAGTAGGTGACTCTGAGAAACTTCAGTCAATCACCTAAAGTGGCTCAAGTTTGAAGCTAATTGAAGGTGATAGGCTACCTCTACGCTTCATAAGGTATACATCTTCATCAGAAAGTAGCCAAAAAACAAAAAATGAGAAAGGAATGAAAACTTATCACCAGAGACTTCAGGAACATTTTTTCCGTACTCTCTCTCCATTATTTTT
This sequence comes from Musca vetustissima, assembly GCF_032173495.1. Classification (NCBI taxonomy): domain Eukaryota; kingdom Metazoa; phylum Arthropoda; class Insecta; order Diptera; family Muscidae; genus Musca; species Musca vetustissima. Next base: position 377,448 of record NW_026882470.1, read on the forward strand.
TGGTGGCAATGATAAATGTTTCGAAACTGTCATTTGATGCGGCATAATGTTGAAGTTGAAACAATGGCAACATGACACTGATGATGCTTAGCAATTTTCCTGTGAAGGCGGGTTTTTTAGTTTTCCATTTTCCTCCTTGGGAAAACCCATCAGTATGCCTCAATAAAAATGAAATTCCTCACCATTGTCAATTCATATTTTTTTTTTCATTTTCTCTCCATTAAAATGTCACAAAAATCTGTCAAAAAATATTTCATTTGATTTGAAGATTGATGATTGGTAATATTTGATTTGAAAGTTTTTTTATGAATTATTAAATATTTCTATCTCTCCTTATTGGAAATATGTTTCATCTTCAATTTACTCAATTTGATTAGATACTTGTCCAAAATAAAATATTTTGATAAAACCAATTTTAATCAAATATAAAATAAATTAAAATTGAAAAGACTCATTTGCCTCAAATTCATAAAAAAATATTCCGAAAAACTTCAATTAAATAAATTATCGGAGAAAACTTATGAATAAATTTAATAACATAAATGGCGCCCAACGTTTTTTAATAGACAATTAATATTAGAACAAAATTCTCTAACATGTGCTATATGAGTTTTAAAGAAGCGCGATATTTCGGATAATAAAAAAAATGTAAAAAAATGGCGCCCAACGTATTCATAAAGGCCATAGAAGATTCAAAATTTTATCAGGTCTCCGTAGCAAATCGGGCGCCACTATAGCTTTAATAATCCTCTGGAAAATATTCTTTAAAAATCCACGCCTATAGCTTTAATAATCCTCTGGAAAATATTCTTTAAAAATCCACGCCTATAGCTTTAATAATCCTCTGGAAAATATTCTTTAAAAATCCACGCCTATAGCTTTAATAATCCTCTGGAAAATATTCTTTAAAAATCCACGCCTATAGCTTTAATAATCCTCTGGAAAATATTCTTTAAAAATCCACGCCTATTGCTCTAATAATCCTCTAGAAAATATTCTTTAAAAAACCACGCCTATAGCTCTAACAATCCGCTGGAAAATATTCTTTTAAAAACCCGCGCCTATAGCTCTAATAAGGAAAATATTTTCTTTCTTACAATCCTCTGGGAAATATTCTTTAAAAATCCACGCCTGTAGCTGTAATAATCCTCTGTAAAATATTCTTCAAAAATCCACGCCTATAGCCTTAATAATGCTTCGGAAAAATTATTTAAAAAACTACGCCTCTACGCCTCTAGCTGTAATAATCCCTTGGAAAATATTCTTTAAAAACCCACCCCTATGGCCCTAATAATCCTCTGGAAAATATTCTAGATCAAGTCTAAATTTTGGATCAAGTTCAAAATTGCAAAATCTAATATTAAAAAAAACTAGGGAATCCTTATTTTATGTATCGAAACGATATACGCCAGTTGGCCAGCGGCGCCCAAAGTGTGGACTATGCATGTTCTAAGGGCTCTGTTTTAAACATTCAACCAGACCTTTATGCAGCGGATTATTTACACTTCAGACAGAGAAGTGGTGTTGCAAAATGGAAATGGCGCCCAACGTTGAATATTTTACATAGAAAACACACATTTTGAAAACTGTGGCGCCCAAAATGGGAACTACGCAATTTCTAAAGGCTTTATTTTAACATTTTAAAACATATTTGTAGACACCTTTTATATCGGACCATTCTTTTTTTTGCTGTTCAGACAGAGTAGATTTTTCAAAATGGCGCCCAACGTTGGTCTCTTCAGAATTTTGAAAAAAGTGGCGCCAAGGTGGGGCCAAACATTTCCCAAAGGCTTTGTTTTGAACATTTAAAAATTGTTTTAGACACCATTTTTATGTCGGACAATTTTGTTTACTGTTCAGACAGAGTAGATTTTTCAAAATGGCGCCCAACGTAGGTTCTCTTCAGAATTGCTGGGTTTTCCAAACCATATTTTTGTGTTCAGCCATGATGGCAACTTAGTTAATGTTTTCAATTGCATCGCTAATTGAAGAAAACATTTTTGGAAGAAGTGGCGCCCAACTTTGTGATCATCCTAATAGAAGTATAATCGATTTTTTTTTAATTTTTTCTGGACAATTTATACCGAATTAAATTATAGAAATGTTCCCATTATTCTAACCTTTAGATAATGCCTAAGAAGGTTGCTTTGGGTTTAGAAAAACAGATATTAACAAATATGGCGCCCAACTTGGCGTCTTGTACATTCAGTGTTCCTTTTAGATGGAGTACATGGCGCCCAACGTGGTGCATATTCCACAAATACAATTTCATTATTATTGAAATCATATCCTTTATACAAAAATTATTTAATATGGCAATTTTTCAAAAATGGCGCCCAACTTGGCGCCTTATTCATTTAGTGTACCTTTGAGAAGGTGTAAATGGCGCCCAACGTGGAGTTTATCCCAAAAACACACATTCCAAAATAATTGCAATCACATCGCTAATACAAAAATTATTTCATATAGCAAACTTTCAAAAATGGCGCCCAACCTGGCGCCTTATAGATATATACCTTTCAGATGGATTATATGGCGACCAACTTGATGTTTATCCCAAAAACGCCTATACCACAATTATTGAAATCACATACAAAAATTATCTTATAAAGGAATTTTTCAGAAGTGGCGCCCAACGTGGGGCCCTTCAAAATCAAATTATATCAATTTTTCTATGCAATGAATACCAAATTCAATTACAGAAAATTTCCAACTACCCCTTCATGCGCTATAGTCAAAACCACTCTCCTCTACCCTCATCCAACTCGTTTATAGTGGCGCCCAACCTGGCATTTTGACATTCAGTGTACCTTTCAGATGGAGTATAAGGTGCCCAAAATGGTGTTTATCTCAAAAACACCTATACCACAATTATTGAAATCGTCTCACTTCAATATCATATACAAAAATTATTTCATATAGGAATTTTTGAAAAATGGCGCCCAACCTGGCACCTTATTTAGTGTACCTTTCAGATGGATTATATGGCGACCAACATGCTGTTTATCCCTAAAACACCAATCCCACAATAATTGCAATCAAAATCTATTATAACAATTATTTTATATAGCATTTTTTGAAAGATGGCGCCCAACGTAGCTCCCTGTACTTTGAGTGTACCTTTTAGATGAAGTATATGGCGCCCAACGTGCTGTTTATCCCAAAAACGTCAATACCACAATAATTGGAATCACATCGCTAATAAAAAACCGCTTTTATATACAACTTATTCAAAGTGGCGCCCAACGTGGGGTCCTTCATAATAAAATTATATGGGTTTTTCTAATTTTCTTTGGAAAATTTATACCAATTTAAATACGTAAACGCCCGCTTACTCTACCTTTGCGCTATGTTCTAACCACCCTCCTCCACCCCACTCTCTCCTGTATAGTTTTAAATTAACTTGTTACCTTGTCACTAAACCAATACCGTAACAACCTTTAACCTTTTGTATTGACATTAACACCCTATTTGTTTTTTTGGTGATAAGTTTTTCTAATAAAAAATCGATTAAAATGTTGTTGAAAACCAAAAGCAAACAAAGGCAATGAATTTGACAGCTCCAGACTAAAAGGGAGGAAGGAAACTAAACACCCACCACAAACAGGAACAAGCACCCACATACACACACACATCTACAACTTAAAAGGCTAATAAAATGTAATCATAATTTTGAATAATCCTACACCAAAAATTCTACTTTTTTAGACAGGTAACACATGTGTTATGTGGGTGGAAAGCTGAAGAAGAAGGGGTGCAGGCAAGGGTGTTTCAATACCCAAAAAAATGGTAATTTGATCATTTGCTACAAATCATGTTTTCAATTCTAAGCCTTGTAAACCAATTGGAAGTTTGAGGAAAATGTTTTGGCAATTTCTCTTCTTCTCCATCGATTTGCCAGAAGAAACCAATCTGGCATTCCTGGTTTTACGACTGACAATTTTTTTTCGTTCTTTGCATTTCGATATTTCTTTTGAAAATCCCACGAAAATGTTTCATCCTCATCAATTTGAATTCGGTATTGTGTTGCATTTTAAGTAGCCAATAATAGGAAACTGGCAATTGCTCTTCAATTTCTCCAGCTGCAGCTGTACATGGCTGGGGCCAAATTGATGTCTCAGCATTAAGGCATTTCGAAGGAAGACAATAACCAACAGAGGGAAAAATCCGAAAAAATCTGAAAGCTCTGCTCTCAAGGCAGACAACAACAAACATGACATGAGTAATGATTTTTTCGGCTTTGATTCTGGTTCATCCTGGTCTTCATTGTCGTAATGAAAAGGTTGAGAAATCATCCTCAATGAGAATCGTCATTAATGTCAACGGCTGATGGAATTGTGGAAAAGTAAAAAACAACAACAATAAAAAAATCATGCTGCTGTCAAAAAAAAAAAAAAAAAAAACCAAACGAAATGTTAACGACATTGCATGACAATCCTGGGCAATTGTTTTATGTCAGTATGAAAAAATGGAGAGGTAGGAAGTGAGAGAGTTCAGTGGGAGTGATGCGGAATAAGGGCATAATATTGACATTTATGTTAAGACCCATACCATACTATATGTGTGTGTGTGTGTGATTTTGCTACTTCATTTCAATTGTTCGGCTTAAATATCCTGCCGAAAAATTAATGGCCCTCCATTGAGCCTTACCCATTAAAAAAAGCAAACACAAAATGAATTTTTTGTTGTATGCGACATCATTTCATACAGCAGCCATCCTCTATGAGATTTGTTGATAGTCATGCCATGGCCATTTGACACCCGTGTATGTGATTTCTCAAGGCGTCTCAACACTCAGCTTCCTTGGATAAAACGTGTATTTTTGTTGCTGTAAAAGGTAACCAACAAAATTCGATGACATTGCTAAACGCACAAAAGTAATTTGTTAAAGGACTTGTCTCTCGATTGCGACTAATAATACTTGGATATAATGTTACTTAATGTGGTAATGGCTGAACGCGACTTAATTAATTCTATTGGTGTCATTGGCTATAGATTGGTAACAATTTATATTCATTGGAAGCACTTAGAGGATAAATAGGAAATAAATAAATAAAACTCAAAGATATCTTTAAAAAATCCAACATGAAAACCCATATTCATTATTTAGTCAAATTAAATATCTCAAAATATAAATGGCGCCCAACGTGGGGTTTTTTAAAGAAATGCATTTCCTATAATTATTGTGTATTAATTGGCATAGCGTTTATAAAATTGATTTGAAGAAAGCAAAGAATTCTTTATTAATTTTCTGACAGGAATGAAAGTTATTTCAAAACATTATTGGCGCCCAATGTGGGAACACTGAAAAACCCCAAACATGGTTTCAATCAGTCATATTTTAAATCAAACATGATTAGTTTTTGTTCTCTGGCAGAGAAAAATATTTAAAACATCGTTGGCGCCCAAAGTGGAGGTTCTCCACAATCAAATTTCCGCTAATTTTTTGTAAAAAAAAACTATTTTCTCCAGAAAAATCTAATTCAGCACAGATTTTTCTATAGAAAATGTGCAATCGGTGTAATGTTACTAAAAAAATCTATTCAACGTCCAACGTGGAGATTCTCTAAAGGAGAATTTTCCTCAATTTGTTTTAGAATTACAACGCTGGATTCCTAACGTTATCAATAAGGCATATTCAAGAAAATATTGCTAGGTACATAGTCGATTCAGAAAGGGGTATCTCCCCAGAATACCTCAATTCAGCAAAGATTTTTCTGTAGAAAATATGTAATAAGCTATTTTCTTTTAAAGAAACGTAGCTTTTTGTGCAAAAACACAATTCAGCTAAGTTTTACTGCAGAAAAACTAAATTCAGTTAGGATTTTCTATAGAAATTCTCAATTCAGCAAGGTTTCTATGTGTAAATATACAGACTTCCCTAAAGAAAAACACAATTCCGCTAATTTGTTCCTATAGAGTTTCAATTCAGCTAAGAAAACTCAATTCAGCTGGAATTTTCTATATAAATTCTCAATTCAGCAAGGTTTATATGTATAAAAACCAAACACAAGCAGATTTCCCTACAGAAAAACACAATTCAGTAAAGGGTTTCCCTAGAAAGGAAATAATTTAGCATACTTTCATTATGAAAACCCATTTCAGCAATGTTTTTCTTTTTGAAAAAATCCATTCAGCTAACTTTTACTATAGAAAAACACAATTCATCTAATTTTTTATAGAATTTCAATTCAGCCAGAAAAACTCAATTCAGTTAGGATTTTCTATAGAAATTCTAAATTCAGCAAGGTTTCTATGTATAAAATGTCAAAATATGTAGATTTTCCTTTACATAAACATAATTCAGTAAATGTTTTCTCTAGAAAGGAAACAATTTAGCATAATTTCATTATGAAAATGCAATTTAGCAAAGTTTTTCTTTTTGAAAAACTCAATTCAGCTGGGATTTTCTATAGAAATTCCTAGGTTTCTATGTATGAAATGTCAACATATATAGATTTTCCTAAAGATAAACATAATTCAGTAAATGTTTTCTCTAGAAAGGAAACAATTTAGCATAATTTCATTATGAAAATGCAATTCAGCAAAGTTTTTCTTTTTGAAAAACTCAATTTAGCTAAGCTTTTCCTAGAAACTTTCAATTCAGCAAAACTTTTCTCATTAAAACACTTAATTCAGCTAAGCTTTACTATAGAAAAACTCTATTCAGCTAAATTTTTCCTATAGAAATTTAATTCAGTAAAGCTTTTCCCATAAATCCGCTCAATTCAGCAAAGTTGTTCTAAAAAAAACTCAATTTCGCAAACGTTTTCTAAAAGTATCTTAATTCAGCTAAGCTTTTTTAAAGAAAAAAAAACAACAATTCAGCAAAAATTTTCAAGAAAAAAACTCAATTCAGATGGATTTGTCTGTAGTAATGTTTAATTCATCTACGTTTTTCTTTTCCAAAAAGTCACCTATGTAGCAATTTTCCACAATTCAGCTAAAAAAACTCAATTCAGCTAGGATTTTCTATAGAAATGTTCAATTCAGCAAGGTTTCTGCGTATAAAATGTCAAAATATGTAGATTTTCCAAAAGATAAACTTAATTCAGTAAAGGTTTTATCTAGAAATGAAACAATTTAGCATAATTTCATTATGAAAATGCAATTCAGCAAAGTTTTTCTTTGTGAAAAACTCAATTTAGCTAAGCTTTTCCTAGAGACTTTCAATTCAGCAAGACTTTTCTCATTAAAATACTTAATTCAGCTAAGCTTTACTATAGAAAAACACAATTCAGCTAGATTTTTCCTATAGAAATTCAATTCAGAAAGACTTTTCGCATAAAAACACTCAATTCAGCAAATTTAAAAAAAAAATTCCGCCGCCACTTTTTAAAATATCTAAATTTAGCTAAGCATTTTTATTCAGCAAAATTTTTCAAGAGAAAAACTCAATTCATATGATTTTGTCTGTAGTAATATTTAATTTTTTTTATCGAAATTTCAATTCAGCTAAATTTTTTTCTTCAGAAAAATCCAATTCAGCCTTGTTCAAAACTTATTCTTTTCAACTACAAAAATAACAAATCAAATCTTTTTTAGTTGTTTATGAACTTCCCAATTTTGATTTCATTTAATCCACTTCAAATTTGAATTATTTTGTGCAACAACAACAAGAAAAGTTCTGCTCCCCGATTATCCTTGTCAAAAGTTGTTTAGGGAATATGAACAACAACAACAGAGACAACAAAAATCCCAATGCATGTGTCTGGGAGAAAGTGTAATGTGAATGAAATCAAGTCCTGTTCATAAAGGAGCACTTTGGCCATACAAATGAAGTCAGTCTATAATTTGATGCCTTCTTCGCAGATATTTATTTTTTTTTCTTTTCTTCTTCTTAGCTGATTTGTTGTAAGTCATGCCAATTATAATCTCAAACATATGGTCGTAAATCATATTCAAGTGATTTATATTCATAATAGAGTGTAAAGAAATGTTTTCAATTTTCTTTTTTTTCTTCGTTGCTACTTGCTTGCCCCTCTGCCCATTCATTACTGTAAGATGAGAAAGAAAGAAAAAACTAATGAAAAAGAGAAGGAGGGGGAGGAGTAGAGTTGCCGTTATATCCATTGTATTGTGTTTTTAATTAAAAAATATATGAGGAATTGAGTTTTTCCTATAGAAAATAGGTTAGGTTTTTCTGTACCTAAACTCAATTCAGCAGTTTAGGTACAGAAAAACCTAGCTGAATTCATATTTGCTAGAGAAAATTCGTTGCTGAATTGAGTTCAGATACAAAAAACTAAGCTGAATACATATTTGCTGGATAAAAAAAGTCACTGAATTGTGTTATCCTTTGGAAAGCCCTTGCTGAATTGTGATTTTCAAATTAAAATTTTTGCTGAATATGAATTTGTTATATAAATGCTAGAGAAAAGTAGCTGAATTGTGTTATACTTTGAAAAACCTTTGCTGAATTGTGTTTTCTAATATAAAATTTTGCTGAATTGGAACTTTCTATATAAATAAATGAATAAATTGAGTTTTTATTTAGAAAAAACTTGCTGAATTGATTTTCCATAGAAACAGCTAGCTGAATTGGGTTATTTTATAAGCAAGCCTTGTTGAATTGAGTTTTCAAAAGTAAATGTCTGCTGAATTGGAATTTTCATATAAAAATTTTTGCTGAATTGGTTTTAGATACTGAAAATATAAGCTGAATTATTATTTGCTAGCTGAATTGTATATTCCAGTAGAAAAACTTTGCTGAATTGAAATATTATATTTAAACATGTTGCTGAATTGTGTTTTTCGATGTAAAATCTTGCTGAATTGTGTTATTCTTTAGAAGAACATTGCTGAATTGAGTATTGCATTTCTATATTGTTGAATTGTGTTTTTTACTTTGGAAAAATGTTGTTGAATTGAATTTTTCTAGAGAATATCTTAGCTGAATTGAGTATAACAAATATTTAATAACAAAACTTAGCTGAATTGGAATTTTCTATAGAAAAACGTTGCTGAATTGAGTTTTTCTTTGGAAAATCCTTGCTGAATTGACCTTTTCTTAAGGAATTGTTTTGCTGAATTGTTTTTTTCTGTAGAATAACTTAGCTGAATTAAGTTTTTTTTATGAAAAACCTTTATTGAATTCAGTTTTTACATAACAACTGTTTACTGAATTATTTTTTTCTTCCGACAAAAATAGCTAAATTGAATTTTTCCTACAGGAAAAAGTAGCTGAATTTATTTTTTTCTACAAAAACAATTAGCTGAATTGACTTTTTCACCAAAAGAAAAGTTTACATGAGTTCTTATTTGAATTATCTTCCCATTTTTTCAATTTTATGTATTTCTCACACATGGCAACCCTTTTTCGAAGTTCCAAACAAATATCTGTTTATTAATAAAATATTATATTTAAGTTGAAGAAATTTGAATTGCTCCTTCTCATTCTTTTTTCGCTGGCTACAAATTTATTTGAAACCCCATAATTCTCCAAAGCCGTTCTGTAATTCATGAGAAATAACAGATTCTTGTGGACTGCCTCCTTGTTCCATCTAGACATGTATGTATGAGTGTGTGTGTCCTTGTGTAGGTCTGCGAGACAAATGAGCCATTATTGGAATGTGCGTGTAAAATGTTTTTTTTTTCTTGTTGGCCATACACACATTCTCCGCAAACGGAAAAAAGGAGTTGCTAATCCCATACTCCATGCTCCATTCGCTCTGTTGTAGTAGATGTGTGTGCGTGTGTTTGTGTCTGTCTCTCCTTTTTGATTATTATGTTTATAACGTCCCACTCGTTCGTATGAATGAATTTCTATGGCATTATTTTTTCATGAAGTAATTTTCGTGTGCAAATTAGTTTATTGGAATTTATTTTTTTATTTGCATTTCCAACTCCTAAAATTTCTTGCCTCCTCATTTATTTTTTGCTCTAGACACCCTGACGTTGCTGGTGAACATAAAGTAATTTTTTACAGGTAATGTCAGGATTTTGGCATTAAGCATTGCGTGTATCCTTTTTTGTTAAGCATAACCGAACGTATGGCTGATAGTTCTCCATGTCGTTTGTTTTTTTTTCTTCCTCCTCTTTCTAAGTTCTGCAAGAAAAACTTTATAAGGGTTCAACATAGAAAATGCGTTTCTCATTTTACATGCATGGCATTTTCTAAAAAAAACGAATCCATATAACACGCAATAGGGCTGCAGAAAAAATATTGATTTTATTAGTTCTCCTGGCATATTCCCGGAAGTTTTGCCAACTTCCGGTTGCTAAAGCTAAAGTTCGTGTTAAGATAAAATTTGATATTGTTGAAGAAAAGTTTAAATGTTCTGGAAAAACAGGGTAATTGAAAGTATTTCATATATAGAATATATAGAAAAAATTAGCTGAATTGATTTTTTGTATAAAATAAATTTAGCTGAATTGCGATTTTCTATAAAAAAAACTTAGCTTAATTACAGTTTTCAGTGGAAAAATTTGGCAGAATTTAAGTTTTATATAGAAAAAATTAGCTGTATTGCAGAAAAACTTTGCGGGCTTGAAGTTTTCATGTGGAAAATGTTTGCTGAATTGAGCATATTTACAGAGAACACTAGCTGATTTGAGGTTTCCCTCACAAAAACCTTAGTGAACTGATTTTTTAATGTTAATTTGTCATTTTCTATTAAAAATCCTTGCTGAATTGAGTTTTTCTGTAGAAAAACTTGGCTGAATTGAGTTAACTAAAGAAAGCATTAGCTAAATTAAATTTGTATATAGAAATATTGTATTGTAATTTTCTATAGAAAAAAACTAGCTGAGTTGAATTTTTTTGAAATTGAATATTCTTTTACAGACAAGCTTTGCTGAATTCAGTTTTTCTTTAAGGAAACTTAGCTGAATTGAGTTTTTATGCAAAAACTTTGCTGAATTCACCATTTATACAGAAAATTGTCAATAACATATTATTTTCTATAGGAAAAAATAAGCTGAATTTATTTTTTAAAGAGGAGATTTTGGCTGAATTGAGTTTTTCTGCAGAAAAACTTTGCTGAATTGAGATTTTCCTTTAAAAAATTAAATACTTTTACAGAAAAGCTTTGCTGAATTTAGTTTTTCTTTAAAGAAACTTAGCTGAATTGAGTTTTTATGGAAAAACTTTGCTAAATTCACCATTTATACAGAAAATTGGCGATAACATTTTATTTTCTATAGGAAAATATTAGCTGAATTTTTTTTTATACAGGAGATTCTAGCTAAATTGTTATTTGTTATATAAAAACTAGCTGAATTGAGTTTTTCTATAGAAAAACTTCGTTGAATTAGATTTCTCTTTAAAAAATCGTTGCTGAATATGTTTTTGTTGGAAAAATCTTAGCCGAATTTACCATTTGTACAGAAAATTGTAGTTCAGTTATTATTTTCTATTGAAAAAACTAGCTAAAATTAAAAAAAAAATTGCTTAATTTACTTTTTATACAGGAAATTCTAGCTAAATGTTTATTTGTTATAGAAAAATCAGCTGAATTGAGATTTTCCTTTTGAAAATGTAAATTCTTCTATAGAAAGGCTTTGCTGAATTGAGTTTTTCTATATGGAAACATAGCCAAATTGAGTTTTTGATGGAAAATCTTAGCTGAATTTACCATTTGTGTAGGGATTGTAGATAAATTATTATTTTCTGAATTGCGTTTTTATACCGAAAAACTTTGCTGAATTGAGCTTTTCTGTAGAAAATCGTAGCTGAATTGAGATTTCTCTTTGAAAATGTAAATTCTTTTACAGAAAATCTTTGCTGAATTAAGTTTTTCTATGAGTGAACTTAGCTGAATTGAGTTTATATGGAAAATTTTAGCTGAATTCACAATTCATGAAAAAAACTATAGATGAATCCCCTCTTTCTATACAAAAAACTAGCTGAATTGCGTTTTTCTACCGAAAATCTTTGCTGAATTGAGATATTCCTTTGAAAAATTTGTCTGAATTGATGTATTTAATAGGAAACCATTGCTGAATTGATTTTTTCGTTAGAACAAATTGTCGAAATGGCTTAATTTATAGGAAAAAATCGATTTTAACGGAAAAAACTTAGCTGAATTGATGTCTTCCCTTATGTGCCTAATTAATATCTATGTTTCCTTGCTGTCTTCAAAGACATTATCATAAATCCAAAGTGTAATAATGTCAGTATTACCTACCATTACCCTAAATGTCAAATAGTTGTTCCAATATAACTTTCAGACATTACGCGAAACTGTTCACTTTCGCATAATCCATTTAATAGCTGCCCCTAAGTTAGCCTAGCGGAAATTTATTTTCTGCCTGGCAGTGAATTGATGGAATAAAAACACGCATGTAAGTCAAAGTTTGCATAACTTACCATACGTTATTGATGGTTATGTGAGTGTGTGCGTACAAAGTAGGCAAAACAGGATATTAAAGGGAACTATACCTGTGTGGCCTTAGTGGGGTCCCTATGGGCAACTTGGTACTGTTTACATAGATGTTCGATGAAATAAATTTGTATTTTAATAAATATTAATTGGATTTAGGCATGATACCAATTAATGTTGTACATGAAGAAAAATAAAGGAGTACCCCTTCTCTCGAGCTAGTCCTGAAGATACCTTGGAGATGATATAAAATATCTATGTTACACATTCCTATTGTTTGATATGTCAATACCAAAAAATGCTGCCACATTTACTGCCAATAAATTTTTGTTTGTCTTGAAAAAAAGGAAACAATTATGTCGTCCTTTTTGGAATTGCCAATTTTTAAATAAAATTTGTGGTTGGATTTTTTGTTATTTTTGTTTTAAGTCCTTAGTCTTTTATAAGCTGCATTGTTTTTTATTTTTGGTTTTTTGTTCTCCTCCACACAGTTTTTTATTCGATTCTATTCTATTGTTGCGGAGCAGAACACAGAACTAAAGGAAATCACCCGCTGGTCTACTTGAGTCAATTTCCTTTGTTAAGGAAACACAATTCACAGTTTCTCTTTCATTCATGGCAGAAAGCTTTACGTTTCCGTAGCTGTAACGAACAGCCAATCTTTCGTTTTTTTACATTTCTTAACGAGCAGTTTTTGGTTTTTTATTATTCCCATTCTTCTTTTATTTCTAAGATGGGCCCTTTTTTATGAGAGGGCGTTGTGGAGGTCTTTCTTGTCTTTTTTTAAATATTGTTAAAAATAAAAATTTTTACACTTGACAGCATCGACAATTTATCAAGGACATTTTGGTCCTTGCTGTAAGACATCATAAAATCTGAAAAACAAAAATCTTTGAAATTCAAATTTCTTCCATAGAAGGGGGAGAGGGTTCCCCCATCCTGAATCTCTCCCACCCGTTCGGGTTAGAGAGGTCAATAATTGCATATAATTTTTTGGGGAATTTAATCATGCTTAAATCCTCACTCATTTTTCATTTTCTCTGTGGGTGAGCACTCACCCAATGTGTGTTTGTATGTGTGCCTGTATTCTCCCTTTTACAGTGCGGGTGGTTGCTATATACCATTGTTGCTGCTATTTTGGAGTTTAATTAAAAGTCGTTTCTCTTGTTGTCCTTCAAACGCACACACACACACTCACCGGCACAACAATAATGATGTTGCACATTTTGTAATAAAACAACAACTAAAACATCGACAGCAACTGTAACATGTAAAGCATAAATTACCGAGAAAAAAGGAGTTCTTGTGTCAAAGCATCCTTGTTTTCTGGGGGGTTGTTTATTGTCCTGGATGTCTCTTTTTTCGGAAAGGACATCACAAAATTTTAAGGACAATGTAAATAATGTGGTTATGTTTTAAAACGCACTAACAAGACTTTTAATAGCACTACAATAGAAATGTTTTCATGACTAACAGAGCCAATACATTTATAGCGCCTAAAATTAGGCAACAGTTTTTGTTCGCTTAGGTTTAAAACAAAATGTAAAAAATGCTCATAGAAAAAATAGGGTTAACAATATTTGCTCCGTAAACAGTATCTATTTTGGATCAACATTTTGCTGAATTGCATTGCCAATAAAAAGAAAAACTTTGCTGAATTATATTTTTTTACAAAAAACTTATAGTTAAACTTTTCTATAGAAAACATGTTGCTGAATTGAAATTTTCTTTAGGCAACCTTCGCTGAATTTGTGTTTTCTTTGCTGAATTGAAATATTCTCTTAGAAAACACGCTGAATTGCGATTTTCTACAGAAAAATTTCGCCAAATATATATTTTTCTAAAAAAAAAAATGTTCTTTAGACAAGCTTTGCTGAATTCATATTCTCTTTGCTGAATTGAGATATTATCTTAGAAACTTAGCTGAATGAGGTTTTTTGATAGAAAAACTTCACTGAAAATGATTTTTCTATAAGAAAACTTAGCTGGACACAGTTTTCCAATCAAAAAACTTTGCTGAATGGTAGGTATCTACAGAAAACCCTTGCTGAATTATGTTTTTGTATAGAAAATGACGTTTAAGATGGTAAATCTTTAAAGAACTCTTCGCTGAATTAAATTTTACTTCAGAAACATTTTGCTGAATTGAGTTTTTTTATGAATAAAAATAGGATTTTTATAGAAAATCTTTGCTGAATTGCGTTTTTCTGTAGAAAATGGCATTAAAGAGAGTATAGCTATAAAACACTCTTTGCTGAATTAAATTTTACTGCAGGAATATTTTGCTGAATTGAGTTTTTGTACAGAAAACACTTGCTGAATTAGGATTTTTTAGCAGAAAATTAAGTTTACTACGAACTGAGTTGAAATATGCTGCCTAAAACATTGCTGAATTAAGTTTTCTAAAAAAAACTTCTGCTGAATCGGGGTTTTAGATATAAAAACTTAGCTGAATTGGAGTTTCACATATAAAAATCTAGCTGAATTGATGTATTCTATAATAACATTCCACAGAATTGAGTTTTTCTATTTGAATACCCTGCTGAATTGTGTTATCCCTATGAAAAGCCTTGCTGAATTGAAGTTTTATGAAGGAAAAATCAGTTTAGTTCATTTTTTCTGTATAAAAGCATTGCTGAATTGAGCTTTTCTATATAACAGATCTGTTGACCTGATTTCTACCTAAGAAAGGGAATCAAAATCTTTGAGAATTAAGTTCCACTCCAAAAAAATATTTTTTTCTATAGACTTTTTGTGTTGAGATATTTGCTGAATTAAGTTTTCATAAGGAAAATCTCTGCTGAATTGGAGTTTTACATATCAAAATCTAGCTGAATTGAATTTTTTATAGGAAACATCTTATTCATTTGAGTTTTTCTATTGGAAACCCCTGCTGAATTATGTTATGGTTTTTGGAAAAACCATGAAGTTTTGTGGCGAAAACTCTGCTGAATTGATTTTTTCTAAAGATAAAAAAACATAACCGAAATGAGTTTCTTGTTGAATTGAATTTTTGATAAAAATATTTTGCTGAATAGAGTGCTTCTATTAGAAAACCTTGCTGAAATTATATTTTCTATCGTTGCTTAATTGAGTTTTCGGTTGCAATACCCCCTTGATTAGTTGATTTTTATGAAACTTTGCTGAATTTTGTGTTTTTATACTAAAAAATGGCTAAGTTGTACTTTTTTAATGAAAACCTTTCACTTTTTCTAAAACAACAGATGTAGAAGACATCTATCACACATTTTCTATGACTTCCTAAAAGTAGGCAACAAATTTGATTAAAAAACTACTATTATAGGAAATACTGGGATTCAACACACAATAATAATTCATTACATTAATATTACCGTTATTTTTACTGTAGCTACTAAATTTCTAAAAGCTTTCTCTCCTTTCCCGCGCTCTCTCCCATCAATGTAATTCTCTCTCCATTTGAAACCCTTCCTCCACTGCATTGTTTTACTTTTTTATGAATTTTCTAAATGTCGTGATTTTAATGCGGCATTTTGAAAAGTAATCATTTGTGGTGGTATTGGTGTCGTTGGTGGTGATGGTGGTGCAATAAAAAATATTCCATTTTACACTAAAGCTAAAAGTGAAGGAAGACATCTTCGCCCGTGCAGCTGAGTATTCTGTCATTCCTTTGTTTGGAAGTAAATTCAAGTAATAAATTTTCGAGAAAAGGATTTCAAGGCATTAACTGAGATTTCAATGCAACTTTTTGGGGAAACACTTGACAATTTTAACAGAAAACGAAAAAAAAATCAGAAACTGAGATTTGCCAAAAAGTTTTCCTAAAGTAAGTATTTAGCACCTTTAAAAGGCTTTGGGGAAAGTTTGAAAAAATTTTGATTTTTGTGTTGGAGGAAGAGAAATCGAATTTGCAGATTTAAAAGGTATTCTTTCGATTTTACTTAGAAGTTGCAAGTTTTGCCAATAATTTTCCAAGCCAAAGCAATCTAAAGTGACCAAGAATCAATAAATAAAATTAAAGTTCAGGATTTTCTTCCTAAAACAATGCAAAGAGCCATAGAAACTCGGAGTAAAATTAAAGCTCTGGGAGCATAAGAGAAATTCCGTAAATCGTCAACCCTTTTTTGCCATTAGCGCTTGATTTCAATTTCTTATATTTTATTTCCATTCGAAATTAACTAGGAATTTTTTTGCATAGGACAGACATTTGAAATGCTCTTTGATGTTGTTGCTTTGGTAACACCCTCACCACATCCTTCTGCCAACCTTCACACTAAGCAGTAAATTTTGTATCGGCAACAGAAAAGTTTTTCAATAAAAATCCCCCCATTTTTCGGTCTTGTAATGAGGTTGGGTTGGTGTTTCAATTCAAATAGAATTCCAAAATAAGTTTTATTAACAATTTTTTTTTTTTAATTTTTTGTAGAAAAAAATATGTGGCTTTAATTTCTTAACTCTCATAAATTATTCATCTTAGGGGGAGAAAGAAAGCAGAGATCCATTACTTGTAGGGCGGGCTTCAATGACGTCTACCATAGGGTCCGGGAGGTAAATAACTGGCCGAAGGTGAGTGATGACTGCCGGCGGAGGCATAAGGACCTACATGATGACCACCGGCTGAGTAGCTGGAATGGGAACCAGCACCAGAGTTGCCACGTTGATGTAAATGCAAAGTTCTGGGGGGAGAAAAGAGAGGTTTTTTTTATGAATTAAAAATCTTAAATAAATATTTTTTTTATAAATTTAAATTATTTTAAAAAATTCTTTAAAATTTATAAAAAATTCAAAAAATAATTTTTAATTTTTTAAAAAAATTATTAAAAATTATTTTAATTATTTTATGAATTTTAAAAATCACTATAAAAATATTTAGACAATTTTTTTTATAGATTTTTTTAAAATAAATTAAAAAAACTTATTACTTACTCTTGAATTTCCTTGGGAATTGGTGGTGGTGTGGGTAAATGATCACCCTCAGCATGGAAACCATTGCTATCGGCCTTATAGTTAACCGAATAGACCTTGCCATCATCACCAGTGTAGGAATAAGAACCGGCCACATTTAATGAACCATGTGGCCAACCACCTTGAAGTTCGCCATTTTCATTGCGTTTAATGCCATTGCCGGTTTCGAAGCTGAAGAGGAAAAGGGGATACATTTTTTATTAGGAATTTTCAGAACAAAATAATTTTGAAAAAAGGTGTTAAAAATAATCGAGTTGACGTTTGGTAGAAATTATTTTTTTGGACGGAAAATGGGATATTCAAAAAACGGATGTTTTATTTCATAAATATATTATTAAAAAAACTGGACGTGCGGATTGTTAAAACAATATCTAAAAAATAGCCCCAAAACCATATTTATTTGATTTGTGGTTCCCTGAAAAAATATTTATACTAAATGGCCCTCAACTTGAGGCCTTAAAAGAGGACTTTTTAAACCTGGGCTTTTTGGTTCTTTTATTTTTTAAATAGAATTCCGCTGGTTTTAAAAAAATATAATTTTCAAAATCATAGCCTTGTGGTAAAATATTTTTTAATTAAAAAATGTTTAAAATAGCACAAAAATATGTTCTTAATTTCGGCTAGCCCGAATTTTTTTTTACAAAAAATTTCGCTACGTGAGGCCTTAAAAATACATATTTTTTAATCGAAGCCTTGAGGTTTTTTAAAAACATTTTTTTATCGAAGCCTCATGTCTTTTAAACCCATTTTTCATCGAAGCCATATGTTTCTTTGTACAAAAACACTTAAAGACCCTTGGGGGTCCTTAAAAAATCCTTGAAATTTTTAAAAAAATGTTTTTTTAAATCCACTCATTGCTGTTATTATATAAATAAAAACATTTCTTTTAAAAATCCACTCATTGCTGTTATTATATAAATAAAAATATTTCTTTTAAAAATCCACGCCTAAAGGTTCCCTAAAAAATATTTCTTTTAAAAATCCACGCCTTAAGGTTCCCTAAAAAATATTTCTTTTAAAAATCCACGCCTAAAGGTTCCCTAAAAAGTATTTCTTTTAAAAATCCACGCCTTAGGGTTCTTGAAAAAATATTTCTTTTAAAAATCCAGGCCTAAAGGTTCCCTAAAAAATATTTCTTTTAAAAATCCAGGCCTAAAGGTTCCCTAAAAAATATTTCTTTTAAAAATCCAGGCCTAAAGGTTCCCTAAAAAATATTTCTTTTAAAAATCCACGCCTAAAGGTTCCCATAAGGTTCCTTGAAGAAATATGTTTATGTTTCATCCAGGCCTTAAGGGTCCCTAAAAAAATATTTCTTTTAAAAATCCAAGCCTTGGGTTCCTTAGAAAAATATATCTTTTAAAAATCTACTCCTAAAATTAATTGAAAAAATATTTTTTTTTTAATTTCTTGTGGTTAATTCTGGATCACTTTTTTTATCCTTTTTTAAAATCCCTATTACTCTTCACTTACCCAAAATTATAATGACCATTGCCGTCATTGTTGTAATCACTACGCAAAATGGGAATTTGTGCAGCAGCCCGATTCTGAGCATATTGAGATCCATGATGAACTGGTGCGACAGGTGCAGCAATGGCGGCGGCAGTATGATGCACGGGACGGTTGGGTGCAACACTATTTACACCATGATATCTGGGATATTGATTCGAACCGGCAGCACCCACTGGTGCATAGCTTGGTGGTAAATAACTGGCCGAAGGACGGCCAGCTGAGGCAAAGGCCGTCAGACCCAGGAGGACACAAGACACAGAAAGGAACTGGAATGGAAATAAAAAAATTGATGATGGATTTCTTTGGAGGATTTTTTTTAATTTTTTAATGAAAGAAAAAATCCTTACAATTCTCATGGCGTTGTTGTTATTGGGCGGTGGATGGATGTTTTGTACTTGTTGTTTGTATGGTTATTATTATGCTACTAATAACTTAACTACTTGTGTAAGCCAATTTTATAGCCACTCTTCATAAATCAAAAACAATTCTTGAGACGTTTTTTTTCTTCTTCTTTCGTTGGGTTTTATTTTTGTTTGCTGCTGCTTTATTCACCATTTAGCAGCGATCATCATTATCTGCATCTCCCTCATCTTCATTATTAGCATCTATCCGTTATGCCAGTCACTCAGTCAGTCACTCAGATGTGGTATTCAAATATATGAATTTTTTAAAAATAGCAGCAACAAAAACAAGAAATACGCTACCATAAATGAAAACCCCCTCAGCTAGACAAGCCCAAGCCAAAGATTCAAGTACTTGATTTTGGAGCATTTTTTGTGTTGTTGTTGTTTTTGTATTCTTTAATTTTTTTGTTATTGGTTCCTCTTTGCCATGGCGTTTCATTCATTATTAACATAATTATATTTTTTGGCAAACTCTACGCCCAAGAAATTGGTTCTTTTTTTGGGTATAGAAGAACTAACTATTGATGGATGGATAGATTTTTTTAAGTTTGCCATAGCTCATTCTCTTTATTAAACAATTATAACAAAAGATAGTGGGTATTGTGTTTTTTTATTTTTGCAATTTTTTCCATTTATTTATTAAACAAAAAAATGCATTTTGTTAATGAAACATTTATTTATTTTGGCGTATTTTCAGTTCTTGTTTTTTTTTTTCTTACCGATTTGTCATGGTCTTCATTTACTCTTTCAATCAATTATGTAGTTTGTTGCTTTTGTTGTATTTTTTCTATTATAATTATGTTATTTTGTTGTTGTTGCTTCCACCCCAGCCACCAAACAATAGCTGGTAAATAAAATAGCGAAAATAATAGGTATTGATTCTCAAAATCAATTATTTCAGTTTTTTTGGTGTAGGAATCCACTCCCAGGTGGTGGCGGAGGTGTTGGTTGATGATGCCTTAAAAGCCAAGAATAATATTTTGGCTTAATCGAAAATATTGAAACTAATAACTGAAAGTGAATGAAATAATCATTTTGTTTGGCAAAAAATAATTATATTTTTGCCAATCATTTAAAAAAGTGAATGTAAGGTGTATCGCATTATTATGTCATAATTTTGGGAATTGAAGAATAGTGAAGAGAAAAAAATATTTCTTTTAAAAATCAACACCTTAGGGTTCTTAAAAAATATTTCTTTTAAAAATCCACACCTTAGGGCTCCATAAAAAATATTTCTTTTAAAAGTCCACGCTTTGAGATACCTTTGAAAAAAATCCACGCCTTGAGATATCTTTGGAAAAATCCACGCCTTGAGATGTCTCAAAAAATATTTCTTTTGAAAATTCACGCCTTGAGATATCCTTGAAAAAATCCACGCCTTGAGATATCCTTGAAAAAATCAACGCCTTGAGATATCCTTGAAAAAATCAACGCCTTGAGATATCCTTGAAAAAATCCACGCCTTGAGATATCTTTGAAAAAATCCACACCTCAAAAAATATTTCTTTTGAAAATTCACGCCTTGAGATATCCTTGAAAAAATCCACGCCTTGAGATATCCTTGAAAAAATCAACGCCTTGAGATATCCTTGAAAAAATCAACGCCTTGAGATATCCTTGAAAAAATCAACGCCTTGAGATATCATTGAAAAAATCCACGCCTTGAGATATCCTTGAAAAAATCAACGCCTTGAGATATCCTTGAAAAAATCCACGCCTTGAGATATCTTTGAAAAAATCCACGCCTTGAGATATCTTTGAAAAAATCCACGCCTTGAGATATCTTTGAAAAAATCCACGCCTTGAGATATCTTTGAAAAAATCCACGCCTTGAGATATCTTTGAAAATATCCACGCCTCAAAAAATATTTTAAAAATCCACGCCTCAAAAAATATTTTAAAAATCCACGACTAAAAAAATATTTTAAAAATCCACGGTTTAAAAATTTTTTTAAAAATCCACGCCTCCAAAAATATTTTAAAAATCCACGCCTCAAAAAAATATTCCTTTTAAAAATCCACTCCTTAGGGTAGCTCCATGAAAAATATTTCTCTTAGGGTAGCTCCATGAAAAATATTTCTTTTAAAAATCCACGCCTCTCAGTGGTCCTTGAAAAATATTTCTTTTAAAAATCCACAGAGCTCCTTTTCCACGCCTTAGGGTAGCTCAAAAAAATATGTCTTTTAAAAATCCACGCCTTAGAGCTCCTTTTCCACGCCTTAGGGTAGCTCAAAAAAATATGTCTTTTAAAAATCCACGCCTTAGAGCTCCTTTTCCACGCCTTAGGGTAGCTCAAAAAAATATGTCTTTTAAAAATCCACGCCTTAGAGCTCCTTTTCCACGCCTTAGGGTAGCTCAAAACAATATGTCTTTTAAAAATCCACGCCTTAGAGCTCCTTTTCCACGCCTTAGGGTAGCTCAAAAAAATATTTCTTTTAAAAATCCACGCCTTAGAGCTCCTTAGGGCTCCACGAAAAAATATTTCTTTTAAAAATCGCAGCCTTAGGGTACCTCAAAAAACATCTTTTTCAAAAATCCACGCCTTGGGGTACCTCAAAAAATATTTCTGAAAATCTTATATGTTTCCCTTCCCACTTTTGAAACTTATTTCCTTCCGCTCTCTTATCTTATTTATGTCCTACATTTTATCCATCAAAGTAATGACTCGCGAGGCTCTACTTTAATTTCATTTTCAATTTGTTTATACACGTATTTTTTTTTTTGAAAATTAATCTTGGAAGAAAACAATTTTAATCGATAAGGTGATGATGTTATTAACATTCCATTGGGTGGCGATTTGTCTTTTTTCGATTTTTATCAGTTCCATTAGATTTTTTTCTCATTTGTATGACTTGGCTGGTGGTTGCCTTCCAGGCCTTTGTTGTTGTTGTTCGTGGAAATAATGCAAAGTAAATTTCATGATAACAAACAAGCAAATTCAATACGATTTGAATGACCCCAAACCCACATTAATCTCTTACAAAAATGGGAGCAAGCAAAGAAGAAGAAAATAAGTGAAATTATTTATTTTCTGATAAATATCCAGGGGAGAAGGATGGGCGAGAGAGTGAGTGGTCATAGAAATTTCGAAAAAATAATCATTTGGCATTTAAATTGCAAAAAAGAAGATTTATTTTTTGCTTTTGATGAAAAATATTTTCAAAGCAGTTGAAAATTGGTTTTCCATGAACAAAAAAATTGATGATTAGGCAACTGTTATATTGCGGCGGCAAACAAAGGAAGAAAAGGACGATTTTGTTATGCCTTTGATATTTATGAATTGTGAAGTGGTCCTTGCAAGTAATCGTGAGCTAAATGCTCATATTCAGATTAATTGGAAAAATAATTTATTTTATATTTTGCAACGAATTTGAATTGTCAGCTAAAAAAATCGAATTTAAAGCGACTTAAAGACCCTGAGGAGTGCTTAGAGATATTTATACCGCCGACAAATTTTTCGAAGCGATTGTTGATGTATTATTCTATGTAGAATAGAAAATTATTTTGTTATCGGTCTTTACAGAGGCGTGGATTTTTTAAAAATATTTTTTCAGGGTCTACCCATAGGCGTGGATTTTTTAAAAATATTTTTTCAGGGTCTACCCATAGGCGTGGTTTTTTAAAAATATTTTTTCAGGGTCTACCCATAGGCGTGGATTTTTTAAAAAAATATTTTTTCAGGGTCTTCCCACAGGCGTGGATTTTTTAAAAAATATCTTTTCAGGGTCTTTCCACAGGCGTGGATTTTTTAAAAATTTTTTTTGAAAATATTTTTTCAGGGTCTTTCCACAGGCGTGGATTTTTAAAAAAAATATTTTTTCAGGGTCTTTCCACAGGCGTGGATTTTTTAAAAATATTTTTTCAGGGTCTTTCAACAGGCGCTGATTTTTTATTCATTTTTATTTTAACTAGCGAGAATTTTATTTTTTTTTTCAATTTCTTATTTATCACAGTAATATAATTTCCATGTAATTCGAATTAAAACAAATCGAATTCAATTCAAAATAATGACTGCAAAAGAATTTTTCAATTTCGCTTCTAGATTAGCCAAATCTCTGTTTTTTGGTAATCTATTTTGCATAATGTCTTTGGCCTCCCCCGTCACATATGTTCCTTTGCCTTTTAAATATTGCAAAGCCAATAAATTAAACAGTAAAAAAACAACAACTCATTAAAATCAGGCTAATTTCATTCTATTACCAAAAAACTTATTTCGATAACAATTAAATTAAATTACTAAATTTTAATTTAATGACTCTATCAAATCACTGCACACACACTCTGGCAGCCCAGCCTAACCCAGCCCTATGGCCAAGGAGCTTACTTTTCAATCATTTTCCTGGAATTGTTACATATGAGGGCGGCAAGGCCGATAGGAGGAACGGGGGTTAGGGCAAGAGTATGTGTTTGAAAATGAGTTTGATGACACTAAGGGTGATTGTTTCGTTTCATTTTGTTTTTTTTGTCTTGTGTTCGACCTGCCACTGCTGCTTCCTGCTTAATTCTTTATCCCCTTAAAACTCTAATGTGTTGGAAATCATGTGTTTGTCTAACTGCCACATTTCCTCTTGATGCCTTCTCCATTGCTGCTGATTTTTAGGGTGAATTTGTCTGCTCCATTGTCCTTTGTCAACCATAGCAAGGAGAAGAAGAAGCAGAAAAAACAACAACAAGGAGCTTTGTTCGGCCTCTGTCCCAAAAACGGATACTCAGATAAGCGCCTTCAACAGATGCTAAGCATTGTCATTTGTGCCTTGACTGTGGATTTCGAGATTTATGGTCTTGAATGATTACAACGATAAGACGAGACACATTATCGATAATAGTCAAACAGTCAGTCACAGTTGCTGCTACGTCAACAATGGTTTAGGAGATTTTCCAAAGAGAAATATCAACAATAAGAGAGCTTTTGCTTACCTTTATATTGGGGGAACTCAAATCCTTGCTCTAGAAAAATACGAAAATTAAAAAAATAAAAATAAATTGAATAATTTCTAATTTGGATGCTAATTCGAAAATTTATAAAATTAAAAATAAACTCAAAAAATAATTTTGCATTTTCGTTTTAGCCAAAATTAAAAATTTATCACACCAAAATATTATGCAATTTTTATTAATTATCTCCCACACTATTTTGGTTATAACCCGTCCACCCCGAACAAAGAGATGATGCCATAATAATTTATCATAATCTATAATTAAATTTTAGTTTTGCGGTCTTCAGCTTTTTGATCTTTATTAATCGATTTTGCAAATAGATGATCATCATCTGTCTTATCTGCGGAATGACGTATTAGTTGTTAATCAGTTAGCCAATTAGATTTGACAGTAATATGACACGCAATTAGCATTCGATTTATGACATCACTTGCGAGGAGAATAAAAAAAAGAAGAGTTCTACAGAACCAGGAGATCAACATTTAAGGGCTACAAAAATTGTGGAATAAATAAATTCCAAACCTTCACTTCGATTGTATAAAATACCTTTTTCGGGTCTTTGCATAGGCGTGGATTTTTTAAAAATATATTTTAAGGGTCTTTCCATAGGCGTGGATTTTTTAAAAATATATTTTAAGGGTCTTTCCATAGGCGTGGATTTTTTAAAAATATATTTTAAGGGTCTTTCCATAATTTTTTAAAAATATATAGGGTCTTTCCATAGGCGTGGATTTTTTAAAAATATATTTTAAGGGTCTTTCCATAGGCGTGGATTTTTTAAAAATATTTTAAAAATTTTTTAAAAATATATTTTAAGGGTCTTTCCATAGGCGTGGATTTTTTAAAAATATATTTTCAAGGCCTATCAAAGGCGTGGATTTTTTAAAAATATATTTTCGGGGTCTATCTATATTTTAAGGGTCTTTCCATAGGCGTGGATTTTTTAAAAATATATTTTAAGGGTCTTTCCATAGGCGTGGATTTTTTAAAAATATATTTTAAGGGTCTTTCCATAGGCGTGGATTTTTTAAAAATATATTTTAAGGGTCTTTCCATAGAAAATCAGGCATACAGACGACCTAGCCTTCACTGGAAGGATACAAAAACTTTCAAATATTTCCCTATAACATGGTAGACCTTGCTGTGGTCTCCTATTATCCATTGCTTAATACCAAAGCTTAGCTTTGTTGTAAATTTTGTTGTGTTGTTCGTAATTCTAAAAAATCTCATGAAACGCTTCAATGTCTCGATGGAATCCATCAAAAGCAAATCTAAGCCACTTCCGGTGGTCGGTGGTGAAGTTCCACATCACATTTGATGTGGACCTGTCAATTGTAACAGTCATTGTCATGTTCAAAAGTTCGCAAAATGTTGGAAGCTTCAGAAGAGGCCAAAGAATAGACTACCACAAATTTTGTTATTGTTGTTGTAATTTGCATAAAACTGCAAAGAAAAAAAATAAAAATGCTGTGCATAATTCTTCCTCTGCTAACTTAATTCCACGCCCTTTGTGTGTTTTAAAAATGTTTTTAACACTAAAATTATGTTAATGAGCGGTTATTAGCGTCAGAATGAAAAACAAGACCAAACTGAAGATGAAGAAGACGGTGATGATAAAGAACAAGTAAAACAAATGGTTTACAGCAAAGTTGATGCCTTTCAAAAAATGGTGTAGCTGTCGGCAGCAGCAGCGGCAACATCATTAGGCCATGCAGAGCCATGGAAACGGAAGCGGTCAGCCAGTTAGCGTTTCAAGAGCGCTACTGTATGTTTGTTTTGTTTAATTGCGTAAAAATAACAAAAGATAAAGAAGAATAAAGAATAAGGTGAACTTTAATGAATGTTAGAAAAAATTAGATGTACCTTTTGTGGACCAATAAAGGGGCCAGGCGGAGGTAAGAGGAGATTAACGATATTAAAAAAAATTCATCAGCTCAGTTCTTTCCATAGGCCCAGATTTTTAAAAAATAGAGACCATCCATAGGCGTATATTTTTATACCCAACACAACTATGTTGTCAGGGTATTATAGCTTTGTGCAGGACCAAGAGTTTGTAACGCCGCGAAATATTGGTCCTAGACCCACCTTTAAGTATACCGATCGTCATATCTCGACTAGCTGAGTCGATCTAGACATGTGTGTCCGTGCGTCCGTCTGTCCATTATAATTTGTAAACACGATACAGGCCACAGTTATGGACCAATCTTCACGAAATTTTGCATGTTGGATGGTTTCTGGCCAATGAAGACCCCTATTGTTTTTGGTAAAGATCGGTTAATATTTAGGGGATGAAATGGACCGTATACTTTATTTTTGTCTGTTTTTCTGGTCGCTCCAGAGGCTGCAATTATTACCCGGACATTGTGAAATTTTACACGAAGAAGGGAATCAGCCCAAAAAAAACATACCTATTTTGATAAGGATCAGTCAATATTTATCGGGTCAAATGGACCCTGACTTTTGTGTGAAAAGTTACAAAATTGGTATTCTACAGCGTATAGATTTACCCCTGAGGGACATGGAACCGAGGGACATGGTTGACCTTTAAATTGCTACCTATAGTTTTCGATGATGATCAGATAATAATGTTGGGATGAAGTGGACCAAAAACTTAATTTTTTGAGTTTTTTTTCGAATCGATCACAACATCACAACCCACCGTGAAGGGAATCTGGACAAGTAATTACAAGAGCTGTACTGAATATTAGTAACATTTGTTGACCTCTAGACGGTCAAGAGGTTGCACATATCGCTCAGAATATAGAAAGAAAGTTATATTTTCGTGGAAGTAGTGTCGGTTATCATATTATCGGCCCCGTCCGACTATACTGCTCCGCTCACTAGTTTAAACATATTTTTTCAGGTCCTTTCAATAGGCGTGTAACAGGCAAAATGAATCGAGCTAGACCTATGGTTCCTTTTGAGAATATGCATAGAATCACTTTCTGAGTCGATTTGTGCATGTCTCTCCGTCCGTCCGTCTATAGATGTTAAATTATAAACAAAGTACAGGTCACATTTATAATCCGATTTGGATGAAATTCAAGAAAATCGGTTCAAATTTAGACATAGCTGCTATATATATTTCCGTCCGATTTGAGGTAAATGGTCCATATATGTCTTTCGATTTGCACGAAATTGGGTATAGCCTACTTAATTAGGTCAAGAATGATGTGTGCTAAGTTTCATAAAAATCGGTTCACATTTAGATATAGCTCTTATATATAGTTTCGCCCGATTTTAGGTAAATGATACACCAAAGTCGCTATATATCTTTCGATTTGCATGAAATTTGGCACAGCGTAATGAATTAGGTATAGAATGGTGTGTGTTAAGTTTCGTGAAAATCGGTTCAAATTTAGATATAGCTCCCATATATATTTTCGTCCGATTTATGGTAAATGGTCCCTGTACATCTTTCGATTTGCACGAATTTTGGTATAGCATACTGAATTAAGTCTAGAATGATGTGTGCTAAGTTTCGTTAAAATCGGTTCAGATTTCGATATAGCTCCCACATACATTTTCGTCCGATTTTAGGAAAATAGTGCACCAAGTCCCTATATATTCTTCGATTTGGACGAAATTTGGCATTGAGTTCTGAATTTAGTCTAGAATGATGTGTGCAAAGTTTCGTGAAAATCGGCTCAGATTTAGATATAGCTCCCATATATAGTTTCGCCCGATTTTAGGTAAATGGTGCACCAAAGTCCTTATATATCTTTCGATTTGCCGGAAATTTTGCATAGGGTATTGAATTGAG
This sequence comes from Musca vetustissima, assembly GCF_032173495.1. Taxonomy (NCBI): domain Eukaryota; kingdom Metazoa; phylum Arthropoda; class Insecta; order Diptera; family Muscidae; genus Musca; species Musca vetustissima. The sequence goes on from NW_026882470.1 coordinate 405,330, forward strand.
TCTAGAATATCGGTTCAGCTTTAGATGTAGCTCTCATGTATATTGTCGTCCGATGTTAGGTAAATAGTGCACCAAAGTCCGTTTATATCTTTCGATTTGCACGAAATTTGGCATGCAGTATTGAATTAAGTCTAGAATGATGTGTACTAAGTTTCGTGAAAATCGGTTCAGATTTTGATATATCTCCCCTATATCCGATTTAAGGAAATTGGTGCACTAAAGTCCCCATATATCTTTCGATTTGCACGAAATTTTGCATAGGGTATTGAATTTAGTCTAGAATGACTTGTGCCAAGTTTTGAGAAAATCGGTTCAGATTTATATATAGCTCCCATATATATTTTCGTCCGATTTAAGGAAATTGGTGCACTAAAGTCCCTATATGTACATATCGATTTGGACGAATTTTGGTATAGCGTACTGAATTAAGTCTAGAATGATGTGTACTATATTTCGATTCAGATTTACATACACCTTCGATATATATCCATATTAACTATGGATACCATGATTTATTACCTCCAACATTTCTCAATTTCATTTAAAGTAAGAAACTCCTTCTCCTCACCTGATTATCCTTAAGGAATTGCCAAACGGAAATTAAATTTCATTTGAAATCATTTTTCCTCGTCTTAAATAAAGGCTAAGTATTGTCGAAGAATCATAAATATTTATAAGTAAGGTACCTGGCTGCTGACTCACAACACAACTAACAATTCAAGACTACTCAACCTCCACCCACCACTTGTATATGACTTCTCCCTCATCATTGCTGAATAACATCTCATTTAAAATTGGAATTTCTTGTTTTTGATATTTAAACAATAATTATGGACTGCCAGGCAGCCAGGCAAGTCACTTGGCTGGCTGGCAGGTTGGTTGTTTAGTTGGCTATTGTATACTTAAAGTCTCGGCAGGATACTTGTGCGAATGTTTAACGGAAATAAAGATGTGAGTTGATTGTGTTTCAATTCGATAGCTGTTGCAGTCTGTGTGTGTGTGTGGGAGATGTATAACCGGAAAGCACGCAACTTTGTAGAAAAATACGTTTAGTTTGATTGTAGCGGAGGCATTCACATTAAATGATTTATGTGTTGTTTGGCACATACGCTTACACATATGTATTAGGGAACCTCTTCATATGCTCACCCCACATCTCTCACCCTTCTTCTTCTTCCCTTCTTCTCCTCTATCCATTATTATATATTCTAAAGGCAAAGTTTGTATTGTTGCTGTATTTTTTTCCTTTTTTTGCAATTAGCCAAAAACAAATTTTCTATTTGTCCAATGGCATTCCGTTTCATTGATCTCCCTCTGCACACAGAACGGGACATCACATCACAGTCCCAGCTAATGCGGGTGTTCGTCTATGGCGTTGGCCTGATAGTTGTTCTTTGATGGCTGTCATTTCTAATAAAACTAAATTTGTGTGATTTGTTGTTGTGGTTGTTATTTTTTATTGGATAGTTTTAAATGTGTGTTTTTATAAGGTTGCTCTATAATTAGGTGGAGGGTATATTGGGATTGTCGGAGGGTTTGAAACTATTCAGGAGCCAAAAAGTTTATTTTAATTTCTTAAAGGTATTGGAAGACTTTGAAGAACTGTAAAGGAGGGGTGAGTGCTTCTGTAGCTGTATAGAAGCTCTATTATAGTTCTATGTCTCCTTAGATCTTCTATGCAGCTCCGTAGACGTCATATATTCTACACAGCTATACCAGACAACAGGTATTCCTAACCAGTACTGATAGTTCATCTGATGAGGTTTTGATTATTGCCGGACTAATACAAGGCCGGATGTGTTTCAAGGTCACATAAAACATATGATCTTCTTGAGTTCGCGAGGTCCTAATATTAGAATATCCAAGCCACATAACTGACCAGAGGTATTTTTGAGTCAAATAGAAGTATCAAAGGCTTTTGGCCTTCTAAAAGGTCTTAAATCTTCCCTGGAGCTTTAGAGAAGGCCTGAGCCCTAAAGTATTATATGTCTCCATGGCGTACCTTAGAACATATAGAACCCTATTGAAGTCATTACGACCTTTAGAAAAAGTTTAAACTTCTAGATATTTATTCAAGTCGTAATGTATTCTAGAGGATTATAAAGTCCGAAGTTTGGCTACAGGGAAATGGAGAAGTTGAAATCTTTTTAAGCCCTTCAAAATTACTTGAGGACCTCTAGAGACCTCTATAGTCCGTTTTGAAGTCTTTAAATGGTCATATTTAAAGGATTCTAGGGTTATCTAGAGACTTTTAGAATCTCTGAGATTTAGAAGACTTGAGGTCTACATAAGCCTAGAAATTGAATAGAGAATTTTAGTGTATCTGAGAGCCTTACAGTAACTTCTAGAACTACGGAGAACTACGGAGGCCTTCAGTAAGACCGTTACTGAAGATTTAAAGCCTTCCGAAGTATCCTGAGGTTATTTAAAAAAAAATACTTGAGGTCTTCTACAGCATGAAAAGAATCTTAGGTGGAATAGAGTATATGAAATCTTTCATAGACTTACAGAAGCAAAGGTTCATCCAGAGTCCAACAGAATCATTAGTGACTTCTAGAACTTCGGAGGTCTTCTGTGGTCGTACTGAAGACTTAAAGCCTTTTGAGGTATACTGAGGTTATTTAATAGAAAACTTTAAGTCTTCTACAGCATGACAGGAATCTGAGGTCGAATAGAGCCCTTTGAAACTGAAATCTTTTTCTTAACAGATTTCTATAACCGTTGATATCTTCTTTAGTTTAATCTCTGCGATTTAGAAGACCTGAGGTCTTCTAGAACCCTATATAAGCCTAGAAATCGAATAGAAAAATCTTAGAGTATTTGAAATCTTCCAGACACTTTCAGAAAGCTAGGGGTCATCCAGAGTCCAACATAATCTTTAGTGACTTCAAAAGAAGTATGGAGGTCTTCTTATTGAAGAGCTGGAGGTCTTCTTATAGAAGAGCTGGAAGTCTTGCTATAGAAGAGCTGGAGGTCTTGCTGTAGAAGAGCTGGAGGTCTTGCTTTAGAAGAGCTGGAGGTCTTCTATAGTCTATAGAACCCTAGTCGCATATAAAAACTTCTTTGATATCTTCTCAAGTCTCATCTGTACTTTAGATATTCAAAAGCATCCTGAAATCCACCCCTGAAGACTTTCAAAGCCTTATTTAAAATGTAATATCTTCTAAAATATACGAAGGTCATCTGTAGCTCCACAGAAGTCCAGAGGTTTTTAAAAGCGCTGAAATCTTCTAGAGATATCTAAATTGTCGAAGGTATTCTACAGAGCTACATATTTTCAAGGTTCTCTATATACTCTTTCGGAGGATTCATATAACGCAAAAGGACCTGTTGTAGCCTTATTGAGCCACAGAAGTCCTAAAATATTCTAGAGATTTATAAAAGTCTTCAAAAGCCCTACATACTCTTAAGGTTCTCTATAGACTTATTAGGAAGACTCATATAATTCAAAAGTACATTTTTATGGTCTTATTAAGCCATATAGAACGTCTGAGGTCTTCTACAGACCCAAAGAGACCACTGTTCTTGTATAGTCTTCTTGTATAGGTCTTCCGAGCTTATTAAAATATCTGCGATAGTTTAGAACCATATATAGATCCTTTGGTTACCTAGAGACTCTTTGAAACCTTGAGGACTTATATAGCCTTATGAAAATATTCCTCTAAAATATTCTGAGGTCCTTCAGAGAATATCTGAAATCGCATAAAACCTTATAGAAGTTCAGAGGTATTCAATATATAGGAGATCTAAGCTTAATGGAGTCATATTGAAGTTGTGCGGTCGTTTATAATTCCCTGCTATGGCTGCGATCTTATATTTCCAAATTGAAGATTTAAAAGCTAGCAGTCCCTTAAAACTTCTTGCAGATCTATTATCATTCTGTCTCTAAATAGGGCTTATAGGTTCTTCTATATTTATAAGGGATCTCTCAAAGACCTCGGAGGCCTGGAATTGTTATTAGAGACCTCGGCTATATTAGATTTATAGAGAAGACCCTTTTGAAGTTCCTATTTTCCAATCCGTACAAGAAAAATCGTGGAAGCCTTCAGTTTTTGAGACCTTTTACCGAATTTGAATATTTTCAATAACTGATTCAGGGATTTTAAAATTCGCCTTCACCCAAATTATACCGCTGCTTCATTTCATGTTATTCTTTAATTATCTTTTTTATAAAAAAAAAATATTATTTATTTTCTTTACACATATGTGTGTCTCTCTCATGGAATAAAAATCTAAAACCTGCCTCAGCTTAATTACTTGGCTAAGCATTTTGGCAATTGTTTGGCAAGAAAAAAACCTTCCCCAACCCATCATCCGTTTTTTGCGGCTGTTAGTTTTTTCAAAGCCAGAAAAATTGTATCCTTTCGAATTATCAACCTGTCGTGGCCCACAGAAAAAAATACGAATCGTATGTCGGCCAACAATATGACAATGTGTTGGTGTTTCCAACTTTTGCCACGTGTGACAAATGGCCGCTCTGTATTTTTTTCTCATCTTTTTTCGCAAACAAAATGCCTTGGCAAAGAAAAATATTGAAATGCATTGGCCTGACCACAGGACAGGACCATTCAGTTGGACACTTAATATCCTGTTGTTAGAAAATTGAAAACGTAGCAATGAGAACTGCAATAAAAGGTGAGGGAGGACAAAAAATAGACAAAGGAAAATATATGGGGGGTTGACTATGAAAAAAAACAATATTCAGAAGGATCTTTAATTTGAATAGAAGGAATTTTATTACTAAAAATAGGCAGCGGAATTCGACTAGAAAAAAAACATATTCTAATTTGGTAATCCTTTTTAGGGTCCTGCCATATTTTTCTTTTGTTGACTTCAGATCCATTCTCTATTCTATTCTCTCCTCCACACCCATTGTAGTATTCCGGACCACATATTGTCTTTAATATATCTGGAAATATTTTTTTTTTTGTATTAAGATAATTTTATATTCTTCTTGACGTCCTCAGATCCCATAAGTTTTCTACAAAATGCTCACAGCAGCTTTAAAGTCCTTGGAGTCAATTTTGAATAAAAAAATCCTCAGACCCAAGGTAATGTAACTATTCTGTCCCCATATGATTGTATTTTATAAAACCATTTATTGTTATTATTATGATTATTACTGGGCTTGGTGGACCACATATCACATTGTTACCCTCTTCCCCTTGTCCCCTCCCCATATAAACAATAATTAAGTCCATGAAACCGAAGAGAAAAAACGAAAGGCTTAAAGTATGTTAATTTTTTTCCTCAGTTTATAGGCCATTTATTTATTTGTTATCTTTTCCTTTACCGAAGATATTTAACATAAAATAAACGTTAATAAACAATGGGGACAAGCCAACGACCCACAACCCCACATCTCGCACACCAACCAGCCACCAGTCAGTCAGCATCACCATCTCAACCGGCCAGACCATAAAACCGAACACTTGCCATCCACAACAACAACAGCAGCAGCAATAATAAGTAATTCGTTTGTATTTTAGTTTTCTTTTTTAATAGGAGAATTGTTGCTTTCCACACAAAAGCAACAACAATAAATGACAGCAGTAGGCTGTGGACCAAACAACCACTCAGCCATCCAGCCAAAAACATCACAACCATCGGAACATTATTATTGCCTTTATAATGAACAAAAATTATCATCATAAAAAAGGAGGACTGGAGTGCAAAGATATTTAATTCCACATTCAAAGAGGATGTTTGAGAAATTCTCTGAGAGCAAAATGAGCTTAAAGAGAGAGAGAGAGACAGAGACAGAGAGAGTGATTTGGAAGAAAACTGAGAGAAAATAACAGGGTTGCTTGGCTTTTGTAAGAAAAAGGACGAAACAGGTTGTAAATATCCTTCAAAATGCTATTTAGGGCCTGAGGACCTGACCTGAGAACTTTTATCATTTAGAAAACCTGAGACCTCCTACAGCCACATAGAATATCTATAGCCTTTTATAAATGCTGAGAACTTATATAGAATTAAATAATAATATATAGGTAGTATGAGTTTACCTATAGCCCTATAAAAGACCTGAGGTCCTCGGCATGCACATGAAGATTGGAGGTCTCCTTCGAAGATTGGAGGTCTCCTTCAGTCATAACAAAGACCTGGGATCTTTTGTGGACCTATAAAATATCTGATAGCTTCAATTGCCTCATATAAGGCATGAGGACTTCTATCGCTATATATAAAACCCGACGTCTCCTACAGGTACGTAGAAGATCTACAGCATTTTGTAAATGCTATGGCCTTTTATAGCCTTAAAGAAAAATATTAAGAAGGTCTGAGGTTACCTGTAGCCATATAAAAGACCTAAGGTTTTTAATATCCACATGAAAACATGAGGTCTTTCAAAGACATATTGAAGACACGTGTTTCTCAAGAGCCACAGAGAAAACCTGAGGGGATATAAACGACCTCAGTTCCTCCATTGTCACATCATAAAATTATATTGACTCTCGAGTCATGCTGAAGCCCTCTAGAGCCAATAATAAGATCTGAGGGGCATATATCACTGACCTGAAGTATTCCGTAGATTCCATATTTTTATGGGTTCAGCTCTGCTACAACACTATAGAGTGCCTAAGGTTCACCAGATGAGGATATGGAGTATTCTACATAGAGATAGGATCAATATTATGAAGGTCGTTATAACCGAACAGAAGAAGAGGTATTGTATGACCTTTTATAAGTAAATAAACTAGCCCCAAAAACATGAGGACCTCTATAGCCACAAGAAAAAAATTGATTGTTCTAAAGTCACTCAGTTCCGCATAAAAGACCTGCGATATTCTAAAGCTAAATGCAAGGTCTGAGGTCATCTATATTCTTATATAGTGTATTTAAGATCTTCCTCTATTAGTGTATTTAAGATCTTCTTCAGCAATTGAAGACCTGAGATGCGCTCTAGAGGATCTCAAGTCTTATGACCAAAAGAAATTTGGAATCATATGACCTGAGGTATTCTAGAGCAGAAGGGATGGTCTGGCGTCATCTATATTCATATGAGAGACCTGTGCCTATTACTGAACCTGATATTTTCTTCATCTTCAGCAATTGAAGACCTGAGGTCCTCTAGATGGGTCTGATGACCTGAAGAACTTTGAAATCATATAATAGACCTGAATGGAAGGCCTGGGGCCAGAGGGTCATCAATATGAAGATTTGAGGCTCTTTAGATCCGCATAGAAGAGCGGAGGTATTCTGCTGGCTTTTAGAAGCCCATAAAAAGCCTCATAGACCTGAGGTCTTTTATAGCCACATGGAATGAATGAATTTTCAAATCAAATTGAAGTTCGGAGGTCCTCTAGAGTCCATAGAAAAACCAGCGGGACTTTAGATTCATATAAAAGACTTGAGGTATTCTATAGCTGAATAAAAGGCCAGGGGTCTTCTACATTCTTAGCCTATTGGTAGACCTGAGATCTTCTGTAGGCTTAGAGATTTTTTTAACACATCAGATTTTCTACATAACTGTAGAGTATCATCACTATGAGGAATTACTCTACACGAATGATGATATGAGGCTCTCTAGATCCTCATAGGAGAACTGACTTTTTCTGTTATCTGATATAAGTCCATAAATAAGGCCTAAGGAGCTCCTCTAGAAACCTCCGATGATTTTCTCAGGCTATTAAAGAAATCTAAACGCCTAAAAGCTCTCAGATCTTCTATATTGTTTTTACATACCTTCCATCGGTAAGACCATTGGTTTTCACTATGAAAGTCTTGGGTCTTCACTATGAAGTCCTCAGATATTCACCATTCACTGTTAAAGTCATTGGGCCTTCGCTATGAAGTTATTGGGTCTTTATTTAGAATACATTGGACCTTCACAAGGAAAGCTTTAAGTCTTTACTATGAAACCCCTGGGTCTTCTGTAAAAAAGGTTCGGTCTTCTTTTTGAAAACGTTGGGTATATTATGAGTATGTAGACACTCTGAATCTTCAAAACAAAGACCTTGGGCCTTCTATAAAAATATCACAGGTTTTCTATGTGAATAGCTTGTGTCTTCATGTTTATCTAAGTATTTCATAATTCCGACCATTTCTGTTTTCAAAAATCCCAAAATATTATCTCTGAGTGAAAAAATCTCTTCCGCTCTCTCACTCAGAGAATTCCAACTAGAAACGGTAAATAATAACAATTTTATAGGTTAGGTAAAAAACGTAAATTTTCACAGCTGGCAATGCCGTTACATCTTTCAAACCAAATCAGATTTCCACCCTTAGCTGAGGGAAATTTCTTAACATCGAAAGGGGATATTTTTGTTTTATTTTCTGATTGGACTTGCTCAACATGCTGTGTTATTTCTATTTGTTGTTGTTTGTTGATGAGGAAATTTCTCTCTTTCTCAACGTCATACAAATGAAACAAGTGTCTGAGAGAGAGTGTGTGAGATTGTATACATCTGTGTTTGTGACATGTAAACCTGTCGGAGAGTTATCTGCGATTCTTTTTAGGGATGTTGTAAGGGTTGCTTACATTAAAAGCAATTTCCGCACAAAATTTCCACAGTTCTGCGGGAGATTTCAACGTGTAAACATTGTTGTGAAATAAACTAAACGTCGTACAGAGCGGCAGCGGTTCAAAACAACAAAAATAATATAGACCAACAAACAGCAAAAGAAAAAGGTGAAGTGTAATAGAAAAATATTAAGAAGAAAATTTACAAGATTTTTTCAAAATAAAAGAAACAAATATTAAAAAAAATAAAACTAATTAAAGAAAATAAATTGTTTTATATAAAAGATATATTAAAATAAAAAGTGAATCTGTGCGATTTTTTAACCCAAATTCTTATTACCAACATATCAAAGTTCTTGTCTCTTGTTTATTTGGGTGAATCCTAAACGTGTTTTGAAAATAAAAAGAAAAGAAAAATATTATTCCATCCATTTATTTTAAGAAAAAAAGGAAATAAATTTTAATTAATTTACTGTGCTGTAACATTTTTTGTAAAAACCCCAAAACTAAGCAAAAAAGATAGGGTAAGTAGCTGCCAAAATAATGTAAAACACCAAAAAAATAAAACAAGAAAATCTTTGATTCCCTGCTGCTGAGACAGAATAACACAATTAATCACAAGAAAAAAACAATGTTCGAAAAATTCGAACATCCCCACTCGGAATTTTGCTTGGGAGATAAAAAAAGTTATTTTTAGCTAAATCAATTTGAAGGAGATGAAAGTAGATTTTTTGTTGTTATTAATTTTCCTAGTAAAAATTATGAATCATAGTAGAAATATTTATTGCAAATGTTTGTTATTGTTGTTTTTCTTGTTGTGATGTTTGCTTTTTCTTATTGGAAACAAATAATTCCATTTCAAACATCAAATAACGCCACTTATTCCCAATTTACAACAGTTATTCTCTTCTCTTCTTAAATAGAGTAGCCATCTGTGACTCTAACTCACACTCTCTGTGTTTGTGTGTGCCTCTCACTCGTTTTGCCGTTTTCCATCATTTTAGATTTGTTTACTTTTTTTTTGCTAGGCAAAGTGTAAGTGATGCCATGCTGTTTGGGGGGAAATAATGACGAGTATTTTATTGACAGGGGATTAAATGTAAAATTAAGGGAATTTATTGTCTAAATGTAATTTTAATATGATGACATTTTAAAATGTGCAAATTAGTAAAATTTCGAACCCTCAATGAATAATAAAAATAGATTTTGATTTTTTTTGTTAAAGAATTTCACATTTGTTCGATATGCAAAATATTTCCATACTTTGGAGGTAGAAACTTAAAAAAATAAAAAGAATATAGTTTTCAAAAGTTTAAAATCGGAACTTTGTAAGGATAAAACTGATTTAAGAACCTTCAACCATGAATGAAAAATTAAAATATTAAATATTTTATGACTGAGGGCGTGGAAAATGTATAATTATGCGGATGTAAAAAATGATTATGAAAAAATCAGTTTAATATCCTTCTGTCGAAATTTTGCTAATAGTCTGAAAAAAAATATTTAACAAAGCCACACTTTTAAGAGCTCCTGATAAATACATTTAAGAAATCTGCATAACTGTAGTCCTTGAAAAAATTATTTAAAACTATAGATAAAATATTAAAAATCCACGTCTTTGAAAAAATATTTAAAAAAATCCTCGTCTTGGAAAAATTTAAAAATCTGCTCTTCTGATTGTCCTTTGAAAATCGTTTAGATAAATTAAAAAGAATTCTGATCTTATTATCCTTAGAAAATTGTTGAAATAAAATTTACAGCTTTTTAAAATAAATTAAAAAAAAACACGCTTCAGATAGTCAGTGAGAAAAATATTTAATAAAATCCTCGCTTCGGAGAATCTTTTGGAAAAGTATTTGAAAAAACCACGCTAAAAAAATTCACGTTAAAATTCAATCCTGCAAATAAATAATTGAAAAATCCACGCTTTAGTCCAAAAAGAAATTGTTTAAAAAACTAAGACAAATTTCATTGTCTTGGCATGAATATGATATGAAATTATCTTCTTCTCTACGCATCCGATAGACCATGTAAAAATTATTTTTGAAATTTGCGCTTTGGATAGACCATGGAAAGAGTATTTGTAAATCTACACCTTGTAAAAGCCTTAAAAAAATATTTTAGAAAATCTACCCCTTGTATAAGCCTTGAAAAAAAATATTTTAGAAATCTACGCTTTGTGTAGCCCTTGAAAAAAATTATTTTAGAAATCTGCGCCTTGTATAGATCTTGGAAAAAAAATATTTTAAAAATCTACGCCTTGTACGCTTCTGATATACCATTCAAAATTTATTTTAGAAATATACACCTTGTACGCTTCTGATAGACCAATAAAAATTTATTTTAGAAATATACACCTTGTACGCTTCTGATAGACCATTAAAAATTTATTTTAGAAATATACACCTTGTACGCTTCTGATAGACCATTAAAAATTTATTTTAGAAATCTACGCCTTGTACGCCTCTGATAGACCATTAAAAATTTATTTTAAAAATCTACGCCTTGTACGCCTCTGATAGACCATTAACAAATTACTTTAAATTACTTACCATGAACAAAATTGCTTTAAAAATCTACGCCTCTGGTAGACCATGAAAAAAAATATTTTAAAATTCTACGCCTTTATAGACATTGAACATTTTATTTAAAACATATTGGCCTCTAAAAGACCTTAAAAGTTATTTTACAAACCTACGCCTTTGATAAACCTTAAAAAAATTACATTAAAAATCGAGCCCTCTTTTAGGACTCAAGAACAATTATAAATAGGACATTTTTTAGTTTCATATGGATATTCTGTTAATATCATTGTAAATTAAATTGTTGATACATATGAAGGTATTTTAAATTATCATCCTCAGTTTTAGAAATCAGTCTGATTTGCTTCATATAATCACATTGAGTATTTTATATTAAATTTCTATAATTTTTTATTTATTTCCTTCACACTAAACTTTTTCCCTTCCCAAAATAAATAAATAAATACTAAACACATCTGGCAACACACTCTCTATCACTGAGGTTAATACTCCCTTGCCTACCCTTTTTCTGATTAGAAATTACAAAAACAACAACAGCCATGCAAAAAGGAAATGCCATACTGTCTGCCTGTTTTCAGCGACACATTTTGAGAAAGCACAACAAACAACCAAACAGACGGGCTCTCCTACACTCATTACAAAAATAAAACACACACAAAAAACAACAACAGCAACAAAACGAAAAAAAAATAATAACAACTTTTGGCCGTTAGGTATTTTTTAGGGATTTGTTTTGGGGCAATGTTTGTAAACACACACGAACTCTGCTCGAAACATTTCGGCAAAACAACACAAACAAAAAAAAATATACCGCAAAAATGGGGATACAGTTGGCTCTTTGCTCAGTTTCATGTTTATTTTGTCTCTCTCTCTGCATCCGTGAGAGAGAGACTCAGTCTCACTGTGTTATTTGCAAAGTTGTGTTTCATTTTGCATTTTGAGTAAATAACTGATTTTCGAAAATGCCTCTCTCTCTCGTTTGCTCTCCATGTGTGCGTTGCAATGTTTGTGTGCGTGTCTCCTCTTTCTTCATTTGCTCCTTGCCATCATTATTATTATCTTTCTATTTGTACGGTGCCTCTGGTTTTTGCTTTCGTCATGACCTTCATGACTCATCGTTGCCGTTGGCTATGGGTAGGGACAGTCAGGCAAGCAAGCAAGCCTGACTCTCGTCGTTGTTGCTGTTATTGTTGTTTTTTGTTTCTGTTTTTATATTTGTTATAAAAATAACCGCCCTTCCCCTCTCTCTGACTAACATCGTTAGGGATTTCCCAACTAGCAAAGACTAATGACACATTCTAGGGCCGCACACACACACACCCATCCACACACCCCCGACATTCGTATTGGAGGAATACAGGTGTTGTCTTCTATTTAAGCCAATACTTGTAATATTTTTGTTGTTGTTTTTTTTTTTTTGCCGAGGCGACAGTCACAACAACATTGCGTGTTCAGTTTAGCACCGGTTTAACAAGCAATCAAATGGCGTTGTTTTATTTTTATTTTTATTTCATTTTCGTTGTCGTTTCGTTCGTTTTTGTTCAGAGTTATGTCGTTTTATTACCTTAACTAAATGCTTTAATTACTTGTTATGGTAGTTAATTTTTAGTATTTAGTTGGATGATTTTGTTTTTGAAGGATTGTTGTTATTTGTTTTGTTTTTTTTGTAGTGGAAAAAAGTCTGTATTTATTTAAAGTTAAAAGGGAATAACTGTTGATGAAATGTTGTTAATTAATAAATTATGGTTTTTGACATTTTGTCAAGGGATTTTTTTATGTGAGCAAATAGAGATAATTAAGGAGGGTCAACATTGGAAGTATTGATAAGGGTCAGAGGAAAATAAGTTTTAAATGTTTCCCACAGAAAATTGGAATTTAGTTGGTTCGAATGGTGTATACGTTTTGTCGTTATGTATACGCATCGATTTAATAATTAATATTTGTATAAGTGTAGAATATTTTAAAGCTGCTTGAAAAAAATATTTAGACATCTGATACACATTGAAAAAAATATATATTTTAAAAACTACCTGAAAAACTATTTTTAAAAATCTACGCCTCACATAGACCTGGAAACAATTATTTTAAAAATTTACGCCTCACAAAGGCTTTGAAAAAACTTATTTTAAAAATCTAAGCCTCTGCTATTTCAAGAAAAAATGTTTTAAAAAATCTGTGTCTATGGTAGTCTTAGAAATAAATTATTTGAAAAGTATACGCATCTGGTAGTCCAAGAAAATTTTTTTTAAACCTACGCCTCTGATAGCCCTTAAAGATTTTGTTTTTTTTTAATCTACCCCTCCGGTAGCCCTTGATTTTTTTGAAATCTACACTTTTGACAGACCTTGAAAAGAATTATTTACAAAATCTACGCCTTTGATAGACCTTAAGATAAAATATTTAAGAAAAATAGGCATTTGAACGACCTTAAGAAATATTAATTTGAAAAAAATCTTTAAAATAATTATTAAAAAATCTATTTTTTCAAAATCTACTTCTCTGATAGACCTTGAAAAAAATATTTTTTTTTATAAAATTGTTTTAAAAATCTTCGCCTCACATAGACCTTCAAAAAATTCTTTTAAAAATCTACGCCTCACATAGACCTTGAAGAAAATTATTTTAAAACTCTACGCCTCACATAGACCTTGAAGAAAATTATTTTAAAAATCTACGCCTCACATAGACCTTCAAAATGTTCACGATTCTGATAGTCTTGATTTTTTTGGCTAATCCTACGTCTTTTTAAATCGCTTAAAACGTCACACTTTAAAGGTAGGGATACCGAATAAATTTGTTTTTTTAAATTCATACCTATTTAATAAAAAATATAAAATGTGTTCAAATTCTATTTTTTCCCATCCTCAATTATCCTCCATTTGTTTTTAAAGAGTTTAACATTTAAATATCTTGTAATTTATAATAATTGGGCTTCAGGCTATTTTTTGAAGTCCCTTAAAACCGCAAAAAATTATATGACAATAATAAGGAGCTTATTTTCCCTCTCATATTCCATTTTATTTCCATTTAAATATAATTTTTAGCATAATAAAACTGAATTTCATTTTGGCCAAAAACAAAAACTGCGTAGTATAATGTTTTTCTCCAGCAGCATATCCTCCATCTCCATCAGCAGCATATCGAATTATTTAATCTCACATTTATTATTTACGAAGGTATTATACAGCCCTGCATGATAGCAGAGCAGGGGGTGGCAGTGGTTGAAAATTGTTGTTGGTTCGTGGTAGTTTTGGGTAGTGAAAAATTGCTTAATAAAAAGGTTACATGCAATTTGATAAACATTTTTTTTAAGGGGAAACTTGGAAAACTGCTCCACAAGGATATGTCGCTCGGTGTTCCTTTTTGTGTGTTTTGTGCCACCTCTCCTGCACAATGACATGCCAGAAATGTTTGATGCTAATATTAGATTTCATGAATAATAAATAAAGTCGTTTCACCCCAAAAGAAATACACAAAACAATGGAGGCAACAAAGGGTCTTCAAAAATTGTTTAAGATTCTGTGAGACAAGTGATGAAAAATAGAAATAGAAAATTTTGCGATTTATCAGTGATACCGAAAACAAAAAACCTTTCATATTTATTTTGATGAAAAGACCTGGACCTGTTCAAAATGATAAAAAAAAACGACAACCCCATAGTGACCAAATTTCCCTCACCCAATAAAAAAATTGGAAAATCCTCTTAAAAATTGTGCTTGCGAAAATGTTTTTCTTCGAAAAAAAAAGAAAACTGTAAAGCCGACAGATGTCGGTGGTGATGGCGTTGGCATATCACCTCTATCAGAGAACATTACTGGTGGCGTTGGCGAATGACAGTTTTTGTCCTTTTGCCTTCATAAATGAATAAAGGAATAAATGCTAACTGCCATGCTAATGATTAATGATGCTAAAAATACAATAGCAACAACGACAACAACAACCAGGAGACGGTAATGCTAGCGAGTGACAGTGGTAGTCAACATCCATTCATGCCATTCAGCCATCCAGGCAGGCAGACTGGCAACCAGTCAACATCCTAAAAACCTTTAGGCCTAATGCCTTCTCCACTGCCACAGCCAACTGCAAGTGTGAAAGGCCTGATAAACTTCTCAGCGATTCCTTGAGGCTGATGTTGTTGCTGCTGTCATTGTTGTTTTCTTCTACACTTCACTGTCAGCTGTTGCAAATCTCAACATAGTGATTATACACGTGCCGTGAAAATTATTTAAGTCGCAGTGACAAATGTTGTGACAATTTTTTTCTTCTTCTACTTTTTCACAGCCATTTTAACATTCAAGGTATTCCATCGACGTTGACGTTCGTCGTCTTTACAGTTATTATGCCAAAGTGGAGTGTTGATAATGGTGTTACTTATGTTTTTTGTAGTCTTGTTTTCCTTCTTCTTCCAAAGAAAATTGATATAGAATGGGAGCGGAACATTCAGAGTAGTAAATTGTTCATTTTTTGCTGTTGTTGTATTGTATTGTATAGCGAAATTATAATGGAGTCCTTAGCGAAATAAATGGTTGGAAGATAATTGTAAAACATTTAGGCGTAAATAGGAATGATTTGTGGAAGAAGGAAAGGGGAGGAATTAATGTGGAAATATTAAAAAAAAAAATTACCAGTGGGAGACATTTTTACAATAGATTTTTAAATACTATCTCAGATGTAGATTTTAATGGCTATAACAAGTGTGAACTTTTTAAAATAATATTTTAAAAGTCTATCAGAAACGTATTTATTTTAAAATAATTTTCTAAAGAGAATTTATAATGGGAATTTTTTAAATAATTTTTTAGTCCTTTTTGAGGCATAGATTAAAAAAAAAGGTTCCTGATTATTAGTCCATGAACATTTTTTAATCTATGCAGATTTCTAAATATATTTTTTTCAAGATCCATCAGAAGCCTAAAGCTTAATAGAATTGTTTTTCAAGCTCTACCAGAGGAGTATAAATTTTAAATATTTTTTTTTTATGATTTTTTAAATAATTTTTTTTCATAGACTGTCCAAGGCGAATATTTTTAAATAAATTTTTTCTGCTGTTGCTAACATACAACTATATAAGGGTCTATCAGAGGCGTGGATTTTTAGAATAATGCTTTTAAGGGTCTATTTTTTTTATGGACTAGCAGAGACGTAGATTTTGAAAATATTTTTTCGTGAACTACCTGAGCTTTCTTCTAGAAAAATATTTTCTAATTGATAAACCTTCTTTTGGTTTGAACCTCACAGCTCTATCGAAGTAATATACCCATTTTTAACTATTTGGGCAGGTTGGTTCTCAAATAAAAATTATATTTTCTAATCTTTTAATATTTTTTTCTCTACTAAAATTTCAATTAAAATCAAAAATTCCTTTACCATTTTCCTTTCACTCATAAGAAGAAAAAAGAAAACGCTCGGCCACAGCAAAGCACTTTCTTTTAATACTTTTTTTCCTTTTTTGTTCCGCTTTAGAGTGCGGTAAGAGCAATATTGCGCTTGATAGCACCACAACAAAGCGTTAAAGAAAAAAAATAATAAGAATAAAAGAAAATGTCTTCCGCTTCAACAGAAATGAAGGTTGTCACTTAAAACAATTTCATTGTTGTTGTTGCTGTTGTTGCTAACATACAACTTCAAACGATTACAAGCAACAAATACTGCAATGGCAACTAAACAGAAAAAAAACACCCACACCAAATACCGCAACGAATTGACAATTTATTGAAATCGCAAGAATAGAAGAAGAAGAAGAAAAAACAACGATACTAAATCTAAATGGAAATAAAGCCAAAGAAAAAAGACCGAGTTCTTCACAAAAAAGTTGACCAAGGTTTGATGGGTTGAAAGCAACCTGTCTGTCTTTCTGCCTCGCTGCTCTAAACCTTTACCGATATCCATGGCCAATTTGTCATTTTTTACTGGTGTTACAAGTGTCTTAGCCAAACCAGCCAGCCAGCCTTTTGAAGTTTTATGTGATGCGTAAATTCGAAGTTCAAGGAAGTGTGTGTGTGTGTGCACTTGGAGGGGGTTGGGTGGAGGGTTTGAGTATTTGCAGGCTGCCTTTTATCCCGTGGTTATTAAATATGCACCCTTCTATTTGTTGGTTTTACACCAAACATGAACGTTCATGTGTTTTTTCCGTTGTAATGTGGTAAAATCTAACACGAATTCCCCAAACCAAAGAAGTTTTACGCGAACTCCCTCATTGGAAAAAATGTTCGCTTTGGAAAATAAATGTATTTCGTTTGTTGGCTGGCTGGCGGACAGACAGACTGGCAGATCATTATGCCAAATGTAATGTTAACACATTTGCAAAGCATAGCCAAGTGTGTTGGCCCTCAAAAACAAATGTGAACAAATCGTCTAAGTTTTGTGGGCTATGTGTGGGTGACTATGTCTATGTGTGTGTGACTATGTCTATGTGTGTGTGTGTGTTTGAATTTTGAATAACACATTTCTCAGCTGCTCCAGGGACGTGCTGATTCATTGAGTTCATATCTTAAAATTTGCGAAAAAAAACGTCGCATCTTCTTGGCCATAAACTATCATGGGAAGTTTTCCCGTACCCTCTTTCCATTTTGCAGGGTGGGAAGAGTGTCCTTTGCAGAAGCTACACATACATATATTTTTGGTTTATTTGCAACACTGTCAAGTGGAAAA
Source organism: Musca vetustissima (assembly GCF_032173495.1). Lineage (NCBI taxonomy): Eukaryota > Metazoa > Arthropoda > Insecta > Diptera > Muscidae > Musca > Musca vetustissima. Next base: position 422,988 of record NW_026882470.1, read on the forward strand.
GTTGTAAACAATAAAAGTGTAGAACAACCAACAAAAACAACAATAACACATTTACAATAAACAATGTAAGAAGGATAGTAACCCTTAGCCGTTTAAGGATATTACTTCTCCCACTTCCCCGGGAACTTTTGTACGCCAGCCAGCTATTTTTAATTTTACGAGCAAGTTTGTAATGAAACAAATATTTTGTTGTTGTTGTCGTTTTGCTGGAGGGCGGGCAAGATTTTTATGTTATTATTATTAACATATGTTGGCATATATCAACAAAAAATCTCATACTCTCCACCATCCCCACTTATGTGGTGGTTTGAGAGGGAAAGAAAAACGCCGTTTAAACTGTTTGGTGTTTTAAAAAAAGTTTATGTTTCTTTTTCTCAGTTTTTTTGTTTGCAAAACATTTGCATAAACACTTTGGTAGTGCGAATTTTCCAGCTTGGAACTTTTTCAATATTCAAATATTTTGTTGTTGTTTTTCATTTTGGTTTCATAAGAGCAAAGGTTGTTGGCTGTCGACATGACAACCAACACAACTCAACATCAATGCCAACTTTATGTTACAAACTTGTATTTTAAGAAATATGCATATTCCGAAACAAGAAAGACAACAACAATTTACATAAACACTTCACGAAGTTTTCGCCAAGAAGAACTTCAAGGTAGAGGAAAACAATAAGTTTTTGTCTTAACGACTAAGATAAATATCAAATGATAATAGTAATCGGGGATTTGTGATTTTTTTGGGAAGATGGAG